>NC_134510.1:39607776-39957101 GCF_027942865.1 Odontesthes bonariensis
AATTACCTCCATTTCCTTCTTAAAGGACGGCCCAGTGTTTCCTTTCCTATGCTAAAGGACAAACCAAAGGAAGGACCTAAAGACCCAGACCTGAAGCTTATTTCCTTTGCTTTTGGAGCGTTCCACCAGCTTTTATCACGACTCCCACCTTGATACTTGATACTTACTGGGGGTAATTTCACCCAGTTAGGAACCTTCCAAAGCAAAACGAGACCCACTTCCATTGTTCAAAAGTAAACACTCCAACATGTTTGGGCTTTGACAGAATGGCAGTATGTGACGTTGTTGTTGGGCACGGACGGGTTTATTGGGATTGATGTGTTTGTTGTTGCAGAGTTGCAGCCAGAAGCTCGCTTATTGGCTGAAGGCGAACATCGTGACTGTCATCATCATGGACGTGGGCCTCATTGTATTGCAGGTAATAAAACTGGAATCCTTCCAAATGAACAAAACTCATTAGGTTTTAGAAATAAGAAGCTGCACCTGCTTGTACTCACTTCGTTACAGCAAGGCAGAGCAGAGCCGGTCTGGCAGACTGTCCGGGGAAGAGATGGTCAAACCCGAGGCAGAGAACGCTGTCCTGTGGGCGAGCTGGACATGGCCACAGCCCCACGTACCAAAACACACAGAAACAAATAGTATGATTAGAATAAACTTGCTGGTTGACCAACCTGCTCGGCTCAGACTCTTGATGTCTCCTGGTTGGAACAGCATCAGACCTTGTGACCAGCAGTTTTTGGGTCAGATTGGCACACTGGTCTTCTCTCTGGTGTCTTTTATGGGATGCTGTAACGTCTTCAGAGAAACTAAGAAGCCCACAGAATCCGACAACACGCCATCATGGTCGGAAACAGAACGCCTCAAGTCTGCCATCATCAAAAAAAGAGCAAAACTCGAGTCACCTCCATGTTTCTTCTGTTTCCCACTTAGCATGTGCTACGTTCTCCCGTAGCTTGGTATCTTTCTCATTTATTCAGCTTATTAGTTTCTCCATGGAACATTTGGGCTGTCTGACCTCGCTGAGACTGTCGGTGGTGCTCTACAGACTGTGATGGATGGACAAGGATGGCTTTAGATCTGTCCTGCAACACACAAAATATCCTATGACTATGTTAACATTACATTACATTACAGTCATTCTGCAGACGCTTTTATCCAAAGCGACTTACAATAAGTGTGTTCCACATCGGTAGGCAAAAGAACTTCAGGTCACAAGAAATCACAAGTGCATTTCCTTCCAAAACCAAACAGCTAAGAGCAGAACTAGTGCTAGAGTAAGTGCGGTAAGTTAGGTACCGAGACAAATGGGAAGACAATTTAGAAAACAAAGACAATTTAGGAAACAACTAAGTGCGTAAGAAGCTGGGACGAAACAGGTGATGTCCTCAGAGGGCGGATCTGGGTAGTGTTTCCTGCAGAGATGGGTTTTCAGCCTCCGACTCAGCTGTCCTGACATCAGCCGGGAGAGCGTTCCACCAACGGGGTTAACAAGGCGAACTATCCCTTTAACAAGGCTTAAAACTGTACTTTTAATGGAGGAGGGCTTTTAGATCTCACGTCTTTGGGATCCTGTTCTTGATAATGCAGTTACCCCAGAAGCCTCTCGATGGCACTATGAGCCATCGAACACTCCTAGTCCTGGCCCACATACCGCAAAGAATGACGGCCCTTTACTGGCCCAGATCCAGTTTGCCAGCACTGGGCCACCATTGCCAGATCTGGCTAACATCCGGTTCACTTACCACTTGCCATGCCAGCAGTAGGCCACAAGTGTCGGCTTGATGCCAGATCTGGCCCAGACCCGTCTGCCATGTGGGCTGGTTCTTGGACTGCGGTAATTCTTTGTATTCGGGCATCGATCAGTGTTCTGTTGGTCCAAAACTCAAAGCCTGATTACGTGACTCCAGTCTGGTCTTCCCTTCATTGGCTCCCTGCACGTTTTCAGATTTATTTTCAGATTTTATTGCTGACTTTTATTGCTGACTCTCACTCAGTAAGAGCTTTGAGGTCAACCAATCAGATGCTCTGAGACATCCCAAAAACTGAGTGAAAACAGCGAGATGATGGTGGCACGATCTGTTAAACAGTTTACCTCTCAGTCATTCATCACTTTCAGCTCACATCTCTTCTTCTTGGCTTTTGGCTCAAGTTTGAAATCCTTTTAGATGATTTTATTCTGAGCTCTGCCTTTATTTGTTTATTCTTTTAAAGCTGTCTGCTGAGTTATACTTCGATGTTATTGTTATTTTTAGTTACTTTTATCTAGTTTTATTGGATATTATTGTTGTTCTTAGTTATTTACTTTGGTCAGCATTGTCATTTTTAAATGTTATCTATAAACAAACTATGAACTCGACCTTTTAATACAGAATTTAATTATTGTTTCATGTCAACACTTTTAGTTGAAGTTCAGCTGCTGTTCATTTTTTTTTACCCAGATTTCTTCTTTCTTTTCTTTTCAGATAATTGGCATTTCCATCGCAGTCGGCCTGTACCGTGCATTCATACGAAAAGCAGCTTTAAAAAGAACCAATCTTTTGGTTAATCAAGCCCATGCTGACCCAGACCCAGACCTGGACTATGGAGAGCAGAACGACATCTTCATGGATCCTGATGGGGCTTACAAAGACTATAACAATATGGGTTTCATAGACTCCAACCAGCTGGCGTATCAAGATTACAACCAGAACCAACGTCAGGTGTTCCTGCAACCAGTTCATAACTACTAGTCACCTTTAAAATAAACAAACGTTTCTGGTGTTGCTTTAAACATTTCAGGCTGGCAGAATCTTACAGAAGCTTCATGACCCAGTGATGGATATTGTGCAGTTTTTATTCTGAATTGTTTTTCATCTTCTGAATAAGGAATCGATTTATTCATCAGTGTTTTTTTTAAAGTCATCTTAGTTATTATGACATCACTCGTTGTTTTGGGTTCAATATTTAATGACCATATTTGGACAAGAGGGTGGAGCTAGAGGGATGCTTTGAACCTGGAGGAAATTCATTGACTTGATTTGCCATTTGCATCTTTTTTTTTTTGGCCTCTTAAGTGCCACCGTTTTGAATAAAACAGGCTGAAAGTCCCACATTAACCTTAAATCTGTTTTGTTCTCACTATCACCAGATAACAGACGCGTTTTATCTGAATTATCCCCCAAATTAAGATGTTTTCAAGTTCAAAATGTTCCAGTAAACTGATGAATTAAATAAAACGTGGTATTAGTGACGCCGTTAGCTCATGCAGCTAACAGGAAGTGTTTGACCATTAGCTCACGCTGCTAACAGGAAGGGTTTGACCGTTAGTTCATGCAGCTAACAGGAAATGTTTGACCGTTAGCTCACGGAGCTAACAGGAAGGGTTTGACCGTTAGCTCATGCAGCTAACAGGAAGTGTTTGGCCGTTAGCTCATGCAGCTAACAAGGAAGTGTTTAACTGTTAGCTCATGCAGCTAACAGGAAGGGTTTGATCGTTAGCTCACGCAGCTAACAGGAAGGGTTTTTACCATTAGCTCACGTAGCTAACAGGAAGTGTTTGGGCGTTAGCTCATGCAGCTAACAGGAAGTGTTTGGGCATTAGCTCACGCAGCTAACAGGAAGGGTTTGACCGTTAGCTCACGCAGCTAACAGGAAGGGTTTGACCATTAGCTCACGCAGCTAACAGGAAGTGTTTGGGCGTTAGCTCATGCAGCTAACAGGAAGTGTTTGACTGTTAGCTCACACAGCTTACAGGAAGGGTTTGACCGTTAGCTCACACAGCTAACAGGAAGGGTTTGACCGTTAGCTCACACAGCTAACAGGAAGTGTTTGGGCGTTAGCTCACGCAGCTAACAGGAAGGGTTTGACCTTTAGCTCACGCAGCTAACAGGAAGTGTTTGGGCGTTAGCTCATGCAGCTAACAGGAAGTGTTTGACTGTTAGCTCACGCAGCTTACAGGAAGGGTTTGACCGTTAGCTCACACAGCTTACAGGAAGGGTTTGACCGTTAGCTCACACAGCTAACAGGAAGTGTTTGGGCGTTAGCTCATGCAGCTAACAGGAAGTGTTTGACTGTTAGCTCACGCAGCTTACAGGAAGGGTTTGACCGTTAGCTCATGCAGCTAACAAGAAGTGTTTGACTGTTAGCTCACACAGCTTACAGGAAGGGTTTGACCGTTAGCTCACACAGCTAACAGGAAGTGTTTGGGCGTTAGCTCATGCAGCTAACAGGAAGGGTTTGACCGTTAGCTCACACAGCTAACAGGAAGTGTTTGACCATTAGCTCATGCAGCTAACAGGAAGTGTATTCAACAAGAGAAGACGTTTTGGTTAAAATCTTCAGAGGGTGAGAGTTTCCCTCAGAGAGCGACGGGTCGGAGAGGGCGGGGCTTTCAACAGGTCGACCAGGTGGTGGTGACGGGGAAAAGGTGGAGGTAGATGGGGCACGGGGGGGTCTGAATGGAAATGTGTCAGCAGTAATGAGGACTGATAAAGACATTTGACTGATTCTTACTGACATTCACTTTACTGATTTAATGTTTTTTATGTGGATAAAATTACAGAAAAACATGAAAAAGATCAAAAGTTGGAACAGCTTTGTTCATAGTTGTGTTCGTGAATTCAGAAAATAATCAAAAAGGAAAAAAAGAAAAGAAAAACATGAGGAAATGTGTTCAAAATCCAATGTTTAATACAAGTTGTGGAATTCAAGGCGGCACCACGCAGTGATGTCATCGGTGTGGTCACCACATGCAAATTAGGTGATTAAATTTACTCCCTTCATAAACTTTAGGTCCCACTCAGTATTATTCCCATTTAAAGTTTCCTTTTATCTCTGATCGTTTTTAAACTGCAGCCTGTTGAAAGTGTCAGTCAGCGGTACTGCACTTCCTCATAGGCTCCACATCCCAGAATTTGTGGCTGCTGCCATCATTTATAAACCGTTTATGTTCATTTTTCATTCGCTGAACTTTGTTATGGCAGGAAACACACTGAAAGCTCAAATTTAAGCAATAAGAAAAGAAGCAGTTAAGTTAATAATAAAGTTTTTGTTGCATCTTCCTAACCGTGACCTCGGAGATAGCTCAGTGATCGTGTTGGCTTCAGAAACTGACTCAGAAACGTTTCTTTCTTTATTCAAATCTTTATTCTTTGATTTTCTGAGCAGAAACACCTCTGCATTAAAAAAAACATAAAATAAATATAGTTTTCAGTTTGAATTCATACAATCCGTTTGTTTGTTTACATTTTTCACTCAATTTAACAGTACAAAACTAAATAAACGGCATCGTTTTTAGAGAGAATTAGAAAAACAACAACATAAACAGCACAAATAATAACAATAGCCTGAAATAAAATAGATAAATAAACTAAAACTAATTAAAAAAAACTTTCTCACTGTGAAAACTGCACCAACCTAGGAAATAAATTATACTTTAGAAGGAAGATAAAATAATTTATAATATTTAACATTATTCATCTTAGAAGTATAACAGAGTGACTTTATGTACATGTGCAGTGATAAAGGTGTGCTATAAAAAATATTTTGTGTAAAAAAACATGATCTATTCTGTCAGAAATTAAATATATGTTTACACAGATTATTTTCTGGTAAGTTGTTATGTGTCTCCTTTCTTTAATTTATGGTTTTATATTATTGTTGAAACGTAAGACACGCAGTTTTTGTCTCAGTTAGCATCGGTCAGTCCAGCTGACTTTAAGTAGCAACATGCTAACTAACGTGGAAGATCTGTAGGTTAAACCAGGACTCGGGATAATTTTGCAGAGACTCATCTTCCAAAATAGGACAAAAGAAGAATAGGTCTCCGTAAAGTTAATCAACAAATGTAAATTTCGTGTGTGTGTGTGGGTGTGTAGGCCAGTGTAGCTGTCCTTGTGGGGACCGAGGCAGGAGCTAGACCTGTGCAGTGAGGACACTTTATCTGCGCTGCAGTGCTGCCACCTGCTGGCACCAGCAGTGAACACACTGCATGGATGTCAGCAGGACAGTAGAGTCTGGTGAAGGCGGGGTTGAGCTGGAGGAGGAGCTGGGACAATTTGTGGAGGTAGGGTTTGATTCCTGCGGATAACACACATAAACCAATCAATCAATCAATCAATCAATCAATCAATCAATCAATCAATCAATCAATCAATCAATAAGCTTTTTCCAACAAAAAGCTTTCCTTATAAACAATATTTTTTTCCATCCTTTCCCCATTTTTCCTGCTCTTCTTAATCTCTGTGGGTATCCTTACTTCCTTCCTTGTCATCTATTTCATCTCCTCCCTTCTTCTCTTCCACCAACTTTTCTTTTTTTACCTCAACGCTTCCCTCTCATCCTCCTAACTGAGCAGCAGCCATGACCAGAGGTGTCTGAATCCTCCAAATACTAAGGATAGGAGCTCCGATGCTTCCTCGATAATCTCCTTTAGGAAACACGGGACCGTCCTTTAGGAGAGAAAGGAGCTCCGATGCTTCCTTAACGATCTCCTTTAGGAAACACGGGACCGTCCTTTAGGAGAGAAAGGAGCTCCGACGCTTCCTTAACGATGTCCTTTAGGAAACACCGGACCGTCCTTTAGGAGAGAAAGGAGCTCCGACGCTTCCTCAGCGATCTCCTTTAGGAAACACCGGAGCGTCCTTTAGGAGAGAAAGGAGCTCCGACGCTTCCTTAACGATCTCCTTTAGGAAACACGGGACCGTCCTTTAGGAGAGAAAGGAGCTCCGACGCTTCCTTAACGATGTCCTTTAGGAAACACCGGACCGTCCTTTAGGAGAGAAAGGAGCTCCGACGCTTCCTCAGCGATCTCCTTTAGGAAACACCGGAGCGTCCTTTAGGAGAGAAAGGAGCTCCGACGCTTCCTTAACGATCTCCTTTAGGAAACGCTGGACCGTCCTTTAGGAGAGAAAGGCGCTCCGATGCTTCCTTAGCGATCTCCTTTAGGAAACACCGGACCGTCCTTTAGGAGAGAAAGGAGCTCATTCTGTCCCACAATTCTTCGCAGGTGCAGCTTTTTAAAAATGTTTCCGTCCTTTTTCTGACGTAAACTTTGATAATAAATACCCCCCCACACACACACGCAGACTCCAAAGGAATCAGCCAATCAGCACGCAGAGACTCACCAGGTGCTGCAGCAGTTCCTGGTTCAGGGAAATGGCGCCACACAGAGCGCCTGTTGGAGAGTAAGGCTGGAGCTTCTCTGCACACACTTGGTTCTCATGCAGTCTTTGGGCCACTTTGGACCTCTGCACCACAACATTTAAGAACATTTGAGAACATTTAAGAATATTTAAGAAACACAGAAATGTCGGAACAATCGTCAAATAACACGTCGGCGAGTGTGCTGATGCTTTGTGGTGTGTGGTGTTTAACAGCTGCATTTAGAGGGATTAGACCATAGAAAAGGAGATAAGTGCCTTTTCACATAACATGCATGTATATTTAATCAAAAATAAGAATCCTAATGGCACATAAATCTTATATAAACTAGAAATAGCCTGTATTTGAATGGGACATATTCAGTAAAAATCCCTTCTTCCTGTTCCCAGGAGCATATATTAACACAACCCTGGTATTTTTTTTTTAGTTCCCCTTTGTTTTAATTTAAGTGGATAATAATTTATAAAAAAGTTCATAAAATCAGCAGGTTTACCTGGTCCAGGGTAACAGCGATCTCTCCGCACTCCAGTTCTGGCATATCTTTAAGGTATTCCTGTAGCAAATAAACGAATAATTCAGCAATTTGAGCTTCGCTTAGAAGTCGCAAACTATGACTGAAAGGTGCGAGCAGCGTTCGGTCTCACCGTTTTTTTAAGGACGCTGGTGAAGTCCTGCAGTGCGTTCAGCAGGTCTTCGGTGATACTTTGCATTTCAGTGTTTGTTGGCAAAGCTTTGCCCTTTGCAACGTCCACGCACAACCCCAGGAGCAGCAGGCACAGGTGACCGCAATGCACTGCAAGAGAAAAGAGGGTTTTATTTTACACTGAAGAGATCACAGCATTATTACTGTGGCACCAAAGCATAAAAACAGATGCTGCTCTTCATTTAATGACACTTCAGAGAGCAAAAAAAACAGGTAAAGGGACTCAGTTTCACCAGAATTTACAGTAAACTAGCGCTGGGCGAGTTAACTCGTTAGTTATTTAACGCTGATAAATATTTTATTGCGCATTAACGCAGGTTTTATTTTTTTATTAATTTTTTTAAATTCAATTATTATTTTTTACCTTTTTTTTAATTGTTATGGGGCAACGATTAAAATGTTTAATCTAATTAATCATATGATTTCCCTGATTAATCGCGATTAATCGCATTTGTACGCAGAATCCAAAAGTAGTGTATAGCTTTTAGCATTTAGCTTTATTTTAAATGTGCTGCCATATGAATGAAAGTGCCATAACATTTGTTGTGCAAACACACTTTTAACATCAGCATCTTTCTGTAGTTTTTATGTAGAAGCCTCGCTCCACTGTCTGTTTCCTTGAATGACTTGCTGCTATCAGTTGTGTGTTTTGCCTTTAAGGGATATTTTAGACTGGAACTACTACGCTGAGAAGACAATTCAACTTGGCAGTGTTTACAGATGACTTTGGTTCTGTCGACTCCGCCGTCTGGAAGAACTTTAAAATGAAAATGGCCGAGTAAAAGTTCCGTACCCTTCTCCATGTTTGGTGGATCCGCCGATTACTTTCTTTTCCGGTTCCACAGCACACAGCAAATGACTTTTACAGAATAAAAGCCTGTGAGCAACAGACTTTTACAGAATAAAAGCCTGTGAGCAACAGACTTTTACAAAATAAAAGCCTGTGAGCGACAGTTTTACAATAATAAAATAAATAATAAAACCTGCGTTAATGCACGATAACATATTTATCGGCGTTAAATAATTAACAAGTTGACGCGATAAAAACGAGTTAACTCGCCCAGCCCTAACTTTTATGTATGTTCTATTCCAGCTGTCATTGGATGACAGACGAGGTGCACGTTGGACGGGTCATTTAACCGACATGGTCGGTTAAGATTTGCAAACATGTCGGAGGACGCGGATAAAAAACCTGCGCAGACATCGAGAAAACGTGCAAACTCGACACAGAAAGATCTCAGCAGAGATTCACATGAGATACTTTGCTGTTGTCAGGAGGAAAAAAAGGAAGATGAGCAACTTTTATGAGTGGAAACATTCAACTCTACAATAAAACATATCAGATCATTAAATTTAAGCTCATATAAATTTCTATTTTCAGGTAAAATGATGAACATTTAGTTCTTAGTGATTATTTTATGCCTTTAAACTTAAACAAATATACACGTTCATATCCTTAAGGTGTATTTCTGTAACTAAGCCTTTCTGTTAAAAAAAATACATTTATTTCTTTTAAATAAACCTCCAATTTGTCTGTAAGTAAGTCCTAAGAAGGATGTAGTAAAATTCATGACCCAAAGACTCGTTATTCTTACATTTGACTGGATAAATATGCGAGATCCTCTGCACAGCTTCTCGCTGCTTTAAAAATACACATTTTAACAGCTTTACAGCAATTAAAATAAAAAAAAAATGTCTTAAAATCATTTTAGATCTTGAAAATAGAAAAAATAAGCAGATTTCAGTCTGTTTTTGCTTAAAAAAATTCAAGATAAAGGTGCTCAAAAAATATTTGTGGTGTTTTTTGAGCATAATTCACTTTTAACTCATGTGAAGCTGTATTAAAATGTCAGCTAATTTCGCACAAAAACCAGCATTAAGCTGCATCAATACACTTCAGTCTTATAACTGAGAGCATCTGCTGCATGAAAACATTACGAGTTTATCTCAGTCACCATGAAATAAGATGCCGTGCCCATGTAGATTCTGACTCTGCAGATTCTCCTGAGCTCCTACAGTTTTGAGTTTCGACTCAATGAAAAGTTTCAGAGGCCTCGAACTGCTGGATAAACATGCAAAAATGTCAGCACTCAGAGCTCCGGTTCAGATACACGACCAACAATAATTCAATGTTTTAGAAGAAGAAAGTAAAAACCAACTTGTTGTCTTCTGATGCAGGATGAAGCAGCTGGGATCTGGTGGCTTTCAGGCTGGTCTCTGCAGCCTTTGTGCTGCTGATGCTCGTATTTATCCTCCATCCGCCCGGAATCAAAGCACCTTCCACGGAAGCCGTTGGTCGTCTTCTCAGAAGGTTTGACATCAGACTTTGGAAAGTTTCATCACATTGTGGAAGGAAGAAATTCACAGCATCCTTATTATTCAGATTTCACTTTAACTGCTTGTTTCATCACTCTGAACGAGTCACTGATAAAAGGACTCATTACCGTAATGTTTCCTAGAGAGGAGACCAAATACATGGCAAGAGGGCGAGAGTTAAGAATGATGTCATCAGTTCAAACGTGCATCAACGCGCCAGTTACTGAAATCCACTTTAAATGACTGAACATCAGCCTTGATTTGGTGATTTATGAGTCACCCGACACCACAAACTGCAGCAGCTTCATTATAAAGGCTCAAAATACAGTTTCTAGGCCATCAAATCATTTTATGCTGCTTCTCCCTTCTTCAATCCTAAACAAACTACACTTTGCGATATGTGAAAACTAGGGCTGGGCAATGATTAAAATGTTTAATCTAATTAATCACATGATTTCCCTGATTAATCTCGATTAATCGCATTTGTACGCACAGTTCTGTGGCTCGCCTGCAGATGGACAGGGGGAAGCTCAGGCTTATTTCTTCACCACAGGGTCTCCTCAGGGTCTCCTCGGGATCACCTTGGGTCTCCTCGGGATCACCTTGGGTCACCTCGGGGTCACCTTGGGTCTCCTCGGGGTCTCCTTGGGTCACCACAGGGTCTCCTTGGGTCACCTCGGGGTCACCTTGGGTCACCACAGGGTCTCCTTGTGGTCCCCCTAACAGACCCTGTTAGAACCTGTAAGAAGTGAAATCAGTCGAGGAACTCTGCTCATTACTAATTGGCCACCTTCCTGTAATGATTCAGCGCCCTGCAGCCTCAAACGGCCCAACCCGTTTCCATGTACAGAGCTGAGTAATTATTTCAATCGCTTTACTGTAAATGATTCAGTTGGGCAACCAACCTCCGAGTGTGTGATATCCGCCGTCCCTGTCAGTCTACACCTCAGTGGGCGGGGCTTAGATCAGCAGGAAAACTGAAAACTGCCTCCTTGTATCACCTGCAGGGACTCACAGGTGTGTGAGGTGCTAACTTTCAGTCATGATTCAGCCAAAATATACTCTTATCACTTTTAACACGTTCTTTATTGCAACATAAATATAATCACAACAGTGAGGAAACACAGGACAAATAAAGGATGCAAACGTGCACTGAGGCTGCATCCTACACCCAATCAGAAGGTCGATGGTTTGACCCCTCCGGGGCCCTCTTAGACCTTCCCCTCACCTGTATGAGACCAGGGCTGTGTTCCAAACCGCATACTTCTCCTACTACTCCTACTAACTTTCTGAGTTAGTATGTGAGTTTGAGTGAGCGAGAAGTTCCCGGATGCATACCAGATTCTCCTAAATGTTGGGTATGCATCATGAGGTTACTACTCATACTCAAACTACCCAAGATGCAACGTAACGTAACGTCGCCGATCGTCATTTCCTGTCAAAACGGCAGTTTCAAGCTAGCTACGACGAGGGTAGGGTCACTTCCTGTTTTCAAAACAAAAGCACCAATTGTATGGTAATGGCTTTCCCTGTGATAAAAGGCAACGGGTATTTTATTTTGTGATAATAACCGGAAGTGCGTCGCCCACTGCGGCTAGCTTTAGTAGCGCCGAATTCGTGGGAACAAAATTGTAAACAGCCGGTATTTTGTCAGGTTTTCAACACGTTGGGGATCTAAACGACTACTTTCACACCTGAAAATGTTTCAAATGTTGCTAAAGTTTACAGAGTTTAGAGCTTAAGCGAAATCAGCTTCAGGCCGGCTGATTTCGGCTCGGGCAGGAGCAAAATGCATTGTGGGTAAACGCTCTGCATACTGTCTGATCGATTAGTATATAGTATGTAGTATGGAAGTATGTAGTATATAGTATGCAGTATGTAGTATGGAAGTATATAGTATGCAGTATGTAGTATGGAAGTATGTAGTATATAGTATGCAGTATGTAGTATGGAAGTATGTAGTATGCACTATGTAGTATGGAAGTATGTAGTATATAGTATGCAGCATGCAGTATGTAGTATGGAAGTATGTAGTATATAGTATGCAGTATGTAGTATGGAAGTATGTAGTATGCAGTATGTAGTATGGAAGTATGTAGTATATAGTATGCAGCATGCAGTATGTAGTATGGAAGTATGTAGTATATAGTATGCAGTATGTAGTATGGAAGTATGTAGTATGCAGTATGTAGTATGGAAGTATGTAGTATGCAGTATGTAGTATGGAAGTATGTAGTATATAGTATGCAGCATGCAGTATGCAGCATGCAGTATGCGGTTTCGAACACAGCCCAGAACTTGGTCCATGTGCGTTTCACCCGTTTTGTGTGTAACAAACAGAAATCTGTCAGGATTTGCTCTTTCTTCCTTAAATCGCATTCTTTAGGCGAACAACAGATCAAATCTTTCCCATCACACGTTCATAACTTCCTCCCAGAACTCCACACACAGTGCAGGAAACTTCCTTTGACCTTTTAAAACACAGATCAGGCTGCTGCCAGCACCAGTCAAAGAGCCAACAATTAAACATTAAAAAAGAAGCTGTGGAATGTCGTGTGGATCCATGATGTGAACGTGTTTCTCTTTCTCCAGGATTTAGGAGCTAAAACAGACAGATTTTAATATGTTTCGTTTGTTTGACAGCTTTTCGTCATCATCAGTTTTCTTTCCTGTGAGTTATTCACTCTCTTTTGGTCGGGCCTCAGGGTGCTTTCCATTATGTGAAATTCAGATTCCTGACATCCCTGCAGCTCCTGCGAACCGGACGTCAGAGGTGTGACCAGAATGGCATGTGTGTGTGGGCAGTTAGCTCATCTGGGGGGGCAGAAAACAATACCTGAAAAAAAAAAATCTGTGGAAAATCACTACTACAACTTCAAACATAATAATAATAATTCAATTTGGTAATGAAAATATGGCCACACTAGCATAAATCATGACCATCAATTTTGTTAACAGTGTGGAATTTTTTTATGAAGTTTTTTTTTGTTGTAAAGAAATGTAGAACTTGTACGATGCATGCAAACGCACCATTACAACGCTTACATTTAGCTTTTGTTTAACATGCTCCACATTCTCCATTGAGGGTTTAAATTCAAGTAGATTCTTGGGGCAAGACATCCAGCCTACTCCCTTTTTTTTCAGCAGCAAGGGGTTAAGCTTACGGAGGGGGGGGAAACACAATAACAAAAAAAAAAAATAAAGCTATAATCTTTGCAGATATATGCTTTTTTTAAATCACCACCTGCATTTATTCTATCAATACAAGACACAAACAGAGATAATAAGTCGTGGCCTTTTTTCTGACCAGTTCTTTGGATGGACGGGGCATTTCTCAGGGAGGACTTGTTCCTGGGGGGGGCAGTGCCCCCCCCCCCCTCCGTAGCCACGCCCCTGCCGGATGTGCGCCTCGGAATGCACGGACGCGGGCGCGGCCCGCCACGTGTCGGCACGTTTTCACCTCAGACCGCCCTGAGGGAACCGGTCTGAGCTCCTCCCACCCCACAACTCTTCCTCAGAAACTGAACGAACAAAAGCACCCTCAGTCACATGACCGCAGGCGTGTTTTCCATCGCTTCGACGCCGCAGAGCCCCGCGGGCGCTGATGACATCACTGTTGGTCGGAAAAAAGGAGGTTAAAAGAAACCAGGCTGACGTCGCTTCCTGTTGCGTCAGGCCCCGACCAAAGTACCCAGCATGCCGAGCAGCAGCAGCAGCAGCGTGAGGTGTGGCAGAGTGAGGCGTGCGGCGGCGGTGACAGGCGTCAGGTGGACGCCATCTCTGTCTGAGATCATGTTCTGGGCGTCCTGAAGCGCGCCGACGGCGGCCATGCTGGAGTTCAGGTCTCCGCTGGTGGTCAGGTCAAAAACGCAGGCTTGGTAGTAGACGTCCCGAGCAGGAAGTAATCCGGCGCAGTGGGCCTCTGCGCCGACGGCGGCGGACGTGAAGGAGTCTGGCGGCGGCGGGCGGAGCGTGTTGAGCCTCTGGGAGGCGGGGCACCCCCAGACGCACAGCTGCAGGTCCTGTTCCGGGCCGAAGGCCTCCACAACGCCACGCGGCGAGAGGACCGACAGGCCGAGGGAGCGGCCGGTCTGACGCACCACCAGCAGCGTCCCGATGTGAGCCGCTCGGATTTCCACGTGCCGGCCGGGGTTCTGCGTCCTCACCGTCAGGCTACGGTAGCCTTGCCGCTCGCCGCTCCACACCGAGCCGTCGGTGAAGGCGGCGGGAACATCGTCGAGCTCCGCCTGGTACAGCTGCTGATCGATACACTGCCGCCAGTTCTTAAAGATGATGGTGATCTGACAGAAATACGAGATGAGACTTCAGAATTAACGTGTTAACATCGTTAACAAACGCCTGCAGATTAAAAAGAGTCAGATGAAGTGAAACTGTAAATGGGAAAAATCCTGAGTGTGACCTAAAGTTTATGAAGATAGTAAATTTCATCACCTGATTTGCATGTGGTGACGTCACTGATGACATCACATTTCCACATGGAGCCACATAGCTGCGTGAGCTAACGGTAAAATGCTTCCTGTTAGCTACATGAGCTAACAGCCAGACACTTCCTGTTAGCTGTATGAGCTAACGGTCAAACACTTCCTGTTAGCTACATGAGCTAACGATCAAATACTTCCTGTTAGCTGCATGAGCTAACGGCCAGACACTTCCTGTTAGCTGCGTGAGCTAACGGTCAAACACTTTCGGTTAGCTGCATGAGCTAACGGCCAGACACTTCCTGTTAGCTGCATGAGCTAACGATCAAACACTTCCTGTCAGCTGCATGAGCTAACCGCCAGACACTTCCTGTTAGCTGCATAAGCTAACGGCCAGACACTTCCTGTTAGCTGCATGAGCTAAAGGCCAAACACTTCCTGTTAGCTGCATGAGCTAACGGCCAGACACTTCCTGTTAGCTGCATGAGCTAACCGCCAAACACTTCCTGTTAGCTGTACGAGCTAACGGCCAGACACTTCCTGTTAGCTGCATGAGCTAACGGCCAGACACTTCCTGTTAGCTGCGTCAGCTAACGGCCAAACACTCACCTTGGTGAGTACTGTGGGGTACATCCCGGCCCTTGCTGGCGAGCTGGTGGCCTGTATGTACAGGTATTCGTTGTCGATGACAGGCCACGCCCCCTGCACGGCACAAGTCTGGAAGTCATTGTTGAAAGTTCGAATGTGCGGGTCACCGAACACGCTGCAGTGCAGGTACTCTGGGGCCCGGGCCTCTCTGCCGGAGAAGCTCCTCTCGTAGAGGCAGGCGTCCCCTGACAGCGTGCCCTGAGGCAGGGGCCGCGGCTGGGCCGTGGGGCCCGCCCGGGGGCAGCGATGCTGGATCAGCAGGTCCTCGATGCCCTGGACCGCAGAGTGGTACACGAGGTCACCTCGACACACCCGCGCCATCTTCTTCGTGCACATGGCGTAGGAGCGCAGGGCGCTACAGTAACCGGCGTTCGCCGTCTCTCTGAGACCTGCTGCACCGCCGCTGCCGCTTCCGCCGCCCAGGTCCAACGTCGCAGACACAAAGTCCGAGTTACACTTCAGGATACGACAAGTAGCTGTGACTGAAGAGAAGAAGGAAGAGATTCAAATGTAAACCTCATCTCTAGCAGGAATCATTAGAAAACAACAGAAAGACATCTGCAGTTTAACGCTCACTGGGAAGCCAGTCAGGTTTTTATTTAATGATCACAAAACGGAGGAGCCCTAACAAACGTCCAAAACGCTCTGAAAAATGAACTGTTAAATACCTGGTAGACATTAGCAGCCATCTTAGTGAGCAGTTTAAACTTTGCTGCCCTGTGATGGTCAGGTCCAGGAGTTAAACCCAGCCCCCCCCTCTCCAGCTTCTCCTGGAGGATCCTGAGGTGTTCCCAGGTCAGATGGGATGTATAATCCCTGCAGAGAGTTCTGGTTCTGACCCGGTCCCATACAGTTCTCTTTTACTGATTTTCTAATAAGCTAACGAGACCAAACTAACCAGTTTTCATCTCAATGGCTTGCGGTTTGTCCAGCCTGGCTTGGATCTGCCTCCAGAGGTTGTGATATTTTACCACAGGTGTGTGTTCGTACCTTCAGGTGAACTCAGGTGAAGTAGCAGCAGAGCCAGGTGGACACAGCGTCTCCACGGTGAAGGTGTTAATGGCTGAAGCTCCATCATCAGGCCGACCTCGCAGGCGAGCACAACTCTGAAAGACACCACAGGTGAACGTCACATTGACCCGCCTTCGTTAACCACCGTTACCCTCCACGGTGACGCTCCCAGTTTGTTAATCAACGACCAGCTGATGTGATCATCTCTGTAAATGATGTCGTCATTTTCTGTTAATCGTGGTTCGTATTGACCACTCTCAACTCAAACAGCAGCAGTGATTTCCTTCTCTCATAAAGGGGTGGCAGGACACAGACTTCAGAGGAGTAAAAGCAAACTTGGTTTAAATACAAAAAACAACAAAAGTCAAAACAAGGCGCGGCTGAGCTGGATGACGAAACTAGACTGTGGAACAAAACATGAGATGACTGTGACAAAAACAAAAGACATGACATGAAAAACACTTAAAGCAATACTATGTAACATTTCTACCTTAAAATAACAGCTTGAAAAAAATTGTGCGGCTAGAATGAGGTTTAATATTACGATCGGCCTGTCTCCTATGCCCTTCAGGGGTCTGAGTTGGAAAAACTGCGCTATGTAACTTTGCTGGAGCGGCCCGGGAGCTGAGCGGAAGTACTTCAACTTGCTTTCTGGCACACCTACCGCAAAAACAAATAGACCCCTCTCACGCTCCCAGGTACATTTGATTACTCTTACCTTCTCGGTCGACATAGCTTGCACCTTCTGACTCCTCGCCGGTTTGTCAACAAACGTGAAACGTGAAAGTGAAAGGGTGTTGTATTTACGACAGTGTAACCGTACATTACCTCCAAGCCTGTAGGGGGAGCTCCAGAGTGGGCTTTTTGAAAAGATACATTGTATTGCTTTAACTTGGACTAGCGTGGCGTGAATAGTGAAATCGGGGTAAGGAAATCACAAACTGAAAGGGGAAACCTGGAAACTAGATACTGAACAGGGTGATTGGTAAATGGGTGCAGCTGATGACAATGGACACAGGTGACGTGAGTGAACTGATGACCAGAACATGGGGACTGAGGGAAAACCACTGGCAAAACGAAAACATGGCAAAACATAAGTAAACATGACCAACATATGATAAAACACCAAACTAAAAACATGGGGAAAACCCCATGAACGTGAAAGAGCCCCCCCCCCCCCCCTCTCAAGGGATGGATCCCAGACAACCATAAAGTGGGTGGGAGGGAGGGGCTCGAAACCGGAGGTGGTCTGGCGGACGGCCAGACTTCCGGCAATAAATCTGCAAACGTATGTCATTGATATAATTTAATAAAATGCAACGTAACTTGACGTCGCCGATCGTCATTTCCTGTCAAAACGGCAGTTTCAAGCTAGCTACAACGAGGGTAGGTTCACTTCCTGTTTTCAAAACAAAAGCACCAATTGTATCGTAATGGCTTTCCCTATGATAAAAGGCAACGGGTATTTTATTTTGTGAAAATAACCGGAAGTGCATTGCTCACTGCGGCTAGCTTTAGTAGCGCTGAATTCGTGGGAACAAAATTGTAAACAGCCGGTATTTTGTCAGGTTTTCAACACGTTGGGGATCTAAACGACTACTTTCTCACCTGAAAATGTTTCAAATGTTGCTAAAGTTTACAGAGTTTAGAGCTTAAGGGAAATCAGCTTCAGGCCGGCTGATTTCGGCTCGGGCAGGAGCGAAATGCATTGTGGGTAAACGCTCTGCATACTGTCTGATCGATGAGTATGCAGTATGTAGTATGTAGTATGTAGTATGTAGTATGCAGTATGCAGTATTCAGTATGTAGTATGTAGTATGCAGTATGTAGTATGTAGTATGTAGTATGTAGTATGCAGTATGCAGTATTCAGTATGTAGTATGTAGTATGCAGTATGCAGTATGTAGTATGTAGTATGTAGTATGCGGTTTTGAACACAGCCAGAGACTTCCACCAAAGGCTCTACCACCTGACTGTGTTTCACCAATCAGACGTAGCCGTGCAGTCTGGTCACGTGACCGTACTCGATCTCAGCGGCGGGACGGGTTAGCTTTAGCATTAGCAGTCGTAGCAAACAAAGAAAGAAACAGGTGAAAAATGTCAGAACCAACGGTGGGAAATGAAGACGCAGACGAGGCCTCATACTGAAAGCATGTTTACCTCACAAAGAGTGAGAAACAGCAGCTACATTATGTGTCTTCTGTGTCAACCAAAACAAACGCACATTTCAGCAGAAACTCAACATCTAACTTGAGGAAACATGTAGCGCTAAGTTTCCTAAACTCGTTTTTCCCCCCATGGATAGGTGAATGTTTGTTTTTTAGCTTACATATGTTTTAAGCATTTCCTAAGTCTCTTTTATTTTTTATTGAAGTTCTTGAATTTACCTGGATTATTTAATTTAAGCTATTTTGTAATTAATTAATTCATTTTAATTTATTTTATCAATTGGATGAACTCTAATTTGCCTAAAGATGATTATTTAGTATTTTTGTCTGTCTGATTGAATGCTTGTGTTAACAAATAAATCAGACGTTACTCAACAGTTACTCAGTACTTGAGTAGTTTTTTCACAGAGCACTTCTTTACTCTTACTCAAGTAATTATTTGGATGACTACTTTTTACTTTTACTTGAGCCATATTATTCTGAAGTAACAGTACTTTTACTGAGTACATTTTTTGGCTACTCTACCCACCTTTCTAAACCCCTTTTCAGGAGGGAAACGCTCTGAGTGGGCTCAGATTTTTTCAGGATCGATACCAAAGGAAAACGAGCCCAAACACACCCCAGAGCTCTGAGAACCGAACAGTTTTAAGACTTTACGACTCCCAGTAGAAACAAAAGATGAGCTTTTCTGATGAAGTAAAGCATCAGAGCCGTTTTATCTTCTTTTACTTGAATGATCAGCTGTGACCTACCTGCTGAGTCACTGCTGGCCTGGACTCACATCTTTTCCTTTACGAAGCACATGTTTGTGTAGCTGCCTCTGTGCTTTTCTGGGTTGACACTGACCTGTTTCTCTCTCTGTGTGTTGTAACATGGACTCTCATCTGTTTGCCTGTTTTTTTTTTTTTTTTTTACTCCATAAAACAAACCTCAGAGGGCAGGAGGCGGAGCTTGTAGTGACATAATCGCTGGTTCTGCCATCAAACAGATCGGCAGATGAATCTCAACACTTCGGATGATGTGAGAAACTGGTTCTGATGGAGGTTTCTTCCTGTTTTTTCCTCCCACAGTCGCCTTTTCTTAGCTGGGAAACACTTTTCTTCTATGAACACAGTCGGATCTTAATGACTTTTATTTAATGGCTTATAATTGAAGTTAATAGTTTCCACTTTGACAGACTGCAGTCAGCTGACCTTCAGTTAACAGTGTTATCCATTTCTCACTCACTGCTGCTACCAGCTGCTGGATCAGGGGTTCACTTAGTTTCTCACTCACTGCTGCTACCAGCTGCTGGATCAGGGGTTCACTTAGTTTCTCACTGCTGCTACCAGCTGCTGGATCAGGGGTTCACTTAGTTTCTCACACACTGCTGCTACCAGCTGCTGGATCAGGGGTTCACTTAGTTTCTCACACACTGCTGCTACCAGCTGCTGGATCAGGGGTTCACTTAGTTTCTCACTGCTGCTACCAGCTGCTGGATCAGGGGTTCACTTAGTTTCTCACACACTGCTGCTACCAGCTGCTGGATCAGGGGTTCACTTAGTTTCTCACTGCTGCTACCAGCTGTTGGATCAGGGGGTTCACTTAGTTTCTCACTCACTGCTGCTACCAGCTGCTGGATCAGGGGTTCACTTAGTTTCTCACACACTGCTGCTACCAGCTGCTGGATCAGGGGTTCACTTAGTTTCTCACTGCTGCTAATGAATATCGAACTGAACGATAAACAGGAAAGATCAAAATGGAAAACAGTGAGTCAGTTTTTAAGCTCAGAAGGAGCGAGATAAACCTAACTAAGTTAAAAAAAAATTTAAAAAGTGTTTAAAACCATTTAAATGACTGTTTTCATCTGTTCATTTGATCATCTGATGTAAATAATTCAAATTTAAGGGCCGTGAACAAAGGAAAGTTTAGTGATTCCTGAGTTAAACTGAGCCTCGACTGCAGTTTCACTGGGATAAATCCACCTTAAACGGGACTAAAGGTGTCGGATCAGAACCTCAGACATGGGCGTCACACCCGTGGGATATGGGGGTGTTTCGACACCCCCACTTTTACAGCAAGATGATTTTATCCCCCCCACATTTTCCAAAGGTAAACCCGTTTGCCCCATGGATGTATTATATTAACGGTTAGCCCTCCCTCGTAGTGCACCAACATAAAATGTGTTTTAAAGACTTTATACCCTCTTTAGAATAGTTCCATCCAGATTTGAGCAGTCTAACTAATGTAGTTTCCATACAGGACCTAGTTTAGGGTGATGAGAATACAAAAAAAAAGAGTAAAATGGCCCTGTTCTGCATTTTCACAAATCAGATAAAGGTTTCCCAAATCCCAAACAAGGTTTTAATGAATCTATAGCCTCTTTAGAATAATTCCATCCAGATTTCAGCAGTCTAACAATTGTAGTTTCCATACAGGATCTGATTTAGTGTGATCAAAATGCAGTAAAATGGCCCTGTTCTGCATTTTTACAAATCAGAAAAAGGTTTCACGAATCCCAAACAAGGTTTTAATGAATCTATAGCCTCTTTAGAATAATTCCATCCAGATTTGAGCAGTCTAACAATTGTAGTTTCCATACAGGATCTAGTTTAATGTGATCAAAATGCAAAAAAATGCAGAAAAATGGCCCTGTTCTGCATTTTTCCAAATCAGAAAAAGGTTTCACAAATCCCAAACAGGGTTTTAATGAATCTAAAGCCTCTTTAGAATAATTCCATCCAGATTTGAGCAGTCAAACTATTGTAGTTTCCATACAGGACCTAGTTTAGGGTGATCAAAATGCAAAAATACTGTGAAATGGCCCTTTATGCCCATCCATTTAATTCGCGAATCGGATGCCAACTTCAGCGTCGTGTCTCTGGGCTTGATGTGGCACTCATGTGCCCCCCCTGGAACATTTAAAATCACTGCTCCACCCCTGACCTCAGAGCTCGCACACCGTGTCACGTCTGATTTTTGCATTTAAAAAAGGTTAAAAGGCGTTAAGGCGTGCAAACATTCTGTGTTTATTTCAGCCTCTTACCTCCAGCTGATCCAGGATCAGAGTCCGTCCATGGGCTCAGTCTGTCCGAGGAATGGCCTCCGACCGGGTCTGTCCAGGACTCTGAGGCTCAGAGTGTCCACAGCTGACTGGGAGCTTCGGGCGTCTCTAAATAAATCACCAACAGCCACCTGCTGCACGACAACTGTCACACACACACATACTCTGCAGCAGTTTATTTTTATTCAGACCTCCAGGAAGTCGAACTCTATTTGTAACCTGCTGTCGCCCCGTTTAACCGAAGCAGAAACTTCACCTCCTGTTAAATCCTGAGAAAACTCGACAAACTCTTTATAAGTTGCGACAAAATGCTCAACAAATCATCCACAATTAATCTGTGATGGAAGAGTTTGTGTTTGATTTGAGCTCGAACTGCTCGTCGCAGGATAAAGCGTCCGAATGCAGAGAAACTAACTCATCAGGGAGGCACTAAAACATGTATAAAATCTACCAAATACAGCAGCAGTTCAGCAGCATCCTGAAGCTTTCAGAGTTTCTCTTTGGACATTTTCTGCTTCTTCCCTCATCTTCAGTCCAGTCCTTGTACCTGAGCATCTTCAGAGGAATGTGTTTTTTTCTTTGTTAAGTCACTTGATTGATTCATTTTTATTTTCGAACATGTATAAAAAAGAAAATGTATGTAACTATTTGTACATACAAAGAAGAAAATAATAATAAATAAATAAAAAAATTCAATCACATAAAGTGCTAATACATAACAAAACACCACACATTGTTCGAAAAAGGAATGGGAAGAAGTACAATACTTTTTTAGTTTCCCACCGACAGTTTCCGTCTGCTTCTGCTAAGTCTGACCGTCTGCCAGATCGGTTCCTGCCACCACGTCAACGGAAGTCTGGCCGTCTGCCAGATCGGTTCCTGCCACCACGTCAACGGAAGTCTGACCGTCCGCCAGATCGACTCCTGCCTCCACGTCAACGGAAGTCTGGCCGTCCGCCAGATCGGCTCCTGCCTCCACGTCATTGGAAGTCTGGCCGTCCGCCAGATCGACTCCTGCCTCCACGTCAACGGAAGTCTGGTCGTCCGCCAGATCGGTTCCTGCCTCCACGTCAACGGAAGTCTGGCCGTCCGCCAGATCGGCTCCTGCCACCATGTCAACGGAAGTCTGGCCGTCCGCCAGATCGGCTCCTGCCACCATGTCAACGGAAGTCTGGCCGTCCGCCAGATCGGCTCCTGCCACCATGTCAACGGAAGTCTGGCCGTCCGCCAGATCGACTCCTGCCTCCACGTCAACGGAAGTCTGGCCGTCCGCCAGATCGGTTCCTGCCACCACGTCAACGGAAGTCTGGCCGTCTGCCAGACCGGTTCCTGCCACCACGTCAACAGAAGTCTGGCCATCCGCCAGATCGGTTCCTCCCACCACGTCAACAGAAGTCTGGCCGTCCGCCAGATCGGTTCCTGCCACCACGTCAACGGAAGTCTGGCCGTCCGCCAGACCGGTTCCTGCCACCACGTCAACGGAAGTCTGACCGTCCGCCAGATCGGTTCCTGCCACCACGTCAACGGAAGTCTGGCCGTCCGCCAGATCGGTTCCTGCCACCACGTCAACGGAAGTCTGGCCATCCGCCAGATCGGTTCCTCCCACCACGTCAACGGAAGTCTGACCGTCCGCCAGATCGGTTCCTGCCACCACGTCAACGGAAGTCTGGCCGTCCGCCAGATCGGTTCCTGCCACCACGTCAACGGAAGTCTGGCCGTCCGCCAGATCGGTTCCTCCCACCACGTCAACGGAAGTCTGGCCGTCCGCCAGATCGGTTCCTGCCACCACGTCAACAGAAGTCTGGCCGTCTGCCAGACCGGTTCCTGCCTCCACGTCAACGTAAGTCTGGCCGTCCGCCAGATCGGTTCCTCCCACCACGTCAACGGAAGTCTGGCCGTCCGCCAGATCGGCTCCTGCCTCCACGTCATTGGAAGTCTGGCCGTCCGCCAGATCGGCTCCTGCCACCACGTCAACGGAAGTCTGGCCGTCCGCCAGATCGGCTCCTGCCTCCACGTCATTGGAAGTCTGGCCGTCCGCCAGATAGGTTCCTGCCACCACGTCAAGAGAAGTCTGGCCGTCCGCCAGATCGGTTCCTGCCACCTGATTTTTTGAGTTTCTTTCCAAAGGGATTAAAGGAAGAATGGACCTGTGTTTTAACCATGCAGTCTGCTGTGACACAGCTTGGACTCACTTCCTGCTCTCTCACACAGCAGCTCGCTCGGCCCACATGTTTCCTTGTTCCCTCCCCTTCAGATCTGCAGCTCATGATGGGTGAAACCAACAGGAGCTGATAGGCTCTGTTCTCTGCACCGACACATGATTTATAGCTCAGAGCTCAGATAAGTTTCAGCTTTCAGGAAGTGAAACTCATGGAGTCGCTGATCTGAAAGGAGAAATGGCACAGAAAGGAGTTCAGCTGGACCCAGAAAGCTTCTCCTGTTCCATCTGCCTGGACCTGCTGAAGGATCCGGTGGCTATTCCCTGTGGACACAGCTACTGCATGAGCTGTGTTAAAGGCCACTGGGATGGAGAGGATCAGAAGGGGATCCACAGCTGCCCTCAGTGCAGGGAAACCTTCATACCGAGGCCTGTCCTGGTGAAAAACACCATGTTAGCTGATTTAGTGGAGCAGCTGAAGAAGACTGGACTCCAAGCTGCTCCTGCTGATCACTGCTATGCTGGAGCTGAAGATGTGGCCTGTGATGTCTGCTCTGGGAGGAAGCTGAAAGCCGCCAAGTCCTGTTTATCCTGCCTGGCCTCTTACTGTGAGGAACACCTTCAGCCTCATTATGATTCAGCTCCATTCAGGAAACACAAGCTGGTGGAGCCCTCCAAGAAGCTCCAGGAGAACATCTGCTCTGTTCACGGTGAGGTGATGAAGATGTTCTGCCGTACCGATCAGAAGTGCATCTGTTATCTCTGCTCTGTGGAGGAACATAAAGGCCACGACACAGTGTCAGCTGCAGCAGAAAGGACTGAGAGGCAGAGAGAGCTGGAGGGGAGTCGGCAGCAGATCCAGCAGAGAATCCAGGACGCAGAGAAAGATGTGAAGCTGCTTCAGCAGCAGCTGGAGGCCATCCATCGCTCTGCTGATAAAACAGAGGAGCACAGCCAGAAGATCTTCAGCCAGCTGATCCGTCTCCTCCAGAAAAGAAGCTCTGATGTGAAGCAGCAGATCAGATCCCAGCAGGAAGCCGAAGGGAGTCGAGTCAAAGAGCTTCAGGAGAAGCTGGAGCAGGAGATCACTGAGCTGAAGAGGAAAGATGCTGAGCTGCAGCAGCTCTCACACACAGAGGATCACAGCCAGTTTCTGCACAGCTGCCCCTCAGTGGCAGCACTCAGGGGGGCTACACACTCATCCAGCATCCAGATCCGTCCTCTGAGGCACTTTGAGGATGTGACAGCAGCTGTGTCAGAGCTCAGAGATAAACTACAGGACATCCTGAGAGAGGAATGGACCAACATCTCACTGAGAGTCGCTGAAGTGGATGTTTTACTGTCACAGCCAGAACCAGAACCAGAACCAGAACCAGAACCAGAACCAGAACCTGAACCAGAACCTGAACCTGAACCAGAACCAGATCCAGATCCAGAACCTGAACCTGAACCTGAACCTGAACCTGAACCTGAACCTGAACCAGAACCAGAACCAGAACCAGGACCAGAACCAGAACCTGAGAGCAGAGCTGGATTCTTAAGATATTTAGGTGAAATCACACTGGATCCAAACACAGCACACATAAAGCTGTTACTGTCAGAGGGGAACAGAAAAGTGACATTAATGTTTCCACATCAGCCTTATTCTGATCATCCAGACAGATTCACTAACAGGTTTCAGGTCCTGAGCAGAGAGAGTCTGACTGGACGTTGTTACTGGGAGGTGGAGACGAGAGGAGAAGGAGTTGGTGTAGCAGTCGCATACAAGAACATCAGCAGAGCAGGATATGGGGATGAATGTGGATTTGGATTTAATGACAAATCTTGGGCATTATATTATTTCCTAGACAGTTATACATTTATGTACAACAACATAAAAACCTCCATCTCAGGTCCTCGGGCCTCCAGAGTGGGAGTGTACCTGGATCACAGAGCAGGTATTCTGTCCTTCTACAGCGTCTCTGGAACCATGACTCTCCTCCACAGAGTCCAGACCACATTCACTCAGCCGCTCTGTGCTGGGATCAAGATGCTTTATGATTATGGATCCTCAGCAGAGTTTGTGTAAAGTGGAATAAATGTGTTTAGTCAGCTTGTTGCTGACAGCTTGTTGCTGTGATGTCTCTGCTGTTCTGCTGTTTATTTGCTGCTGTTTCCTGTGTCTGTGCAGCCATGGAGGATATCACTGCTGATCAGGAGTTTGATTCACAGAAATATTTCTCCACATGAAAATCTAAACTTCTCTGAGCTCTAAATATCAGTGGGATCCTGGTGTTGATGTGTCTGTATGTTGTTGCTTCTCTTCCACTTCATGGAGCCCAGCAGAGGAGTCAGCAGACCTTCCTTTATCACAGACTCTTTTCAGATCTCATCACTTTGGAAATGGGAAAATAATCCTGGAGTTACGCTGACTTTGATTTTGTTCATTTGTTCAGGCTGTGTTTGAGAATAAAGGCGCTCAGACCAAATATTCACTTTAAAGCTCAGTTTCTGTCTCATATTCTGTGTTTATATTCATGTTTGACCATGTTTCAGTGAATCACTGCAGCTGTTAACTCGTTATTATCGCGTTAACGCATTATTTAACACAGATAACTATTTTATCGCAAATTAACGCATGTTCAATTTTTTTAATTAAAAAAAAAAAAACATTTTTTAGGGCTTTTGTGCCTTTAATGGAAAGTTCAGAGAGACAGGAAGCAGGGGGCAGAGAGAGGGGGAACAACACGCAGCACAGGGCCGATGCGGGACTCGAACCGGGGCCAGCTGCAGCAAGGACTATAGCCTCTGTACATGGGGCGCCTGCTCAACCCACTACGCCACGGACCCTGTTTTATTATTTATTTTATTATTGTAAAAGTCTGTTTCTCACAGGCTTTTATTTTGTAAAAGTCTGCTGCTGTCTGCTGTGGAACAGGAAAAGAAAGTAATCGGCGGATCCACCAAACATGGAGAAGGGTACGGAACTTTTACTCGGCCATTTTCATTTTAAAGTTCTTCCAGACGGCGGAGTCGACAGAACCAAAGTCATCTGTAAACACTGCCAAGTTGAATTGTCTTCTCAGCGTAGTAGTTCCAGTCTAAAATATCACTTAAAGGCAAAACACACAACTGATAGCAGCAAGTCATTCAAGGAAACAGACAGTGGAGCGAGGCTTCTACATAAAAACTACAGAAAGATGCTGATGTTAAAAGTGTGTTTGCACAACAAATGTTATGGCACTTTCATTCATATGGCAGCACATTTAAAATAAAGCTAAATGCTAAAAGCTATACACTACTTTTGGATTCATTTTTGGATTTTGCGTACAAATGCGATTAATCGCGATTAATCAGGGAAATCATGAGATTAATTAGATTAAACATTTTAATCATTGCCCAGCCCTAATCATAATAGATGAGGAAATAAAACTGAACTGAATTCAACTGATACTTTAACAGGCGTTTTATCCATTTTAACCCATACAAATCTGAATAACTATGAACACTGATTAAGTTCTAACAAAACAATATCTACAAAATACACAAAGCTTAGCTTTTAACTTGTTACCTTAAACCTGAAGGCTTCTATTCTCAGAGTTATTAATACAACAGGGAACTGAAATAATATTTTAATACCCTTCAAATTACATTTGAGCCTAATTTTGAGTCTATGTTTTAATAATAATAATAACAAAGCATAAAACTAAATGCTAAAAGCTATACACTACTTTTGGATTCATTTTTGGATTTTGCGTACAAATGCGATTAATCGCGATTAATCGGGGAAATCATGTGATTAATTAGATTGAAAAATTTAATCGTTGCCCAGCCCTAGTTATTAAAGCTTCTCTGTAGTGTGGGCATCAAAGCAGGATGTAACATCGGACTTTTTGTGGATTTTCAGCCAGTGTTTTGTTGTACAGTCACTGTAAACGTTCACAGTTATCTGTGGGTAATAAGGAAGGAGATGCGGGCTGTGTCCTGTAGTAGCAGAACTCAGACAGCAGGCGGCAGCACTGACTCGCTGCTGCTGTTTGACGTCACAGAATGTGACTTCAGGTCAGTTCGACCTGAAGGAGGCGACCCCGGAGCTCCACCTGCAGCAGAAGCAGGTGAGAATGGACGCCAGCCCCCCCACCTCAGCTGGCCAGGTTCCCCCTCACCTGCTCTGTGAGGCAACACGGTTTAGCAGGTGGAGCTGTTGGCCCTTTAAGCATGAAGCTGGGGCCCCTCCACGCTCCACTGAGCAGCTCTCAGGGCCTTTTGTTAGGAGTTTGGAGGTGGGAGGGGGCAGAGTGGGGCGGCGATGGGGGGGCTGGGACCAGGGCGGCGGGCTGAGACCCTCCACAGACCAGAGGCTGCAGGGCGACGTGGTCAGAGCTGCACAGAGAGGTGAGCGCCTTCCTTTTTCTGCTTTTAAATCAACCTTCATTTCTCATTTGTTTCACCTTTTCAAATCAAATCAAATCAAATTTATTTGTAGCACATTTCATGTACAAACAATTCAAAGTGCTTTACATAAAATAAAAGCATTGCGGCAGGGAGTGGAAGAAGCATTAAAAATACATAAAAGAATATAAAGATAAAGAAATAAAATAATTAAAATACATAAAAGAATATAAAGAGAAAGAAATAAAATGATTAAAACAATATAAAGAGAAAGAAATAAAATAATTAAAATACATAAAAGAATATAAAGAGAAAGAAATAAAATAATTTAAATGATTAAAAGAATATAAAGAGAAAGAAATAAAATAATTTAAATGATTAAAAGAATATAAAGAGAAAGAAATTAAAATTATTAAAATTATTAAAAGAATATAAAGAGAAAGAAATAAAATAATTAAAATACATAAAAGAATACAAAGAGAAAAAAATTAAATAATTTAAATGATTAAAAGAATATAAAGAAAAATAAATAAAATAATTAAAATACATAAAAGAATATAAAGAGAAACAAATAAAATGATTAAAAGAATATAAAGATAAAGAAATAAAATAATTAAAATACATAAAAGAATATAAAGAGAAAGAAATAAAATGATTAAAACAATATAAAGAGAAAGAAATAAAATAATTAAAATACATAAAAGAATATAAAGAGAAAGAAATAAAATAATTTAAATGATTAAAAGAATATAAAGAGAAAGAAATAAAATAATTTAAATGATTAAAAGAATATAAAGAGAAAGAAATAAAAATTATTAAAATTATTAAAAGAATATAAAGAGAAAGAAATAAAATAATTTAAATGATTAAAAGAATATAAAGAAAAATAAATAAAAGAATTAAAATACATAAAAGAATATAAAGAGAAACAAATAAAATGATTAAAAGAATATAAAGAGAAACAAATAAAATAATTAAAATACATAAAAGAATATAAAGAGAAACAAATAAAATAATTAAAATACATAAAAGAATATAAAGAGAAAAAAATAAAATAATTTAAATGATTAAAAGAATATAAAGAAAAATAAATAAAAGAATTAAAATACATAAAAGAATATAAAGAGAAACAAATAAAATGATTAAAAGAATATAAAGAGAAACAAATAAAATAATTAAAATACATAAAAGAATATAAAGAGAAAGAAATAAAATAATTTAAATGAATTTAAAAACAAGCAACAGTCCAGATAAGTTCAAAGATGTCGTGCAGATTTCATGCATAGACACATGAGAAAAGAAATGTTTTTAACCTGGATTTAAAAATGTCTCCATTTGGTGAAAGTTTAATCTCCACTGGCAGTTTGTTCCACTTGTTTGCAGCATAACAGCTAAATGCTGCTTCTCCATGTTTAGTCTGGACTCTGGACTTTTCAGGAGGAGATGAACGAGAAGGAAAATCTGAAGCGCTTTTTAACAAACGTTTCTCACCAGTTGAGCTCAGAACTGGGAGATCGAGACGTTGAAATGTTAAATTATCAGAATTTAACAGAAAATGCCGGAACGAAACCTGGAAATATGAACATATTGAGATGTGACCCGTTTATCTCAATCAATGTTGGAGTCTTTATTTCAGAGGCTGCCACCAGATATTCATGATATATTGTTTTATATTTATATTCTTTTAACAAATATAAGATTTTTCCAGCTGAGCAGCAGTAACACAGAGACATAACAACATAAATGGGCTACTGTTCTGCATAAAAAGCACATTTACTTCTTAATATAATGTCTTTTGAACACGTAAAATAAACAACATATTTAGTTCTCAGCTGCAGGTTTCCTGAAAGCATCATTTAAAGTGTTTTAAAATGGCCAAATATGGCGCAGTAGTGTGTACAGTATTTAGAACATCTGGCACATGTTGGTAAAATAAATATGTAAAAGCTGCGGTTGATTAGGATAAAGGCAGATAAAGATAAAGCAACATTTTTAGGATTTTGGATAGATTTTTGAGTCTTAAATTCGAACTGAACCTACAAAAATCACATTTAAAGCTGTAACAAACGATGTGTAAACACAATAAAAACAAGTCCATCAGCAGATGGTCACGATTCAAACCTCCATTTACACTCAGCTGGGAGTTTTAGATGCATCTTTAGTCAAGAATTAAGTGGAAAATGGTTAGAAACATTCAATCCTGTTTCCAAAAAAAGCTGGGATTCTGTGTGAAATGTGACTAAAAAAAAAACAGATTTCTTAGACATTTTGCATCGACGCAGTCCATGTTCCTACCATAAGTTTTAACCCTGTGCTACAGATAATTACAGCTGAGCGTCACGCTCGTGCGTAACGGTTGAGGAAACCTAAAAAAGAACATCCCATCATGCATCTGAACATCCGAGTCTCCTCCTGGTCGTCTTCTCAGCCATAGATATGTATAGAATGGCTAGATGTCTCGTCCGCGTTGCTGGGCAACGGAGTGGAACGTCCCCAGATGGCCGCCATCTTACCACAGGCAGCTCTCTCGCCGACAACATTGTGTTGATGGTGAAACCTTCAAACATTCAAGACATAACTTGCTTAATTCTCAAAGGTTTAGGTTATTATAAACATCAAAGTAGTAAGCTAATTATCACACTACAGACGAAGTCCATATTTACTTTTTAAGATAAAAACATAAATATAGATACATAGATAAATAAATACGTTATTAATCCCAATTTGGGAAATTGTTTTGTTGCAGCAGCATACAGTAAATATATGAAAACAATAAAAGTAGTAAACAAAATACAAATAGAATAGAATAAAATAAATATAAAATAAAATAAAATAAAAATAGTGAATAGCTCCAAACACACACACATAGGATCTCTATAAATCTAAAATACAGTATAATATAGAATAATTAATATAATATATCATTAAAATATAATTAATATAGAATAATCTAAAGCAAAGTGTAAAAAAGAATATAGGCTATACAAGATATACAAAGTAAAGAGAGTTAAATAAAATAAGTTATAGCACTATGGTTGAGTTATTGCCCATATTGCACTACACTTGTGTTAATTACACATTGTATGCACATAGTCTGACCATAAATAGATAAGATATTGCACAGATGACCGAATAAATAAAATATCGCACAGGGTCTTTTAGTATGTAAAATAGTGTAAAATGGTGGAGATTTCTGCGAGATAAGAGTAATAGCATCAGAGCAGATCACTTACCGTAACTATGGTTACCTCAGGTTTGACTGTCTCCCGGACATCTCACCCTGTGGTAAGATGGCCGACTTGTGCGGACGTTCTAAACTCAGACGTAACACATCTAGCCGTTCTATACATATCTATGTTCTCAGCCCCCAGCCGGTCCAGGCAGATGGCCTGGTTCTGGTTCCTGGTTCTGTTTCCGATGGAGGTTTCTTCCTGTTAAAAGGGAGTTTTTTCTTCCCACAGTCGCCTCGTGCACGCTCACGTGGGATCGGATCAGAGAGAAGTTGGTTTCCTTAGCTAGGAAACTTGAAATTGGCTTGAATTGGACTGTTTCTTTGAGGTCTATTGAGATCGAGGTGTGTTTTATTATTCCTGTAACGTGAAGGTTCACAAACTAGTGGACGAAATGACATAAAACTGCCCAAAAAATCAGTATAAGATGAGACGGTGAGGCCGCTAAAACAATGATGTGAGGCTGATTAAAAGAGTTCTGGTTTCTGTTCGTGTTTCATCTGTCAAATCCACGGCCAGACAAACTCAAAGCAAAGCAGACTCAGAACATTCGTGATCAACCGAAAAAAGTAAGAACAAGATGAAAGAAAAGGTAAGAACGGATTGGATTAAACATCCTCACAAAAGCACAGTCCACTTTAAAATATCCAAGTTTACGATCAGAGCGCTGATCAGTCTTCCCTTCTAAAAGGGAAGAATTACACCACTTAATAAAGATCATAATAAGGGCTGGGCGAGTTAACGCGTTATTATCGCGTTAAATCGTTAATTAATTGACGCCAATAAATATTTTATCGCGCATTTACTCAGGTTTTATTAATTTATTTTTTAATTAAAATTTTTTTTATTTTTAAAAACATTTCTTTCAGGCTTTTATTCTGTAAAAGTCTGTTGCTCACAGGCTTTTATTTTGTAAAAGTCTGTTGCTCACAGGGTTTTATTTTGTAAAAGTCTGTTGCTCACAGGCTTTTATTTTGTAAAAGTCTGTTGCTCACAGGGTTTTATTTTGTAAAAGTCTGTTGCTCACAGGCTTTTATTTTGTAAAAGTCTGTTGCTGTCTGCTGTGGAACAGGAAAAGAAAGTAATCGGCGGATCCACCAAACCTGGAGAAGGGTACGGAACTTTTACTCGGCCATTTTCATGTTAAAGTTCTTCCAGACGGCGGAGTCGACAGAACCAAAGTCATCTGTAAACACTGCCAAGTTGAATTGTCTTCTCAGCGTAGTAGTTCCAGTCTAAAATATCACTTAAAGGCAAAACACACAACTGATAGCAGCAAGTCATTCAAGGAAACAGACAGTGGAGCGAGGCTTCTACATAAAAACTACAGAAAGATGCTGATGTTAAAAGTGTGTTTGCACAACAAATGTTATGGCACTTTCATTCATATGGCAGCACATTTAAAATAAAGCTAAATGCTAAAAGCTACACACTACTTTTGGATTCATTTTTGGATTCTGCGTACAAATGCGATTAATCGTGATTAATCAGGGAAATCATGTGATTAATTAGATTAAACATTTTAATCGTTGCCCAGCCCTAATCATAATAGATGATGAAATAAAACTGAACTGAATTCAACTGATACTTTAACAGGCGTTTTATCTCTTTTAAAATCCGAACCCATATAAATATAAATAACTATGAACACTGATTAAGTTGTAACATAAAAATATCTACAAAATACACAAAGCTTAGCTTTTAACTTGTTACCTTAAACCTGAAGGCTTCTATTCTCAGAGTTATTAATACAACAGGGAACTGAAGTAATATTTTAATACCCTTCAAATTACATTTGAGCCTAATTTTGAGTCTACGTTTTAATAATAACAAAGCATATTGTTAGGTTAATAAAAGGTGTGAAAAGTATGATTGAGCATATTAACTTAATGTTAGCTGCATTTTTGCAACAGATTTTTGAAGTATTTTGCTGAGTTCCCGGTCAGCCGAGCAGGAAAAACACTCATCACATAAACTCCGGCACAGCAACCACAGACGTGTGAACCACAGATCCAAATTAAAGGGACAGTTCGCCTCTTTTGACATGAAGCTGTGTAACATCCCATATCAGCAACATCATTTCTGAACATCTTCTTACCCCCTGCTGCGTCCTGTGAGCAGAGTTCCAGCCTCGTTTTGGTGTTGATGAAGGTAGTCCGGCTAGTTGGCTGGGGTTTAAAAAATAAAGCGTTTTGCTTCTCAAAACAATATGCGTTCAACCAGAGTAATACATTTGCATCACAAAATCGTTCTCCAGGAAAAAGTCAGACCTCACAATCGCTTGGCCCTATTTTCTCTCCCTTCGTATCACTGCCTGCTGTGCAGACCGAGCAGCAAACACCGTAACAGGTACGGCTGTCAGCAGGCGGCAGCAGGCAGTGATACGAAGGGAGAGAAAATAGGGCCAAGCGATTGTGAGGTCTGACTTTTTCCTGGAGAACCATTTTGTGATGCAAATGTATTACTCTTTTGAACGCATATTGTTCTGAGAAGCAAAACGCTTTATTTTTTAAACCCCAGCCAACTAGCCGGACTACCTTCGTCAACACCAAAACGAGGCTGGAACTCTGCTCACAGGACGCAGCAGGGGGTAAGAAGATGTTCATAAATGATGTTGCTGATATGGGATGTCATACAGCTTCATGTCAAAAGAGGCGAACTATCCCTTTAAATTCAGTAATTGTGGGCACATCAATCACTTCCACAAAATGGAAGTCACTGGAAACCAAAGAATGATTTGGATTTGTACACTTTTATGTATAATTTAGATTCACCCGTGAGATTCGGGTGAAGTTTGAGTATATTTAGGCTGGTGTAACGTCCTCTGAACTGTGTGTTTCAGGGCGTGTGGTGTGTTTCCTCCCAGGGTCGGGCAGGTCCGGGATGCGGTGCACTGTTGTCATGTCCCCCCTCCAATATTGCACTCGTCCCGGCCTCCCCGACCCAGGGGTCACGACCCCCACCTCCGGACGGCCGGGAGTGACTGGGAGCTCGGAGACGAGGTACAACAAAGACCATCTGATGGCTTCAGACTGTATGACGTCAACATTTCCCCACAAAAACACAACAACCTTTAAATGCTGTTGGCTACAGACGGGGTGGGAGACAAACTATTTAAGGGAGTTTAAGGGCCACCATGTCGAACAAATCAATCAAAACTTGCACATCACACATTTTTCAAAAATTCACCATCCAAGTTAAACACGTTCTGTGTCGTAACATTAAAAAATATTAATCTGATCAACCCCAAAGGCTTGTAATGTGGATGGATCGCTATTATGGTGATCCGACAGGTGTCCCCGTCATAGGACAGGTAACATTACCTGCAGGAATTACAATTATGTTCCGCTAATCCGCCCTGCAGACGACTGTTAGTCCTGCCAAAACTTTACATCTTGGACATTCTAGCCTAAAGGTGACAAAAAAGTTTATTAAATGACTGTTAGCCTTGCTCATGCTAACACCAGCATCTCCTTACTAATGGATAGCAGAGGGAGTATCCGATCCAGTGGGTCACCAGATTAGAGAAGCTAGTTGTTAGCCTCGCCCATGCTAACACCAGCATCTCCTTACTAATGGATAGCAGAGGGAGTATCTGATCCAGTGGGTCCCCAGTCTAGAGAAGCTAAATTGTTAGCCTCGCCCATGCTAACACCAGCATCTCCTTACTAATGGATAGCAGAGGGAGTATCCGATCCAGTGGTTCACCAGCCTAGAGAAGCTAATTGTTAGCCTCGCCCATGCTAACACCAGCATCTTCTTCCTAATGGATAGCAGAAGGAGTATCCGATCCAGTGGGTCACCAGATTAGAGAAGCTAGTCGTTAGCCTCGCCCATGCTAACACCAGCATCTCCTTACTAATGGATAGCAGAGGGAGTATCCGATCCAGTGGGTCACCAGCCTAGAGAAGCTAGTCGTTAGCCTTTCCCATGCTAACACCAGCATCTCCTTACTAATGGATAGCAGAGGGAGTATCCGATCCAGTGGTTCACCAGCCTAGAGAAGCTAATTGTTAGCCTCGCCCATGCTAACACCAGCATCTCCTTACTAATGGATAGCAGAGGGAGTATCCGATCCACTGGGTCACCAGCCTAGAGAAGCTAGTCATTAGCCTCGCCCATGCTAACACCAGGCATCTCCTTACTAATGGATAGCAGAGGGAGTATCCGATCCAGTGGGTCACAAGCCTAGAGAAGCTAGTCGTTAGCCTCGCCCATGCTAACATCAGCATCTCCTTACTAATGGATAGCAGAGAGAGTATCCGATCCAGTGTGTCACCAGCCTAGAGAAGCTAGTCATTAGCCTTGCCCATGCTAACACCAGCATCTCCTTACTAATGGATAGCAGAGGGAGTATCCAATCCAGTGGTTCACCAGCCTAGAGAAGCTAATTGTTAGCCTCGCCCATGCTAACACCAGCATCTTCTTCCTAATGGATAGCAGAAGGAGTATCCGATCCAGTGGGTCACCAGATTAGAGAAGCTAGTCGTTAGCCTCGCCCATGCTAACACCAGCATCTCCTTACTAATGGATAGCAGAGGGAGTATCCGATCCAGTGGGTCACCAGCCTAGAGAAGCTAGTCGTTAGCCTTTCCCATGCTAACACCAGCATCTCCTTACTAATGGATAGCAGAGGGAGTATCCGATCCAGTGGGTCACCAGCCTAGAGAAGCTAGTCATTAGCCTTGCCCATGCTAACACCAGGCATCTCCTTACTAATGGATAGCAGAGGGAGTATCCGATCCAGTGGGTCACCAGATTAGAGAAGCTAGTCGTTAGCCTCGCCCATGCTAACACCAGCATCTCCTTACTAATGGATAGCAGAGGGAGTATCCGATCCAGTGGGTCACCAGCCTAGAGAAGATAGTCGTTAGCCTTTCCCATGCTAACACCAGCATCTCCTTACTAATGGATAGCAGAGAGAGTATCCGATCCAGTGGGTCACCAGCCTAGAGAAGCTAGTCATTAGCCTCGCCCATGCTAACACCAGGCATCTCCTTACTAATGGATAGCAGAGAGAGTATCCGATCCAGTGAGTCACCAGCCTTGAGAAGCTAGTCGTTAGCCTCGCCCATGCTAACACCAGCATCTCCTTACTAATGGATAGCAGAGAGAGTATCCGATCCAGTGGGTCACCAGCCTAGAGAAGCTAGTCATTAGCCTCGCCCATGCTAACACCACCATCTCCTTACTAATGGATAGCAGAGGGAGGATCCGATCCAGTGAGTCACCAACCTTGAGAAGCTAGTCGTTAGCCTCGCCCATGCTAATACCAGCATCTCCTTACTAATGGATAGCAGAGGGAGTATCCGATCCAGTGGGTCACCAGCCTGGAGAAGCTAATTGTTAGCCTCGCCCATGCTAACACCAGCATCTCCTTACTAATGGATAGCAGAGGGAGTATCCGATCCAGTGGGTCACCGGCCTGGAGAAGCTAGTCGTTAGCCTCGCCCATGCTAACACCAGCATCTCCTTACTAATGGATAGCAGAGGGAGTATCCGATCCAGTGGGTCACCAGCCTGGAGAAGCTAGTCGTTAGCCTCGCCCATGCTAACACCAGCATCTCCTTACTAATGGATAGCAGAGGGAGGATCCGATCCAGTGGGTCACCAGCCTAGAGAAGCTAGTCATTAGCCTCGCCCATGCTAACACCAGGCATCTCCTTACTAATGGATAGCAGAGAGAGTATCCGATCCAGTGGGTCACCAGCCTAGAGAAGCTAGTCATTAGCCTCGCCCATGCTAACACCACCATCTCCTTATTAATGGATAGCAGAGGGAGGATCCGATCCAGTGGGTCACCAGCCTAGAGAAGCTAGTCGTTAGCCTCGCCCATGCTAACACCAGCATCTCCTTACTAATGGATAGCAGAGGGAGGATCCGATCCAGTGGGTCACCAGCCTAGAGAAGCTAGTCATTAGCCTCGCCCATGCTAACACCAGGCATCTCCTTACTAATGGATAGCAGAGAGAGTATCCGATCCAGTGAGTCACCAGCCTTGAGAAGCTAGTCGTTAGCCTCGCCCATGCTAACACCAGCATCTCCTTACTAATGGATAGCAGAGAGAGTATCCGATCCAGTGGGTCACCAGCCTAGAGAAGCTAGTCATTAGCCTCGCCCATGCTAACACCACCATCTCCTTACTAATGGATAGCAGAGGGAGGATCCGATCCAGTGAGTCACCAACCTTGAGAAGCTAGTCGTTAGCCTCGCCCATGCTAATACCAGCATCTCCTTACTAATGGATAGCAGAGGGAGTATCCGATCCAGTGGGTCACCAGCCTGGAGAAGCTAATTGTTAGCCTCGCCCATGCTAACACCAGCATCTCCTTACTAATGGATAGCAGAGGGAGGATCCGATCCAATGGGTCACCAGCCTAGAGAAGCTAGTCGTTAGCCTCGCCCATGCTAACACCACCATCTCCTTACTAATGGATAGCAGAGGGAGGATCCGATCCAGTGAGTCACCAACCTTGAGAAGCTAGTCGTTAGCCTCGCCCATGCTAATACCAGCATCTCCTTACTAATGGATAGCAGAGGGAGTATCCGATCCAGTGGGTCACCAGCCTGGAGAAGCTAATTGTTAGCCTCGCCCATGCTAACACCAGCATCTCCTTACTAATGGATAGCAGAGGGAGTATCCGATCCAGTGGGTCACCGGCCTGGAGAAGCTAGTCGTTAGCCTCGCCAATGCTAACACCAGCATCTCCTTACTAATGGATAGCAGAGGGAGGATCCGATCCAATGGGTCACCAGCCTAGAGAAGCTAGTCGTTAGCCTCGCCCATGCTAACACCAGCATCTCCTTACTAATGGATAGCAGAGGGAGGATCCGATCCAGTGGGTCACCAGCCTAGGGAAGCTAATTGTTAGCCTCTCCAATGCTAACAATTCAGGACAACAGGCGGCAAAATTAATCGATGCGTTCAATGCCAGAAATACCGCCCAAGTAGAATGAGTACTGCTGAGTTACCTTTGTGGCCTTATAATTGCTCAGATCGGTAGCTAGCGAGCCACCGCTGGGTGCTCTATAGTCATAATTTTGGCCTGTGTACTGCGCCTTACTTACGAATAAAAAGATGTAAAAGATTGATGCCGATCTTACTGTAATCAAGAGTCACCTTGATGTTTGGCTAAAAGTGTTTTTCAGTTGTTGTTTCTTCAGTCCGAGTCTGTAAGAATCATGAAACATGGAGCCATCATTGTAGGAAACCTCATGGTGTTTATTTAAACACAGATATGTACATTTATAGTGTCACGTTTCAGTTGAATCAAACACAGTATATTGTTGGTTTATCAGGTCTTAGCAGAGGCGTCTGAAGATGATTCTTTCAGCGGAGTTGGTCCAGAAATCTCCTGTGATCCTTCATCTTTGTTCAGTTGTGAAGTAAAGTCTATGTGTGTGTTTCCAGCCATCAGCGTGTTTGTGGTTTTTAAATATTAACGATAAAAAAAAAAACTGTGACTGGAGTTCTGGGCTGGAGGTTCGTCTGATGTCGAATCAAGAAAAACACAATTTCAACACTTTTAACACCACGAATCTGCAGAAAACAACAGTCACACCTGGTTCACTTCCTCCTCTTGTGCCGATTCTGGATCAATGACCAGCTCTCAATCAGCACTTCTTCTTCTGTCTTTATAAAATGATCAAACACTGAGTTGACCTATAAGACGGGTTGTCAAACAGTGTTTCCCACAGAATCAGATTATTCTTGTGGCGGTACAGGGTTGATTCTAATCAGTGGTGTAGTGGTCCCTGGAGAAGTGGGGTATACTCTCAATTTTGCCCCTTTTTTTAAGAATTCCAGAAGAAACACGAGATGCTTCCATGTGAACGAGTAAGAGGTGGGATGCTGGCCGGATTCACTCACCAGGCCAACTAGCGGCGGTGTTCCTGAAGCTTCATAACAAGTAACTTAAATTTCTGCTTGTCAAAGCGAAAAAAAATAAAAAATATCAACGAAATAACGACTCGTAACTCGAAAAACTCGTATGTCGGGACACTCGTAACTCAAGGTACCACTTCATAGTGCTACATAGCTTCATGCTAATGTGACGTTAGCCTTTCATAACTTTAGCCTACTCCTACAGTGTAACAATTGGCAGCAAAATCTCTTCTCTAAATGTGCAGTGTCTTTAAAAAACAATTTGGAAATAACATTAAAACTTAACTCAAAATGATGTATTCCATGAAAGTAGGTTCACACATCTCCCGCCCCCCACTGCCTCTGATTATCTCACCAGTCCTCGTGCCTGAAGTTAACCGGTGTAAACACTGAAGGCACTGGCAGCGAGTACTGGCCACATCAGAGGAGATTTAGAAGTGGGTATACGCCGTATACCCGAGTATACCCTGGACTACACCACTGATTCTAATCTCTTTGGCTCAGATTCACGTCCACATCGGCTGCTGTTTTCTTGCCCTTTCTGACACTGAATTCTGACCTTTGTGATCAGCTAAACACATCAGCCTCTGTGTCTGAACACTAGCTGAGGTTCGGTCAGCAGGTCTTCAGATTTATGCATTTTGGTTCTTATCCAAAGGCAGGTAGCGTAAAGGGGGTCTTGCCTAAGGACCCCGACTGGAGGTAGCGCCTTTCTTGCGGGTATTTAACAGGAAGTCACTAAATCACTAAAGCTGTCCCACCTTCCTCGTTTGGATCACGGTCCAGCTGAAGTTTATTCAGACGGGATCAGAATGGAGCGTGGCTCTTTTGTTCTTAGTTTAAAAACACTTACAGAGAGTTGTTTCCAACGGCAGAAAGAAGAAAAATGAGCTGCGGGAAGCTTTATAGCAGGTTGTGGAGTGTTAACATCTGGCGAATTTAAACGCTCTGGATTGTTGCTGTCAGAGTTCAGGGGATGCAGATGTTGTAGGAGAAAACAGCAGCATGTAGGCATTAGGGCTGTAGCGATACGCTGATCTCACGATACGATACGATTCGATTCGATACACTAACATAATTTTCTGAAGAAAAAAAAGGGACAGTGTGATTTGACATGAATCGTCGCTGATTGGACCGGTGGTCTGACCTTTGACCCGGAAGAAAAACACCGCCAGACAAACAGAAACAAATGAACATGTCACAAACGCGAGAGCTGTGCACTTTTAACAACATTTTTATTAGGGCTGGGCAACAATTAAAATGTTTAATCTGATTAATCACATGATTTCCCTGATTAATCGCGATTAATCGCATTTGTACGCAAAATCCAAAAATGAATTCAAAAGTAGTGTATAGCCTTTAGCATTTAGCTTTATTTTAAATGTGCTGCCATATGAATGAAAGTGCCATAACATTTGTTGTGCAAACACACTTTTAACATCAGCATCTTTCTGTAGTTTTTATGTAGAAGCCTCGCTCCACTGTCTGTTTCCTTGAATGACTTGCTGCTATCAGTTGTGTGTTTTGCCTTTAAGTGATATTTTAGACTGGAACTACTACGCTGAGAAGACAATTCAACTTGGCTGTGTTTACAGATGACTTTGGTTCTGTCGACTCCGCCGTCTGGAAGAACTTTAAAATGAAAATGGCCGAGTAAAAGTTCCGTACCCTTCTCCATGTTTGGTGGATCCGCCGATTACTTTCTTTTCCTGTTCCACAGCAGACAGCAGCAGACTTTTACAAAATAAAAGCATGTGAGCAGCAGACTTTTACAAAATAAAAGCCTGTGAGCAGCAGACTTTTACAAAATAAAAGCCTGTGAGCAGCAGACTTTTACAAAATAAAGCCTGAAAAAAATGTTAATAAAAAAAAAAAAAATTTAATAAAAAAATCAAACTTGCGTTAATGCGCGATAAAATATTTATCGCCGTTAAATAATTAACAAGTTAACACAATAATAACGAGTTAACTCGCCCAGCCCTATTTATCACCGTTTTGTATAATGTGACCCCCTGGCATTGTATTGTATATTAATGTTATGTGTTTTCACTAATTGTAAAATTTCTGACTTTTCAATAAAGTTTGCTTAAAATAATAATTTTTTTTCTTTAAGAATCGATACTTTATCGGGGAAAAAAATATCGCAGTATCGATAAAATTGCCCAGCCCTAGTAGGCATGTCACATGAAGCTGTTTGGTGTGCCGTCACAAAGTAAAAACTAAACCTAACCGGATCAGACGTACGCAAACGTAACAAAAACACGAGCGTTAGGTCAGACCACAGTGTTCGTGGTGGGACTGGGTCGATGAAAACTGTTCAGATCAGAAAAAAATCATCCTCAGATTCACATAAGAAAAAGCTTTTACGCTCTTCTTGATTCATTTGGATCAGCTGCTTCCAGATAATAAACATGTCCAACAACACCACAGGGGAGAAGATTTCCTCTCCGAGTGTGTCACATGGCCGAGGCCGCTGGTTTGGTTTTATTCTCCATCCAAGTTTTTATCCGTGGTTCGATTTGGAAACACCGAGAGGAGGTGCGCGACTCTACAGTAAAACTAGATTTAACTTCTTTTAGACAGTAGAAAAACTCGTAAATAAATACGCGAATCGCCACCAAAGACACGTAGTCGACCTGCCCGAGTAAAGACTCCATGTGGGAAACACTGAAACGAGCAGAAATGCAACAACCGCTGTGATTTTACCGAAGCTAAACTATCATTACTCATTAAAAATGTTTCTTTCAACGTTATTTCTGGGTACCGATCCTTTAACGTCTCACAGATGTTTCTGTCTCTCAACACCTTCTGTCGGGTCCCGTCACACAAAAACAGACTCATTCAAACTTCACAGCTCAGATTCAGACTACAGTTAAAGTTGGTTCTCAGAAGCTCGGGCTCTGCGTGTTCGGGGCTTTGTGTGTTTCTACGTTTTTTGTTTTGTTTGTGTGTGTTTGTGCGTGAACAGTCCTCTCTGCGGCTCTCAGACCTGAATGTGCATCAGAACCTGTTTACGATGAGACTTGAAGTCGTCGGGCACCGTGTCTGAAATAAAAGCAAATCGGTGGTTTTTCACGTTCTGCAGATTTAAAAAAGAAGTTGTATTTGAGTGCGTTCCAGTCGTACCGTTGCATCTGTAGCGCAGGTTGGACCAGATTATGTTTTCCTGGGAGAAGCAGAAGACTCCGAGCCGGCCTCCTCTCATCGTTGTGTCGATGACGACGCCGGAGTCCGCCACCATGTCTGTCCCCTCAAACAGCTTCACCCTGAACAGGGAGACGCCGGGTCAGAAACCAAACACCTCGGGGTGAAAATCAGCAGGTTGGAGAGCAAACATTCCCACAGTTACGCACACACAATCTCACTGTACGGTTATACTGATTAAAGGGACAGTTCTCCTCTTCTGACATGAAGCTGTGTAACATCCCATATCAGCAACATCATTTCTAACATCTTCTTACCCCCTGCTGCGTCCTGTGAGCAGAGTTCCAGCCTCGTTTTGGTGTTGATGAAGGTAGTCCGGCTAGTTGGCTGGGGTTTAAAAAATAAAGCGTTTTGCTTCTCAAAACAATATGCGTTCAACAGAGTAATACATTTGCATCACAAAATCGTTCTCCAGGAAAAAGTCAGACCTCACAATCTCTTGGCCCTATTTTCTCTCCCTTCGTATCACTGCCTGCTGCCGCCTGCCGACAGCCGCGCCTGTTACGGTGTTTGCTGCTCGGTCTGCACTTCGGTCTGCGCAGCACATAAACAGAAGAAAAGGAAAGGAAAAGAGAAGAGAAGGAAAGGAAATAAAACAAAAGGACATGAAAGGAAAGGGAAGAAAAGAAAGAGAAGAAAAGGAAACAAAAGGAAAGGAAAGGAAAGCCGCCTGCCGACAGCCGCGCCTGTTACGGTGTTTGCTGCTCGGTCTGCACGGTCTGAACAGCAGGCAGTGATACGAAGGGAGAGAAAATAGGGCCAAGCGATTGTGAGGTCTGACTATTTCCTGGAGAACGATTTTGTGATGCAAATGTATTACTCTTTTGAACGCATATTGTTTTGAGAAGCAAAACGCTTTATTTTTTAAACCCCAGCCAACTAGCCGGACTACCTTCATCAACACCAAAACGAGGCTGGAACTCTGCTCACAGGACGCAGCAGGGGGTAAGAAGATGTTCAGAAATGATGTTGCTGATATGGGATGTTACACAGCTTCATGTCAGAAGAGGCGAACTATCCCTTTAATGCTTCATTATCAAGTCAAGTTTATTCATTTAACAGATTTAAAAGCAACGACTTAAAGACCGAAGCTCTTATATTAAACGCTGCACAGATTAGAAGATGTCACCGAAAATCTTCCATCGTCTAGAGGAATGCAGAACGTCGCCTTACGTAACCTTAACTAAAAGATGAGATATACTTAATGATCCAGGGCTTAAAAATGTCTAGATTAAGCAGAGAAGCAGTTACTTAGAAAGGAATAATGAACAAAAGTACATGCAGTAATGTGCAGATGGAATATATACGAGTACATAATGAAATCTAAAAGTGAACCAAATTAAATTCCTTCCATGTGGAATTTTAGCCTCATTTACAGCCTTATATTTACATCCTGATTCCCGAACTGTTCTCGTTAATGTTTCTGAATGTCCTGTGCAGGTCTATCTCTGATTTGTACTGATTGTTGGATAATGAGAGTCACATATTACAGAAGCAGATCTCCGTGTATGCAGGCTGAAGGTGTTCCTCAGGGATCAACCCTGGGACCACTCTTATTTACTCCAAATGTCAAGAGTCTTGATCAAAATGTTTCCAAAGCTCACTTTTATGCAGATAATACTGTGTTGTTCTGCTCTGTTTCCCATAATTAACCTCTCAGTGAGCTTCACATGACCTCTAACACAGTTTAACAGCTTTCCTGTGACTAACTAAACCAAATCTAAGTCCCTGAATCCTAAATCTACCACTTCTCAGGACTCTGTATCTAATTTAAAAAGTCTTGCATTTGTAATTAAAGATCCTTTTAAATTCATATCCAGCAACTATCATGAAAACATGAGCTGAAATTAGGTTTTTATTCATTGTGTCTACATGTGGACTCAACCAGAACTCATTCCAACCTGCTTAAACTGTTTGAATCTAAAGAAACTTTGTGAAGAAATAGTCCCTTTAACATGTAAATATTCTTGGTTTTACCTCTTTTATATTTAGTGTAAAATGTCACATCCTCGGTGGTAAAAGAAAAAGAAAATGAGGAAGGGAATGAGGCCCAATATGGAGGATTGTGTAGCTGTACTGGTTTATACTGGCCTAAATGAACCATTATGGGAAAATATGACAGAAGAATGTTGTGCTGAAGGCAGAATTCAGGTCCAACAGGACAGAAGAATTTGAACCAAATTTCTCATTTTAACATGATATTGCAGGATGATTCTTCAGGATGTAAATCAGTCCAGTTAAAGGTGAATTACAGAAGACTTTATTGAAATATCTGTGAGCTCAGCAGGGTGGGTGGGGGGCTCAGAATCTGTAATCTCCTCAGATCTTTGAAAAGACTTTCCACAAACCTCCTCCTTCCTTTCTCCTTCTTTTCCTTTTTCTTCTGACTGACTGACTGAAGAATGTGTCCAGACTCCAAAATCGTCAGCAACATATCAGGGATCAGTCTAATTTCTGGAGCTCATTCTAACTGTGTTTACACCTCTGTACGATTCAAAGACTGGGAGCAGATGTAAAAAACAGAGAACGGAGGTCCGATCGAGTCTTTGTTCATCAACAGAAAAGAATCTCCTCACCGGCCCGAGCTGTAGAACTACAGTAGGTACATTATGTGATGAACTGTTCCAGTGTCGCTCGGTCTGATCTGCATATCAACGGCTGCCGAGGCAGATTCTTGCCAGGGCTTTGGCTGCCATGGCGACCAGCACAATAGAGTACCGGGGGGCCCCGGAGCCACAAAGAAGTTTCAGAGGGGAAAGAATGCAGTAAAGAGAAAAGGAAGAAAAAGAGGAAAAACGGACGAGTGGAGAGACATCTGCAGGCCGACAGAGTACTACAGAGTACTACAGTGTACTACAGAACACTACAGAGTACTACAGAGTACTACAGAGTGCTACAGAGTACTACAGAGTGCTACAGAGTGCTACAGAGTACTACAGAGTACTACAGAGTGCTACAGAGTACTACAGAGTGCTACAGAGTACTACAGAGTACTACAGAGTACTACGGTATCAGAGACTACTGCTCTAAACATACTGTGGTCTCTAAATCTCGAGTATCAGTCGTAATGGGAACACTTGCAGAGGCTAAATTAAGATGAGTAAAGTCTCTTAAAGTCACAGTACTTAGTATTTTTACAACAAACTATAGCAGTATGTGTACAACAAAGTATAACACAGTACAACAAAGTATTATATTGCAGTTTAACCCACCTTCATGTGCAGTTTTTAAGATTTTTTTATATTATTTTTTGGGGCTTTTGTGCCTTTAATGGATAGTTCAGAGAGACAGGAAGCAGAGGGCAGAGAGAGGGGGAACGACATGCAGCACAGGGCCGTCCGATGCGGGACTCGAACCGGGGCCAGCTGCAGCGAGGACTATAGCCTCTGTACATGAGGCGCCTGCTCAACCCACTACACCACGGACCACCCCCTTCAGGTGCAGTTTAACACACCTTCAGGTGCAGTTTAACCCACCTTCAGGTGCAGTTCACGTCTCAGATCTGGTGCTGGTCTCACCTGATGTATCCCACCTGCGGTCGGTGGCTGAGCTGCCAGCGATACGAGGTTTTATCCTTCCAGCCGATGTTTCGTGGATCCTTCCACAGCAGCGTCACCTCTCCAGGCGTATCTCCGGTGTGCCACAGAGCGTTCCTCAGAAACTCGCCTGGTCCGGTCTGGGACTTCACTGCCTGCAGGACAAACCGGGACAGCTTTATGTTTGAAGCTACTTCCATTAATCTAAGATCTGTTTGGGATGAAAAGCATGGGAACACAGAGAAGCAGATGTATGATAAACATCTATTCTGAAACAGCTGAGGTCCACATGGGCCACCTGGTGGTCGACAATGGCATTGCACAGAGGTGTGATTGTACACATCTGAAAGAAACATCTGATTCCTTGTGACTTAAAGGTTTTAAAGCCATATGTTTGGGATTTTTAGAACCCTCTGACACCTTTTGATTTGACCATTTTGCCAGAATAAATAAAAGTTGAACTGAGTGGAAACCTTGAGCTGCAGGGCGGGCTGGGCCATGGCTCTGAAGGGGATCGACTGCCAGTACGCCTGCTCCGTCTGTTTCCACATCACCACGTAGAAGCTGGAGGAATCCTGGTAGCCGAAGATGAAGCCGGCGTAGTCGTCGTCCGTCACCGTGTTGACGTGGAACGTTCCCTCGAAATCGACGCCGTTAAAGGCCGTGTAGCCTGCAGACGCAAAGTGGAGGAGACGGTCTACTGATGGCGCAGGATCAGTGGACACCTGAGACGGTTCGTACAGTTTAAAGGTGTAAACGTACCAACGGCTAAGCCGGGATCACTGTTCATCGTCTGGACGATCTCCATACCCTGGAACGAATAAGAGAGCTTCTTCTTATGGATTCATCAACAGTTTACAAACAGTCCAGAACACGAAACCGGTCACTCTATTCAGATGTGTGACAAACATAATGTATTTGGACAGGGAGCTGTTGAGGTTTCTCCTACATTAATTTCTTAAGGTTTTTGTGTGTGATTAGGGATGCACCGATCCACTTTTTTCATCTCTGATACCGATATCTGAGGTTTATCATTGGCCGATACCAATCGGATATCTGAGGTTTAGTATCGGTCGATACCTATCCGATATCTGAGGTTTAGTATCGGCTGATACCTATCCGATATCTGAAGTTTAGTATCGTTCGATACCGATCCGATATCTGAGGTTTATCATCGGCCGATACCGATCCGATATCTGAGGTTTATCATCGGCCGAAACCGATCCGATATCTGAGGTTTAGCATCGGCGATACCGATCCGATATCTGAGGTTTATCATCGGCCGAAACCGATCCGATATCTGAGGTTTAGCATCGGCCGATACCGATCCGATATCTGAGGTTTATCATCGGCCGAAACCGATCCGATATCTGAGGTTTAGCATCGGCCGATACCGATCCGATATCTGAGGTTTATCATCGGCCGAAACCGATCCAATATCTGAGGTTTAGCATCGGCGATACCGATCCGATATCTGAGGTTTATCATCGGCCGAAACCGATCCGATATCTGAGGTTTAGCATCGGCCGATACCGATCCGATATCTGAGGTTTATCATCGGCCGAAACCGATCCGATATCTGAGGTTTAGCATCGGCCGATACCTATCCGATATCTGAGGTTTATCATTGGCCGATACCGATCCGATATCTGAGGTTTATTATCGGCCGATACCGATCCGATATCTGAGGTTTAGCATCGGCGATACCGATCCGATCCAATATCTGAGGTTTATTATCGGCCGATACCGATCCGATATCTGAGGTTTATCATCGGCCGATACCGATCCGATATCTGAGGTTTAGCATCGGCCGATACCTATCCGATATCTGAGGTTTATTATCGGCCGATACCGATCCGATATCTGAGGTTTAGCATCGGCCGAAACCGATCCGATATCTGAGGTTTAGCATCGGCTGATACCTATCCGATATCTGAGGTTTATCATTGGCCGATACCGATCCGATATCTGAGGTTTATTATCGGCCGATACCGATCCGATATCTGAGGTTTAGCATCGGCGATACCGATCCAATCCAATATCTGAGGTTTATTATCGGCCGATACCGATCCGATATCTGAGGTTTAGTATCGGCCGATACCTATCCGATATCTGAGGTTTAGCATCGGCCGATACCTATCCGATATCTGAGGTTTACTATCGGCCGATATCGATCCGATATCTGAAGTTTAGTATCGGCTGATACTTATCCGATATCTGAAGTTTAGTATCGGCCGATACCTATCCGATATCTGAGGTTTAGTATCGGCCGATACTTATCCGATATCTGAAGTTTAGTATCGGCCGATACCTATCCGATATCTGAGGTTTAGTATCGGCCGATAGCGATCCTATATCTGAAGTTTAGTATCGGCCGATTGCGATCCGATATCTGAGGTTTAGTATCGGCCGATACCGATCCGATATCTGAGGTTTAATATCGTCCGATACCTTTCCGATATCTGGGGTTTATTATCGGCCGATACCGATCCTATATCTGAAGTTTATTATCGGCTGATACCTATCCGGTATCTGAGGTTTAGTATCAGCCGATACCTATCCAATATCTGAGGTTTAGCATCGGGCGATACCTATCCGATATCTGAGGTTTACTATCGGGCGATACCTATCTGATATCTGAGGTTTAGTATCGGCCGATACCTATCCGATATCTGAGGTTTACTATCGGCCGATACCTATCCGATATCTTTGGTTTACTATCGGCCGATACCTATCCGATATATGAGGTTTACTATCGGCCGATACCTATCTGATATCTTAGGTTTAGTATCGGCCAATACCGATCCGATATCTGAGGTTTAGTATCGGCCGATACTTATCCAATATCTGAGGTTTACTATTGGCCGATACGATCCGATATCTGAGGTTTAGTATCGGCCAATACCAATCCGATATCTGAGGTTTACTATCGGCCGATACCTATCCGATATCTTAGGTTTAGTATCGGCCAATACCGATCCGATATCTGAGGTTTAGTATCGGCCGATACTTATCCGATATCTGAGGTTTACTATCGGCCAATACGATCCGATATCTGAGGTTTAGTATCGGCCAATACCGATCCGATATCTGAGGTTTACTATCGGCCGATACCTATCCGATATCTTAGGTTTAGTATCGGCCAATACCGATCCGATATCTGAGGTTTAGTATCGGCCGATACTTATCCGATATCTGAGGTTTACTATCGGCCAATACGATCCGATATCTGAGGTTTAGTATCGGCCGATACCGATCCGATATCTGAGGTTTACTATCGGCCGATACTTATCTGATATCTGAGGTTTAGTATCGACCGATACCGATCGGATATCTGAGGTTTAGCATCGGCGATACCGATCCGATATCTGAGGTTTAGTATCGGCCGGTACCTATCCGATATCTGAGGTTTAGCATCGGCGATACCAATCCGATATCTGAGGTTTAGCATCTGCCGATACCGATACAGAAAATCAGCGCGGAATTATGGTAACAAAGGGTAAGTTTCATTGTGTGGAAAAGACTGGGATCATTCTTTTGTGCAAGGCAACATCAGGCTTGACTTAAACATTTCTTTCCTATTTTTTTTAAAAACAAATAAGCAGATATAAATGTACCGAATTATTCATTTAATAATTGTGTTAAAAAATAAAAACAATGGCCGGTATGGATCGGCCCATTGTCACTTCTTCGATATCGGTACCGATATCCGATCCAAATATCGGATCGGTGAATCCCTATGTGTGATACACTGTTTAAATGGTGGGCAGTGATGAAACTCCTTTTACTATGACGTTGATGCAGAAAAGTCACTTTGATTTTGTGTGATCTGCAGCAAACTTCATCCAACCATCTTCTAACTGCAGATTTGGACCATCTGACACTTTATGGTAGTTCTAATCTGACCCAGGCAACCTGTACCGATGTGTTTCAATGTGTCACTTCTATAAAATCTCTCGTTGTTCACAGATGTACAAAGTTTCAGGCTCTAAGACAGCTGTTCAAGTTGGCAGTGAAGAGGAGTTATCGGTCACCTGATTCAGCACCACCCAGTTGGGGTCGATCTGAGCGTCGCCCTCTGGGTCCAGGATCACCGTCTGATAGGCTCTGAAGTCCGTCAGAGTGACCTCGGCGCTCTCCGGACACGCGTCCACCAAATCCATCACGGCGTCATTGTCGAAGTCGTTTTCACAGACGTCTCCGACACCATTCGCTGAGGACGGACAGACACAATGAACAGAAGATCGGGTTCCCTCTCAGAACAGGGTCTACAGCATAACCTCAAACCCCCTTTATCTAAATCTTACCTCTCAGGCCACACTTAGGTCATCCAACTCAAATCATTCACTTCCCAGCCCTCCCGTTACCACAGGTGTGCCCCAGAGCTCTGTCCTGGGGCCCCTTTTTTTCAGCATTTACCTCGTTGCCCTTATTATTTTCTGAAAATATAAATGAAACCCAGCTCCATCTCTCTAGTTCCCTCCCACTTTTATCCCTCATCAACTGCCTCAAATTCCCTTAAACTAAACAGTAACAAAACTGAACTTCTTCTGATTGGTACCTAATCAACACGATCCAACACTGAACCCCGTACCAACTGCATCCTTATTCACAGCCTAGTCACTTTCCCCTATGGTGTTCCACAGGGGTCTGGACTTGTGCCACTTCTGTTCACTCCATACATGCATCCTCTGAGAAACATAATCAGGAAACACGATATATATTTCCATTGTTCTGCAGATGATTCCCAGCGATACCACCGGGCAAGGATTTTCCAATCTTCTATCGTCTAATCTTGGTGAGCCTGTGTGAACTGTGGCCTCAGTTTCCTGTTCTTAGCCGACAGGAGCTGCACCCGATGTGGTCAGAAATGGTATTCTGTGCACCTTGGTTGTAACAAGTGGTTGTTTGAGTTCCTGTTGCCCATTCTCCTCTGACCCCTGACATCAACAAGGCAAATGTTACTGGAACCAAAGACCAGGTGTTGGTCACCATCAGGTTTCAGTTTGTTAGATGTAAATGTTAGAGGTGCCCTAATTTTACTGGTTTGAAACAGAATCATGTTTTTGTTACCGTCGGAGTCTTTCTGGTTGGGGTTGATGATGAGTCTGCAGTTGTCGTAGTCGTCGAGGACGCCGTCGTTGTCGTCATCGTGGTCGCAGTCGTCTCCGAGGCCGTCGTTGTCGGAGTCCAGCTGTGAGCTGTTGGGGATGTCGGGACAGTTGTCTCTGCTGTCCTGGTGGCCGTCTCCGTCCCTGCAGGGATTCAACAAGAGGACCAGGGGTCCCAGGAGATATTCACGACAAGTTTCCACAGAGTTAGAACGTTCAACAAGCTGTTGAACAGCAGAGACCACGTTTCTACAGTTTTAGCTTTTCTTCATTGGCTCCCTGTTAAATTCAGAATAGAATTTAAGATTCTTCTCCTTACATATGAAGCTCTTGATGACCGAGCTCCATCAGATCTTAAAGATCTCACAGTTGGATATTTTCCCAACAGAGCACTTTTCTCTCAGACTGCAGGTTCACTTGTGGTTCCCAGAGTTTCTAAAAGCAGAATGGGAGGCAGAGCCTTCAGTTATCAGGCCCCTCTCTGTGGAACCAGCTGCCAGTTTGGGAGGCAGAGCCTTCAGTTATCAGGCCCCTCTCTGTGGAACCAGCTGCCAGTTTGGGAGGCAGAGCCTTCAGTTATCAGGCCCCTCTCTGTGGAACCAGCTGCCAGTTTGGGAGGCAGAGCCTTCAGTTATCAGGCCCCTCTCTGTGGAACCAGCTGCCAGTTTGGGAGGCAGAGCCTTCAGTTATCAGGCCCCTCTCTGTGGAACCAGCTGCCAGTTTGGGAGGCAGAGCCTTCAGTTATCAGGCCCCTCTCTGTGGAACCAGCTGCCAGTTTGGGAGGCAGAGCCTTCAGTTATCAGGCCCCTCTCTGTGGAACCAGCTGCCAGTTTGGGAGGCAGAGCCTTCAGTTATCAGGCCCCTCTCTCTGGAACCAGCTGCCAGTTTGGGAGGCAGAGCCTTCAGTTATCAGGCCCCTCTCTGTGGAACCAGCTGCCAGTTTGGGAGGCAGAGCCTTCAGTTATCAGGCCCCTCTCTCTGGAACCAGCTGCTAGTTTGGGGGGCAGAGCCTTCAGTTATCAGGCCCCTCTCTGTGGAACCAGCTGCCAGTTTGGGAGGCAGAGCCTTCATTTATCAGGCTCCTCTCTGTGGAACCAGCTGCCAGTTTGGGAGGCAGAGCCTTCAGTTATCAGGCCCCTCTCTACCTTTAAGACCAGGCTTAAAACTTTCCTTTCTGATAAAGCTTATAGTTAGGGATGGCTCAGGTGATGAATACCGTGTACATGTCAGGACCAGGAGTCTTTATGTGGATCTAAAGGGAAATGGCATCATTTCTGGGGTCCTGGTTGAGGTTAAGGTTGGGGATCAGGGGTTGGAAAGACTATCCAAAAGAAATGGAAACCAGTACAACGTCCTTATAAGGAAGGTTGTGTGCGTGTTACATACGTGTCCTGGTTGGTGTCGCACACGTCTCCCACCAGGTCGTTGTCTACGTCGGTCTGAGGAAGAGAGAAGACACTCATGGAGAAACCTTCAGACCTCTGACCTGATCACGTTTTCCCACGAGAAAAATATGAATAAAATTGTAATGAATTGGACTGATTAGGACTTGAATGAACCAGATTAAACCGGATTATAATTCGACTGTGTTTAAAGTGCCTTAAGAGGCCTTTTATTTGGGAACTGGAGCTTCGTAAATAAACCAATTTAAACTGAAACGAGTTGGTTTGTGAAGTTTTATTTGACATCTGAATTCAAATGCTCGGAAAGTTTTTAACTGGTTTTGAAGTGGGCCGGTCAGATTTAGCAGATAAACACGAGGGAAACGGGCCGTTCCCATCAGATCTCATCTTAAGGTTAATGTCGATGATTCCTTTGGACTCAGGAAACACGGGATCTCCTCCCACTGTTCTCCAGATCACTGTCAAACATACGTACCCCCACAGTAAAATAACTCTCTGTTGCCCCGTACATTCAAAGCACCGTTACTACGAACTGTTATTCTAAACTTTACAATCAGATCAGCTCTCTGGTGCAGAAAGCTTTCTTTCAGTTAGGGCTCAACAGACTGTAAAGGGTGACTTTTATCACGACTCGTGTGGATTACTGCCCCTCGTGTCGGGGTTAGAAAGCTTTCCCTTTCACGCTCCACCCCGCCTCTCATCTCACGTTCCGTCTCGGTCCCTGATGTCCGCCGATCAGCTGACCTTGGTTGTCCCGGTAACGAAGCTGAAGCTCGGAGGGCATCCGGCCTCTGCAGCAACGACTTACAAACTTTGGAAAAGGTTGTCTTTAGATGTCAGGCAGGCTTCCTCTGCTCCTGCTTCTAAATCTAACGCCAGGTGCTGTTTTCATACATATATGTGTGTGAAATGTGATCATACGTCTTATATTTGATGTGTTTCACTGATTCTACAGCACTTTGGTTTTAAATGCGATTTATAAATAAAACTGGACTGGATACTTCGTCCGTCTTTTACGAATATTCACTGTCAAATGAGATCTTCCGTCAACAGTTTAGAGGCAACATTGCAGAGACACAGGCCTGGAATAAATTCCACACATGCTCGCGTTCGACCGGAAAACAGAGAAATCTTTCAGGACAGATAACATTGATGTAAACCGTCCGACTGCTCGTACCTGCATGGGATTGCTGAGTTCAGGACAACTGTCGCAGGCGTCTCCGACGCCGTCTCGGTCTCGGTCTGTCTGCATCGGGTTTGGCACCTTCGGACAGTTATCGAGAACGTTGGGAATACCTGAACCCGAACAAGCACACAATGATTACTCATCTGTTTCAGGATTTTAATGAAAGGCAGGCACTTTCCTACTCGGGTCTGAATAAACAGAAGTACGTCTGTTTCAGAAGCTGACCCAAAAAACATGTGAGTTTTGTTCGTTTAGGTGTGTCCGTGCTTAATTAATTTAGGGAGGCCATAGCTATGTTACCAACAATGAGCGTTGAGTCGGTTGAAGGACTGCTGGATCCTTTCAACTTAAAAATTTTGTAATGGAAGTACAAATGTAACAAAAAAAACAAAAACAGATATTCACTTCAAAGCTGCTCAGAACTGAACTAACTCTGCTTCTGACTCAGATTCTGGGTTTATGTTCATGTTGGAACATGTTTCAGAGAATCAGCTGCTTCTTGTTTTACTGGAAACATGAAGAAATTAAACTGGATCTTTAAGTTTTGTTCAGGAAAAATGTTCTGAACAAAACTTTATTCAACATCTCAGTTACAAAGAATATTTATAATTTATAATTTATAATATCTTATAACTATAAAGAAATGAGGTTGATCAGGACTTTTGGACAGTGTTTTATATTCATCCTGCGGCTGTGAAATAAGTAAATGTGTATTTTGTGTCTGACATTATTACAGCTATTTTTCTCTATGAGACTATACTTTAATCATTGCATGTTTTTTTTAATAAAGAATTAGCTGAAAATTTATCAAAACCACTTAAACCATGTAAAATTCAGGCAGTGGAACAAATAGGAACCAATATAGCAATATATATTTACACCTTTGTTTGTGTGGCTTCTGTCGACTAAATATTTTTGCAGCTTAATAAGATGTAAAACCCGTTAATTCAACACTTCCACGTCGGTTTGGCAGTTTGCTCTTCAGCCTGAAAATGTCAGCATCTTTATTTTCATCATTATTTAACTTCACGGCTTCTGTAGTTCTGCTGTCGGCCAGCAGAGGGCAGTGAAGATGTGTTTGTTTCTGTGTCGGATGCTGGAATAAACAGCTGTTTCTGGTCGGTAATAACAGCTCTGACCCTGTTTTTATCCTATTTCTGACTTTTAGCCGCAACCTCTCGGGGAAGATCAGGGGTCTCGTACCATCGCCGTCGATGTCCTGGTCGCAGGCGTCTCCCTGTCCGTTGTTATCGGTGTCTTTTTGCTCGCTGTTGGGGACGGTGGGACAGTTATCGCAGGCGTCTCCGAACGAGTCGCTGTCCGAGTTCTGCTGGTCTTTGTTAGGGACCAATCGGCAGTTGTCCTAAGGGACAAGAGGACACGTCACATGATCACGTTACGGCTGTACCCGCGGCAACTCTCGCGGACACGGTCTCTCTCCAACCTCAACGTTTTTGATGCCGTCGCCGTCTGCGTCCTCGTCGCACTGGTCTCCGATCCCGTCGTTGTCGGCGTCCTCCTGGCCCGAGTTTGGGGTGTACACACAGTTGTCCTGGTGGACAAAGACAGCATGTCACCCACACTTCTTATTTACAGATGCTCAACATTTTGTCTTTTATTAAGTAACTAGCGGAGGCGACGGCAATCTCACTGCAAGAAATTGTTCGTAACAATTCTAATAATAATAATAATACATTTAATTTTTTTTAAAAAGCGCCTTTCTCAACACTCAAGGACACTTTACAACACATTAAAAACACAATAAATAAAATAACACAAGTTAAAGAGGCTAGAGGGAGAATGCAGCTTGAAAACTGTTCGTATCCGACGTTGACACGTGGATACGATGATTAACTGTGGGACCCGGTATCGGACCTGTTTGCAGTGTTTGTCGTTGTCCATGCAGGGCAGAGAGCGGTCCGGATACCCGTCGATGTCCGTGTCTGTTCCACATGTGTTCCCGTTACCGGCCCAGCCCACGTTACACTGGAAACACACAACGCTCACAGCGTCAAACAGCATCACATGGAACTTATTTATAAGCCAAAGAGGCACCGAGTCAAACCTGAAACAAATTACTGCCTTAAAAAGTAGGAAATAAAACAGTAACTTGTTGAATGCAGTTAAAGGAGAACAAAGCTGTGGATGGAGGGGCCCCTGGACAGCTACAGCAGTTCATCAGAGGATCTAAGAGCTCTGGAGTTAAAGCCTTTTAAAAAACGTACTTAGAAATATTATATATATATTATATTATATTTATGTATTATAAATAATATATATAATACATATATATCAATTTTATCGATACTGCGATATATATCGATATTTTGTTTCCCGATAAAGTATTGATTTTTCAGTTGCGAGTATTGATTTCTTTTATTTTTTTTTATTTTGTATTGAAAATCAGACAAATTGAATCGTATCTAATCAAATCAAATCATATTGAATCACATAGAATCTTATTTAATTGTATCTAATCAAATTGAATCGTATCGAATCGTTGGCTGAATGTCGTGTATCGAATCATATTGAATCAAGTCGAATCGTATTGAATCGTATCTAATCAAATTGAATCGTATCATATCGTATTGAATCAAATCGAATCGTATCAAATCATATCTAATCAAATTGAATCGTATCGAATCGATGGCTGAATATCGTTTGTCGAATCGTATTGAATCAAGTTGAATCGTATTGAATCGTATCTAATCAAATTGAATCGTATCGAATAAAATAGAATCTTATTGAATCGTATCTAATCAAATTGAATCGTATCTAATCAAACAGAATCTTATTGAATCGTATGTAATCAAATTTAATCATATCGAATCATATTGAATCGTTGGCTGAATATTGTGTATCGTATCATGAGATTTGTGCATCGCTGCAGCCCTAATGTACAGACAGAAATCTTTTTCCACGTCTTTACGTAACTTTTAGCCCATAAGTTACGTAAAGCTGAATCCAGACTGTTGCTTTTGTCTCGTTTTGTTAACGTTCATAAAGTAGAAAAACACGACAGATTCAGATTATTCGACTGAACTTTTGAAGTTCTAAACATTTTATGTGTTTGTGTCTTGGTGTTTCTGTATTTCTTTGCTCATCCCATCAGGTTTAACATCTATTTCAGAGCCTTCACATATTTCTAACAGAGTGGGTTAATTTATGAGTTTTGTGGATCGACTGACCCTGCAGGCAACCTCGCCGTTCCTCTCCATGGTGCAGTGGCCGTTGGTGTCACAGGGGTTAAAGGTCAAAGCAGCGCACGACTTCCTCGGGAAGCAGCCTGCGGTCTGGTTGCCAAAGAAACCTGGTTTGCAGCTTCCACATTTGTACGAACCCTGAGAGAGACGGATGACATGATATCAGCTGTGTTACAGCGTGGTGTCCACCAGAGGGAGCTCTTACACCAGGACGACTCTCGGCTGATTACAGATGTTAATCAGCTCCTAAAAACGGGTCAGAACACAGTGTGTCTTCATGCAAACACGACGAGAGATGGAAACATGTACTTTAACTTTTAAAGCTCCAGCAGAGTTCAGCTTTAAAGCTCCTCAACTGTAGAGCTTTTCAGAGAACTCACCACAGTGTTGATGCAGACAGAGTTCGATACGCAGGCATCAGGGAGATCTACGCACTCGTCGATGTCCACACACTCCTGCAAAATACACACAGATGCAGTAAAGATGTCAAAGATCCAAAAAAGATCTTCCCAGCAGACAGATCAGGGTTCCACATTTAGGCGAAGTCGCTCTGGGGTCCCGGGGGGCCTCGTTCATGAGAGGCTGTGCAGCTGAAAGAGGCCTCAGAAACACGCCGTCAGCTGGTGTCCAAACATCAACAACAAAGAACAAGATGAACGTCACAGAGATCCAACAGGCGGTAAAATGGACCGCTGTGTGGTTTGTCCTCCGAAACAAAGTCGAAAATTTAAAAATTAGTATTAAAAATAAGTAAAAAGTAAGAAAGCAACTTTCAAGATAAACATGAAAACAAAAGTTAACCCAAAGCAAGTTTAAAAAGATTTGTTTTTAGTCCACAGAACTGATCACAAGACCTCAGGACCCGATCACATGACCTCAGGACCCGATCACATGACCTCAGGACCTGATCACATGACCTCAGGACCCGATCACATGACCTCAGGACCCGATCACATGACCTCAGGACCCGATCACATGACCTCAGGACCCGATCACATGACCTCAGGACCCGATCACATGACCTCAGGACCTGATCACATGACCACAGGACCTGATCACATGACCTCAGGACCTGATCACATGACCTCAGCCCTGATCACAAGACCTCAGGACCTGATCACATGACCTCAGGACCTGATCACATGACCTCAGGACCTGACCACATGACCACAGGACCTAATCACATGACCTCAGGACCTGATCACATGACCTCAGGACCTGATCACATAACCTCAGGACCTGACCACATGACCACAGGACCTAATCACATGACCTCAGGACCTGATCACATGACCACAGGACCTAATCACATGACCTCAGGACCTGATCACATGACCACAGGACCTAATCACATGACCTCAGGACCTGATCACATGACCACAGGACCTAATCACATGACCTCAGGACCTGATCACATGACCACAGGACCTGACCACATGACCTCAGGACCTGATCACAAGACCTCAGGACCTGATCACATGACCTCAGGACCTGACCACATGACCACAGGACCTAATCACATGACCTCAGGACCTGATCACATGACCTCAGGACCTGATCACATGACCTCAGGACCTGACCACATGACCACAGGACCTAATCACATGACCTCAGGACCTGATCACATGACCTCAGGCTCTGATCACATGACCTCAGGACCTGATCACAAGACCTCAGGACCTGATCACATGACCTCAGGACCTGATCACAAGACTTCAGGACCTGATCACATGACCTCAGGACCTGATCACATGACCTCAGGACCTGATCACATGACCACAGGACCTGATCACATGACCTCAGGACCTGATCACATGACCTCAGGACCCGATCACATGACCTCAGGCCTGAAGCCGGGAGATTTGACACGAGCATCCAAAATGAAAGCTGAGAGGAAAGTTAGCCCAAAGTTCCTGATAGAAGAAGAAAAGTGGCTGATGTGAAGTGATGATTATAATCAGGCGTCACCACGAGTACATTGGAGCCGAGCACAGCCGGAGAAAGTGCATCTAAGCTCAGCGGCAGGTTGCAAAAATATGCCAAGTTTAAGCTTTATTTACCTATTAACCTTTATTTAACCAGGGAATAAAACTGTTGGGGTTTAAAATCTCTTTTCCAAGAGTCCTGGCCAAGATAAGCTCAGACTCAGGTCAGCAGTAATGAACACAACAAAACTCGTAGGTATAAAAAAAGGGAACTATTTAAAACATCTCAAGTTAAAATAACACAATTTTAAGGCACCAAATCCTCGTAAAATGTAACACCACAGTCATTAAAGGCTAAATGGAGACAGAGTTGGTCCAAAACAACGTTTACAAGCCGGCGTATCTGCTTGGAATAGAAAATGAATGAATCTGAATTCATTTAATAAGACCAGTTCTTAAGATTCAGGTGACTTGGATCACCTGAATCTTAACCTTGTAGCACCCAGAGTTGCAGATATGCAACAAGCTTTTTTATTTATTTACATTATTTATATACATTTTTATTTACATTCCATTATTTGATTTTTTAAATTTACATACATTATTTATATTCATGTGTAATATTTTTTTACATTACATTTTATGTGCCGTCACAGCAATCATTTTCTTGGCTCAGTGAATTTCACTCTGCTTTGCGGTGGTCTGTTCTAGTTGGTTCTGGTCTCGTTTGGTGTGGTCTGCTTTGTTTTTTTTCAATGATTATTCATATGCTTGGGTGCTACAAGGTTAAGAATTGGTCTTTTTGCGTACAAATGCGATTAATCGTGATTAATCAGGGAAATCATGTGATTAATTAGATTAAAAACTTTAATCGTTGCCCAGCCCTAGTTTTTTCTTATTCTTCTCCTTATTTATCACCTGCTGCAAAGTACTTTGGTACACCGTAATGATTGTCTGTAAAGGGCTGTATAAATAAAGTACATTTACATTTACAATGTCCCTTTCCTTCAGTATCAAAGTGACGTCAAACTGGAGGAGATGCCGCCCGGCTGGTTCTGGCCATCTGATGCTCACTGATCGTCCATCTGCTCTCACGACTTCTCGGAGCCACAGCTCAGAAACCGGAGTGGAAACATTTGAGAGACTTTCCCTTCTCACACAGATTAAATCTTCTTTCTGTGTTCTGTTACCAAAGTGTTAAAATGTTGAAACAAGGTTTCGTTTTTTTTTAGGACTTTTGAAGTTTTTTCCACACGTCCTGAAAGTGGACGAAGCGAGCCCAATTAACCCTCTCACATTCCAGTAAGACTTTCCTAAAGTAAACCTAGAGCTCTTCTTAAGCCGCACGCACTAAATGCTTGATTTTGGTCTCTTTTGAGAAGTTTCCCCCCCCAAACAGTTAGATCACTAAGTGCTGCTGGGACTGAGTTACAAATGTTTGAAGACACTGAAGGGAAAAAAACAGATGTTAACAGATGGCTGTATGGCCACAGCTGTGAGCGATTAGCTGTCCTCGTCCAAATTTGATAACAACAGCAAATAAAAATAGATACTTTTGTCCAGGTGCTCCATAAAAACATCTCTTTGGCTGATATTCACCATGACTGCTCTCCACTACGTCCTGGGGCGTAAAGTCAGTTTTTTCTGCCACATTTCAACCTGAGAAACTCTAAAATATCCTAAAATTTTAAAGTTTTATGTGCCGGCTCAGTGGGAATGTACTCAATTAGTGGGAATATACTGAAGAAATTGATATTTTAGGGACACTTGTCACTGAAAAAAGACTTATTGGTGGATCACCAGGAGACTTTATACTATGTTGTTGACATTTATTGTACCAAATGTGGTCATATTATCGTTAAATTCTTTGCTTCAATCAAATCACAGTTTCTTTCTGACAGTAAGTTCAATTAAATTCAATTCATTTTTATTTATATTGCGCCAAATACAACAAATGTCATCTCAAGGCACTTATCAATCTGTTTGATATGATAAAAATGTGACGCACAATTCATCAAGTTACTCGATTACAAAAAATCCCCGATGTAAATTATCTGCTTTGATGCTTCGTTTAACTCCAACAACATGTTCTGCTCAGCGGTCGCCCTGTTTCACATGGACAGTTATTACTGTCACACAACGTACACACGTGCGCACGTTTGTAGCAGCTTGATTTGATGGAGGAAACAACGAGGATCAAAATCAGAGAAAATATGTGAGGTTTGGGAACATTTCAAAGAAAAGCAAAGAGAAAACATTGAACAGTGTGTCCACTGTAAAAGCTAGTTAGCTTAGCATGATAGCACGACGTCAATGCTACAGCATCTCAGCAGAAAGCAGCCAGTTCTCATACCGAGTCTACTGAGCGGAACAAACACAAGGGAACATTTCACGTTAGCATTTTAATGGAAATCAGTCGGCGAGTTAGCAGAGAAAAGAAGGGAAGTTAGCGGAGAGCAGCAGGAACCTAGCAGAGAACAGAAGGATGCTACCAGAGAACAGAAGGAAGCTAGCAGAGAGCAGAAGGAAGCTAGCAGAGAACAGAAGGATGCTAGCAGAGAACAGAATAATGCTAGCAGAGAACAGAAGGAAGCTAGCAGAGAACAGAAGGAAGCTAGCAGAGAACAGAAGGATGCTAGCAGAGAACAGAAGGAAGCTAGCAGAGAACAGAATAACGCTAGCAGAGAACAGAAGGACGCTAGCAGAGAACAGAAGGACGCTAGCAGAGAACAGAAGGACGCTAGGAAAGAACAGAAGGATGCTAGCAGAGAACAGAAGGAAGCTAGCAGAGAACAGAATAACGCTAGCAGAGAACAGAAGGACGCTAGCAGAGAGCAGAAGGAAGCTAGCAGAGAACAGAATGACGCTAGCAGAGAACAGAAGGATGCTAGCAGAGAACAAAATAACGCTAGCAGAGAACAGAAGGAAGCTAGCAGAGAACAGAAACTTTTTCATTTCTGTCCCGTATTTCTTCCAAAAAGCAACTTGTGTTTATTGTGTTGGACAAATAGTGGCTAATTTCTGTTGAAATGTCACCAGAACTACCCCGCTAGCACAAGCACACCATCATATTCTCTGCCCATCAGAACAGCTTCAGGCTGGAAGCTGTTAATGTGAACTGATATTCTGAGTCACATCAAAGTCCAACCAGAATAAAAAAAAAGCTCATTTTATCAGACCATGTTGTTTCTGTAACGTCAGAGAACTGCTGGTTAAGGTCTCGTGTTAACTGCTCTTATTTCACTCTTTGTTTCTGAGAGTTTCTGATCATTCAGAACCAGTTTTACGCTCCACGGAGCAGCATTTAGCAGGTGAAATACGTTCAGAAGCTCCTCCTGTGTTACAGGAACAGATAATAGTGTCAACAGCGTAGAGGTGTATTTTAAGTTAGAGTTTTCTTCCCTAATTATTTATAAACAAAGAAAACTGGATGTTTTGGTGTGTTTCTGACCTGTTTGTAGGTCTTAGCGTAGTCCAGTCCAGTTCCAGCCAGTGGAGCCCCCCACAGGCCTGGAGGACACGGCTGACAGCTGAACCCCCCCATCGTGTTCACGCAGGCTTCAGGTGAGAAACAGGGCTGCAGCTCACACTGAGGAAGAGGAGCGGCGTGTTACAAAACTACGCGACACACAGTCTGTCGTGCGGTCGGCGGCGTTGCGTTGTCACCTCGTCGATGTCCCTGCAGTGCGTCCCGTTGCCGGTGGTTCCAGGTGGGCAGGGTCCGCAGGTGTAGCCGGGGAACTGCAGGCTCTCCACGCAGGATACTCCTTTGTAGCAGGGGTTCGGGGAGCAGCGGGAACGAGGCTCGTGGAAACCTGCAGACAGACCGGCTCCAATCAGGTCCTCAGAACACAAACGGAGTTACTGTGAGACGACAACGGAGCTGCTGACTCACCACAAACCTGACACTCCAGGATGGTGTTCCTGATCAGAGCCATCTCCTTCACCTGAGGACGACCACACAGCGGTAAACTCTCAGCTGCAATCACTTCAGTGGTACCTCTGTCTCACCTGTCCTCTGTATCACCTGTCCTCTGACCTCTGACAGACTGAGACTGTCTCACCTGTCCTCTGACATCCTGTCTCACCTGGTCTCTGTCTCACCTGGTCTCAGTCATTCAGTCTCACCTGGTCTCTGTCTCACCTGGTCTCAGTCATTCAGTCTCACCTGGTCTCGGTCTCACCTGGTCTTTGTCTCACCTGGTCTTTGTCTTACCTGGTCTCGGTCTCACCTGGTCTTTGTCTTACCTGGTCTCGGTCTCACCTGGTCTTTGTCTTACCTGGTCTCAGTCTCACCTGGTCTTTGTCTTACCTGGTCTTTGTCTTACCTGGTCTCGGTCTCACCTGGTCTTTGTCTTACCTGGTCTCAGTCTCACCTGGTCTTTGTCTTACCTGGTCTCAGTCTCACCTGGTCTTTGTCTTACCTGGTCTCAGTCTCACCTGGTCTTTGTCTTACCTGGTCTCGGTCTCACCTGGTCTTTGTCTTACCTGGTCTTTGTCTTACCTGGTCTCGGTCTCACCTGGTCTTTGTCTTACCTGGTCTCAGTCTCACCTGGTCTTTGTCTCACCTGGTCTCAGTCTCACCTGGTCTTTGTCTTACCTGGTCTCGGTCTCACCTGGTCTTTGTCTTACCTGGTCTCAGTCTCACCTGGTCTCAGTCTCACCTGGTCTCTGTCTCACCTGGTCTCAGTCTCACCTGGTCTTTGTCTCACCTGGTCTCGGTCTCACCTGGTCTCAGTCTCACCTGGTCTCTGTCTCACCTGGTCTCTGTCTCACCTGGTCTGTGTCTCACCTGGTCTTTGTCTTACCTGGTCTGTGTCTCACCTGGTCTTTGTCTCACCTGGTCTCTGTCTTACCTGGTCTCAGTCTCACCTGGTCTTTGTCTTACCTGGTCTCGGTCTCACCTGGTCTTTGTCTTACCTGGTCTCAGTCTCACCTGGTCTCAGTCTCACCTGGTCTCTGTCTCACCTGGTCTCAGTCTCACCTGGTCTCTGTCTCACCTGGTCTCAGTCTCACCTGGTCTTTGTCTCACCTGGTCTCGGTCTCACCTGGTCTCAGTCTCACCTGGTCTCTGTCTCACCTGGTCTGTGTCTCACCTGGTCTGTGTCTTACCTGGTCTGTGTCTCACCTGGTCTTTGTCTCACCTGGTCTCTGTCTTACCTGGTCTCAGTCTCACCTGGTCTTTGTCTCACCTGGTCTCAGTCTCACCTGGTCTTTGTCTTACCTGGTCTCGGTCTCACCTGGTCTTTGTCTCACCTGGTCTCTGTCTCACCTGGTCGCAGTCTCACCTGGTCTTTGTCTTACCTGGTCTCGGTCTCAACTGGTCTTTGTCTCACCTGGTCTCTGTCTCACCTGGTCTAAGTCTCACCTGATCTTTGTCTTACCTGTTCTCAGTCTCACCTGGTCTCTGTCTCACCTGGTCTCAGTCATTCTGTCTCACCTGGTCTCTGTCTCACCTGGTCTCAGTCTCACCTGGTCTTTGTCTCACCTGGTCTCAGTCTCACCTGGTCTCAGTCTCACCTGGGCTCTGTCTCACCTGGTCTCAGTCTCACCTGGTCTTTGTCTTACCTGGTCTCGGTCTCACCTGGTCTTTGTCTTACCTGGTCTCGGTCTCACCTGGTCTCAGTCTCACCTGGTCTCTGTCTCACCTGGTCTCTGTCTCACCTGGTCTTTGTCTTACCTGGTCTCGGTCTCACCTGGTCTTAGTCTCACCTGGTCTCAGTCTCACCTGGTCTCTGTCTCACCTGGTCTCAGTTTCACCTGGTTTCAGTCTCACCTGGTTTCAGTCTCACCTGGTCTCAGTCTCACCTGGTCTCAGTCTCACCTGGTCTCAGTCTCACCTGGTCTCAGTCATTCTGTCTCACCTGGTCTGTGTCTCACCTGGTCTGTGTCTCACCTGGTCCGTGTCTCACCTGGTCTCTGTCTCACCTGGTCTCAGTCTCACCTGGTCTCTGTCTCACCTGGTCTCTGTCTCACCGGTCTCTGTCTCACCCGGTCTCTGTCTCACCTGGTCTCAGTCTCACCTGGTCTCTGTCTCACCCGGTCTCTGTCTCACCTGGTCTCACCTGGTTTCAGTCTCACCTGGTCTCTGTCTCACCTGGTCTCTGTCTCACCCGGTCTCTGTCTCACCTGGTCTCTGTCTCATCTGGTTTCAGTCTCACCTGGTCTCAGTCTCACCTGGTTTCAGTCTCAACTGGTCTCAGTCTCACCTGGTCTCAGTCTCAACTGGTCTCAGTCTCACCTGGTCTCGGTCTCACCTGGTCTCGGTCTCACCTGGTCTCGGTCTCACCTGGTCTCGGTCTCACCTGTCTCTTTTACTCACCTGCTCTCGGATGTCTTGCCGCAGCTCTCCCAGGATCTGGTTGAAGATGATGAGCTGACCAATCAGAGCTTTAGTATGATCACCTGACCAGAGAAAAATCGAACCAATGATCAGACTACAGGTGAACTTTGATTATTGATTACAGCAGAGCTGATCAGAACACGTCTCACCCAGGATGGAGTTGACCTCCCCGCTCACTGAAAAAGGAAAGACGTCGTTTATCTTCAGCATTACACGATAATTAACTAGATTCTGAGAGGATGTTTAATGAGATCAAGGTGAGCTCACCTGAGTTGTAGGCTGATGAGTCTCCTTGGAAGGGACAGTCGGTCAGAGCTCCAGCTTTAGCGACGCTGCCCCCTAGAGCCAGGCGGAGGGACTCCACTGAGCCCTGCCACAACAGGACAGACAACAACCCTCTCCTTATTAACAACCAGATTATAAACGTTTTCTTATCATTTAGGGCTGAAATGATCTGATTCCGAGTCAGCCAGGGGCGATTTTAGGATCTGGTCTTTAGTGGCGCCCATTTTGGAGCCGTATTAGTTTTGCTTTGAGTAAAATTCAATTTTGACCTCTTCATTTCAAAAGACTGTGTGGCTTGACAGGGATAACAGAGAGCCTGAGACAAATATTGAAGATAACTCAACATTTATTTTGGGAGTAAAGAGTTAAAACAAAAACAAATGCTAGAAAATAAATAAAGTGGTCACTAAAATAATGCATCCTTGAGCAAAAAACAAAAGTGTTTTTGCATAATATAATATTTTTAAAATGTGCTGAGCCAGTGGGTGCCGAGCTGTCTCACGGTGGTGCCTTGGCACCACTAAAAATACCCTAGCCTCGCCCCTGGAGTCAGCTCTGAAGAAGAATACCTAAATTTGAGTTATTATTTGAATTATCTGTTTTAATCCAGCAACAGTACGCAGAAATGAATCTATTTTCCATAGAAAATAAGATAAAAGAAACATATTCACGTCTTATTTGCGGTTTTCAGTTTTCTGTGACAACCACCATTCTCTCTAACCTGGAGTCGAGCGTACGACTTCTGTCCATGTCTGATCTCCACCATCTCCGCCTCTCTTGGCAGAGGAACCAGCGACGGCAGGCCCTGGCTGGAGTCGGCCAATCGGCAGTCGGCGTAGAGCTCCACGTGCATGTTGCTGCGCTGAAGGCCGCCAAGCCTCAGGATGATGGAGTGGGTCCGCCCGTCGGCCAGGTTGGCGTTCTGCAGGTTCACGGTGTGGACCTTCCCGTCAGCTTTGACATAACGGACCAGGACTGAAGAGGAGGAAGAAGAGCAGCTTCATGCCAAAATGTTCACGAAATACTCATCAAATCACTCAAAATGAAGTGCTGCAGCTTTAAAGGGATAGTTCAACTCTTTTGACATCAAGCTGTATGACATCCCATACTAGGATCTGTCCAGTGGAAGTAGGAAGCAGAATATTGTGGACAGAGTGTGAGGAAAATAGTGAAGGAAGTGTCAGATGAGGCAGTAAAGTCCAGTCAGTGGATTTGAATTATAAGAAGCAATAGCAGCTGGGGGCCCAGCAGGGGGAGCACTCAGAGTAAACAGACTCTTGGAAAAAGCAAAGAAGAAATCCAGGATGTATTTAAGTGGCTGCGATGGACTGACGGCCTGTCCAGGGTGTACCCCGCCTCTCGCCCATTGACTGCTGGGATAGGCTCCAGCCCCCCCGCGACCCGACCGAGGGATTCAGCGGTATAGATAATGGATGGATGGTATTTAAGTGGAGGGTGTGGCCCATGTGAGCCATTTGAAACCAGGCGGCCATATTAGGTGAGTTGGCCTGTATGGCCTTGTTTTTGCTGGCATTTTTAGTGATTATAGGACTGTTTAGGTGAGTTTGTCTGTTGAATCTGCTATTGTGTCTTGTCCTGCCTCCACCTCTGGCACCCTCTATACTTTCATTGCCCCCTACCCAAACCAGGGTATGAATCCCATTCCTACTTATCTTTACCTCTTCTATTTCTACCCCCTACCTGAACCAGGGTTTGTATCCCCACTCCGCTGTGACTGGTGTGCAGTTGGTGAGAGGCTGAGGTAGCTTGAGGCTGTAAAATAAAAAGATGGTTGTTGTGGTGTGATGGCTGGCATTAGGGGGGTGACTCTGGGACGCCAGTGATCACTCTCTAGCCTCCTGGAGGTGTCGTGGGCCCAACTAGACGAAACACTGATGAAAGGAGATTCCCACCTGATGACCCCAATGACATGTTTGTCAGCACTGCTCACTGATCTATATTATAGGGAATTATTCACTGAGTCTGGTCCATTTTTTTTCTTAAGTACAAGTTTCTTGTGTCTACCTTATATATCATTTATGAACATTTTCTTACCCCCTGCTGTGTCCTGTGAGCCGAGTTCCAGCCTCGTTTTGGCGTTGACGAAAGTAGTCCGGCTAGTTGGCTTTTCAAAAGAGTAACTCTTTTGAACGCATATTGTTTTGAGAAGCAAAACGCTTTATTTTTTAAACCCCAGCCAACTAGCCGGACTACCTTCATCAACGCCAAAACGAGGCTGGAACTCGGCTCACAGGACTACGGTGACCGACACGTTGCAAACGGCAAAACAAATCTAACATTAAAACACTGCAAGAGAAAAATGCGGAAATCACAAAAACAACCTGAGCAAACGCCAAAACACATGCAAGAGAGAAACGCACAACGGACGTTCGCATGCCACTAAGGGGTCTCGATCTGTGTGGGATAGGCTTATCCGATAGGGGATCGACTTTGGGAGATCGACCAAAGTAACGAAGGAGAAGAAAGTATAAAGGTAAGTTGTCCTTTATGTCTTTATGCCAAGTGTTTAAAAAAGACATAAAGGACAACGTACCTTTATACTATCTTCTCCTTCGTTACTTTGGTCGATCCCCTTTCCCAAAGGTCGAGACCCCCAAGTGGCCTGGCGAACTTCCGTTGTGTTTTGAGGGAACTTGCAGCGTTTCTTTCTTGTAGTCGTTTTGCCGTTGGATTTATTTTGCCATTTGCATCGCGTTTGCACGTGTCGGCCACTGTACAGGGCGCAGTGGGGGGTAAGAAAATGTTCATAAATGATGTTGCTGATATGGGATGTCATACAGCTTCATGTCAAAAGAGGCGAACTGTCCCTTTAAGTTCTTCTGAGGGACTTAGCTGTGAACAGGCGACAGCTTCGTGTGCTCTCTGGATGAGAAAATGGAAAAAATTGAAAGGAATAAACAGGCTGAGGGACTGTTGGCAGCAGCAGGAAGAAGGAACGCTGACCAATAGGACGCGAGAGAATAAATGAAAGTTCTGTTCCCGTGTCACGGATCTGCTGTTCAGTGTCCTCTGATCCGTCTCTGAGGAGAAACCCTTCCTCTGTTCCTCAGCCTTGTGTGTTTCAGTAACTCTTTTTTTTTTTACTTTTTTTTATTTAAGAGAATGAGCATTGATCAAAGTTATTCAACATACATATATTTCTTATTTTCTCCCCCCCACTCCACCATGCTGCCTATACAACAAAAAAAAGCTGAATAATAAAAATAAACATAGTGAGTGAAAAGTACACCCCAAATGTTACACTAGAAAAAAGTTACAGACATGAAAATATACAAGATTAAAATAATAAAAAATATAATAATGATACAAAATTAAAATAATAAATAATAAAAAATTAAATAAAGAAAAAGTGGATATTCAGGACAGTACCAGTAGGCTATTTGCTTTCTTTAATTGTCACTACACTGGTCTTCTGAGGTCTCTGAGTCTTCATTCCTGTTTAATTTTCAATCATGTGGGAGGGCTTCAAGCTTCTCAAAATAAGATAAAAGTTTCATGGAATTTTTGGGTCGATCCTCCAATGCAATATTTGATCTTTTCTAACTCAAGGAATAGAATCAGGTCTTTCAACCAGGAGGAGGCTTTGGGTGGATGTGCTGATTTCCACTCCAGTAGGATTCTTCTCCGGGCAAGGAGAGTTGAAAAAGCACATTTTTAATTATTACATCTGTAAGGTTTATTATTATTCGTCCGTCTTTCTGTCCGTCTTCCGTCTTATTCTTTGCAAAAGGTGCTTGAAAACTCAGAAAATTTTGCGAGCACCACCTGCCAGTCGACGACATGAAAAGATCTGGACTTTAAATTTTTGGGAGTCGCTCATTGACTCTGTAGCGCCCCCTACGATACTTAAAAAATGGTCCCCGCGTTGGGGTTAGTTTCGCGTGGCACAACGAAATTCGGTACACTCATTCATCATGCCCAGACGCACAAAAAAGTCTCATGCCGCCATGGTCCCACGTCCACAGGAAGGCGGCCATTTTGGATGGAAGGTGCGTTTTGGTGCCATTTTTGACCGATTCCACGCCTTGCATATGATCAAACTCCTCCTACAGATTTAATGCTACAGACTTCAAACTTGGCCAGGTTACTCTTAAGACATGGGGGGGGGGGGACTTTTTCAAAACTTAAAGGGCGTGGTGACGCCTCAAAGTTCAAAGACTCGTCATCATTCGCCACAAAAAATTAAGTTGATCATAACTCCCACACACATTTTCCAATCTGTCCCAAACTTCATACGGTGAATGCTGGATCCAGTCTGAACACGCACCTATAGCGCCACCTGCTGGTGGTTGGAAATGTTTATTTTTTTCCTCCACACCTCGCATAACTCCTCCAAGAGATTTAATGGTAACAGCTCCAAACTTGGCCAGGTGCGCACAGGCTGCTGGCAGCTTTAATTTTATTTGTCATTGGTATACCCTCCCCAGGGACTCCAAATATGTTTCAGTAACTCTAAATACACGAGAGCAGTATGAAGCAGCTGATTCAGGTAGAGGAGCTGAACTCGTTCACCCGTCCGGAGGTCAAAGGTCAGGCAGAGCCAAACACAAACCCGGCAGTTTTTTATGAAACTTGGTGTCAGATTACAGTGATCGTGTTGTCGGGCCAGCTGCCGGCTGAGCGCACAGTCTGTCATTATCAGGAGGAGGAACGGCGTCAGAGCCAGAACCGGATTCCTGCACAGGCCTCTGAAGCTTATCAGACCGGACCGGGTCAGCGACACCCGAGAATCAACAAAGACTTAAAGAGTTTCTGCAGATCTTAAATCTACTTCCACTGACTGAAACAGCGCTGTGCAGCTCCGAACATTTCTGGACTGGGAGACAGAAAAACATCATCTCTGAATCTTCAGTTTTTTCTGACATGAAACAGATGTTTTCTTTGTCAGCCTTCCCAGAACCTGCACGTCATCTTTCATCCCGACTACCTTGGACCGCCTCAGGGGGCTCTCTGGAGCTCACATAAAAAAGGATGTGACGAGTATCAGGGTCAGGGAGAAACCAACCTTTATTGATCTTCCCCATGACGGCGATCTCCAGGTACTTCCTGTTGTCCTGCTTGCTGTAGAGACCCAGCAGGACTCCGCCCAGCTTCACCGGCAGCCGGAAGGTCGACAACACGTAGACGTCACTGAGCGTGCTCAGACCGCCCGACAGCTTCTCCACGGCTGCGACGCTCTGCTTGGCGTCTTGAAGACTCAGCACATCGATCACTGAGGGAAAAAGAGGGAAAAAAACAACCGTTAAATGTGTTTATCTTAACTTCTGCAGGTCAGCAAATGAGTTTCTCTTTTTTATTAAATACAACTTAAATCCGTCTTTACACCAAATCTGAAGGAGGGAAATCAAATGTGATTAAATGAAAACCGGTGAAGGTCAAACTCAGCTTCCAGGTTTGTGATGTGAGAATAAACGGAACATTTCTGCAGTGAAAACATGACTTCAGCCGGTTTCTGACGGAAGAACAACAGCTGATAATCTGTCGCTTCCCATCCTCCATCCTGCTGCTGCGCCGACGTCCTCCGTGAACGTAAAAACACGACTGTCGTCAGGTCCTGATCCAGAGTCCTAATCCAAGGTCCTGATCCAAGGTCCTGATCCAGAGTCCCGATCCATGCAGTGGCGGCTCCTGACATTTTTTTTAGGTAGTGCAATTTCCAGTCTGTGAAAGCTGCATCAGTGTGCTGTGCGAAGCTGAACTGATTGCACTGATGCAAACCTGTTATGTTCCTACACAGGAAATAAAATGTCCAATCGTCCAGAAACTCCTTGTCTTCTTTAAATAAACACAACGCAGAGTCGAGGGGTTATTTGGTCTGCCAAATAACCAAAGTGACTCTGCAATTTCCCCCGTTATGTCCATAAGTACCATAAAAGTCCATAGGACTGAGGTATATTTGTCTAGGTAGCATAATTAATTGTAATAATTTTTAATAATTTTTTGTTATTTTTTGCATAATTTGCCAATCAGTTAATATTACACCTTAATCATTATTTATTTATTGTCCTCATAATGTTCCAGGATTCTATGAGATAAGTAAACACATAAGCTCTTAATGACAAGATTCATTCAATTTTCATTCTAAAGAATGTAATTAAAATGACAGCATATAAATCCAAGTCAAGTGTTTATGGAAGTTTTGGAAAATATGACTTAGAAAAGCATAACCAGTCGTCAAACATGGTTAAGTACAGCTTACTTATGTGAGATTTCTCTCTTTTTTAAATATAATACTGCACCATTAACAATGAATGTGTCATTATACATTGCGCTATCATTGTCAACATAAAAGATTTAAAGCATTACAAGTCAATGATTGAGCACAAAAGGTTAAGTTATTTAGCTACATCAAATACTACCTGGAAAAATAGCAGGGTTGGTGGAGCCCTGGGTTTCATCTTTGCCTTGCAAGGCTAGCTCAAACATCCCGCAAAATTCTTCCAAACTTCCTTCTCCGCATTAGTACGACGACTAAAGGGTACTTCTGTCAGAAACACTGCCGTATTGTTGCACTCGACACTCGCCATCTTCTTCATAGAATGTTTTTTTTTTTTTTATTTATTGAAAACCACAATGTTACAACAACAAGTAGAATGTTCATGGTCCCGCGCAACAGACATATGACGAAAGCACGTTGTGCGTCGTTTGTGCGAGCACATAAACTCTCATAGAGAATGCATTGGGAGCAGGATTTTTGAAAAAAACGGAGGTCCCATTCACGTCAAATAGGGAGCTTCCTGGTGCAAATTCGACCCTGACCGAAATCGCACAAAATGGGCGTAGCAACACCAGGCGCAACATTAATCTGATTGGACAATGACATATACAACCAGTTTGCCTAGTAGATCAGTCCCGCCTTAGCAACTAGATTTAAAAAAAAAAGAAAAAACTCCGTGTTTGTTAGTGCGTCGCACAAATCGCCCCTATGGAGGAGCCGCCACTGGATCCATGACTCCATGACTCCTTGACTCCGTGTCTCTGTGTCTCCTTGGCTCCATGACTCCATGACCTAAACAGAACCAGAAGGACTCGTCTCACAGATATTCTGAACAAACGTTCCACACGCTGTGCGTCCTGTAACATCAGGGGAGCTGGCTTTGACCACGGACTGTTTCACGCCGATGAGTGCAAAGGCTCATGGGAACATGCATTTATCCTCTGAGTTCAGCAGTGATGCAGCTGCTGCTGCCACTGGGTTTAGTTTGGACTTTGACTCTTCTGAACGTGCGATGAGGTCCTCAGAGCAGCTTCGACCTGTTCAGGTTTTTAAGAGAAAAAACCCTCAAGAATTCAAAGGCGGTCGGAGACAAAGTGATGCTGTCGAGGGGGAAAACACTGAGTGAGACCCAAAGTTCACGAAGGCGGGAAATTTAATCACCGGATTTGCATGTGGTGACATCACTGATGACATCACAGTCTGGAGGCGCCTTGGATTCCACAACTTCTGGTGAACATTGGATCTTGAACACGTTTCCACTCGGTTTTCTGTCATTTCTTCCTCTTGTCTGGTTTTAGCAGGCAGAACCAGACGAGAAGAAAGTGTTCAGGAGACCGAAGAAGAACTTTAGATCCTTAATTTCTCAGAGGAATCTGTTGAAATTACTCTAAACTTTGTGTTATTTTAAGTGTTTTGCATGTAAATAAAGACAAATTTAAAAGAGTTTATTTGAGTGTTGTGTCTGTAGCTGGAGAAGAAACACGATAAAAATAAGAAAATATCAGTGAGAACTCTGAGGAAATGCAAGAAACTGGACTTTTTCCTAAACTGTTACCGGCTGCCAGATTGTGGAAAATCCACTCTTTAACTGATACGGGAGACCCCTCCAGTGGTTTCACCTCCTGGAAAAAGCTGCAGAACATCTGGAACAAAACCAACAGCTGCAGACTTAATGGGGAAATAATTTTCCGGGACATTTTCGGAAACATAAGCCACGGAATGACGGACAGGGATCGTGCCCTCGAGTTCCTGAGGACGGTTTACACAACCTGGCCTTGATTAGCAGCAGGCTGCACTCACTGTTTCAGATGGATGATTCAGCTGAAGCCTGGCGGACCCGGGGGGATTGGGGGGGTTAAAGACCGTTTAAACACAGCTTCAGCTCCTGCTCGACTCTGAACCAAGGAACACAATTTTCCTTTAATTCCATGAATGAATCATTCTGACAGGAGCTTTAAAACAATTAACAGATTTGACTGAGAAGTCAGACACACGGTTTGGTTTCTTCCATGCAGTAAGAAGCGAGTAGCTCTAAAATGCTGAAGGTTAGTTTATATTCTTCAGCTTCTCGCCTCTAGGAAATGGAAATATGCTTACAAAACACATTTCCAGAGTTTCTTTCTCTGCTTGGACACTAACGAGTAAAGAGCTGAAGAGACATTATGTTACAGAGGAGTAAATATAAGTAAATTCGATGGAAAACTGAGTCTTTCTCAGCCAAATCAGCTCTGTGAGGCCTTGCCTCTTTGCGCTCGGCCGACATGAGAATGCGCAGGTTCACAGAGACAAAAACAAATAAGTTATAGTTTAAATGTAAAATTTCAAAATAAAAGTCTGGAAGTTTCTGTTCATAGTTCAGCAAAAAAGAGACAAAAATACGAGAAAAAGATGTGAAAGAGATGTGGAAAAAGATGTGAAAAAAAGATGTGGAAAAGGATGTGAAAAAGATGTGGAAAAAGATGTGAAAAAGATGTGGAAAAAGATGTGAAAAAGATGTGAAAAAGATGTGGAAAAAGATGTGAAAAAAGATGTGAAAAAGATGTGGAAAAAGATGTGGAAAAAGATGCGGAAAAAGATGTGAAAAAGATGTGAAAAAGATGTGGGAAAAGATGTGAAAAAAGATGTGAAAAAGATGTGGAAAAAGATGTGGAAAAAGATGCGGAAAAAGATGTGAAAAAGATGTGGAAAAAGATGCGGAAAAAGATGTGGAAAAAGATGTGAAAAAAGATGTGAAAAAGATGTGGAAAAAGATGTGGAAAAAGATGCGGAAAAAGATGTGGAAAAAGATGTGAAAAAGATGTGAAAAAGATGTGAAAAAGATGTGGAAAAAGATGTGAAAAAGATGTGGAAAAAGATGTGGAAAAAGATGTGAAAAAGATGCGGAAAAAGATGTGAAAAAGATGTGAAAAAGATGTGGAAAAAGATGTGGAAAAAGATGTGGAAAAAGATGTGGAAAAAGATGTGGAAAAAGATGTGGAAAAGATGTGGAAAAAGATGTGAAAAAGATGTGGAAAAGATGTGAAAAAGATGTGAAAAAGATGTGGAAAAAGATGTGAAAAAGATGTGAAAAAGATGCGGAAAAAGATGTGAAAAAGATGTGGAAAAAGATGTGAAAAAGATGTGGAAAAAGATGTGGAAAAAGATGTGGAAAAAGATGTGAAAAAGATGCGGAAAAAGATGTGAAAAAGATGTGGAAAAAGATGTGAAAAAGATGTGGAAAAAGATGTGAAAAAGATGTGAAAAAGATGTGAAAAAGATGTGGAAAAAGATGTGGAAAAAGATGTGGAAAAGATGTGAAAAAGATGTGGAAAAAGATGTGAAAAAGATGTGAAAAAGATGTGGAAAAAGATGTGAAAAAGATGTGGAAAAAGATGTGAAAAAGATGTGGAAAAGATGTGAAAAAGATGTGAAAAAGATGTGGAAAAAGATGTGAAAAAGATGTGGAAAAAGATGTGAAAAAGATGTGAAAAAGATGCGGAAAAAGATGTGAAAAAGATGTGGAAAAAGATGTGAAAAAGATGTGGAAAAGATGTGGAAAAAGATGTGAAAAAGATGTGGAAAAGATGTGAAAAAGATGTGAAAAAGATGTGGAAAAAGATGTGAAAAAGATGTGGAAAAAGATGTGAAAAAGATGTGAAAAAGATGCGGAAAAAGATGTGAAAAAGATGTGGAAAAAGATGTGAAAAAGATGTGGAAAAAGATGTGGAAAAAGATGTGGAAAAAGATGTGAAAAAGATGCGGAAAAAGATGTGAAAAAGATGTGGAAAAAGATGTGAAAAAGATGTGGAAAAAGATGTGAAAAAGATGTGAAAAAGATGTGAAAAAGATGTGGAAAAAGATGTGGAAAAAGATGTGGAAAAGATGTGAAAAAGATGTGGAAAAAGATGTGAAAAAGATGTGAAAAAGATGTGGAAAAAGATGTGAAAAAGATGTGGAAAAAGATGTGAAAAAGATGCGGAAAAAGATGTGGAAAAAGATGTGGAAAAAGATGTGAAAAAGATGTGGAAAAAGATGTGAAAAAGATGCGGAAAAAGATGTGAAAAAGATGTGAAAAAGATGTGGAAAAGATGTGGAAAAGATGTGGAAAAAGATGTGAAAAAAAGATGAGAAAAACGGAGTCTTTCTCAGCCAAATCAGCTCTATGAGGCCTTCAGGATCGTCTGAAATGAGTCACTCCGTGTGTAGACTTAAAAAAACGATTTGTTTTAACCTGCACGGGAGCTGTTTCAGCAAATAAAGGATCTCACAAAAGCCGCTTTTGGACAGACCGTTCTAAGAAAGTAGTTATCAGAACTACCCTCCTCGAATTTCGTTCCTATAACTATCCCTCCCCAGCGGAACTGTTTCAGTCTGCATTCGCACATGAGTCGGGACCTGATCGGGACTGATGCGCCGCGCGCAGCAGTCTGCTTCAGTGACGTGTTAGCCGTTAGCCGTTTAGCGCTACATTCAAACACAAAACAAAACGGTAAAAGTAAGGAGAGTAGAAAAAACACCACCAAGAAGCTAATATGGAGAGCGGGGACATGGACAATCACATCAGGCGTCTAATATCGAGGCTGGAAGAGCACACAGAGAGAGTCAGGAAAATACTTTTCATTTCATGTAGGAAGAAAGGAGAGCAGAGCGCTGCAGACAAATGAGACCAGTGTAAGTTTAACTTATTAAACACCCGCCGGGAAACATTTCAACCGTGATAGCATGGCACGGGGCATAGCTACCGATCACCACACACCTCCTTTAGATTCGTTCTATAGAACTATGAAAAGACCCGACCTCGGAGAAGGAGCTAAATAGTTATAGGAACTAAGGGAGAAAGCCCCAAGTTGCTGTATGTCCAAACACGGGAGAAAACGGCCCCACGGATTAAAAGGTTATTAGAACTGCCAAAGGTTCCTACAGTCCGAAAGCGGCTAGATATGCCGCGTGTTTAAGCACGGCGGTGAACGGGATAACGACCTTCAGGACATGTTTGAAACCTCAGAAAAGCCTCAAACAATGAAAGATTTCAGCAGAAAGAAGTTTCAGAATCTTTGGGAGAAATTACACAAAACAACCTAAAAGGAGATATTTTCACTTCTGAGGAAACTCCAGCTGCTTGAACGAGGAGTCCAGCTGTTTTTCCACAGTTAAACGGGACTGAAAGTTAAATTATTTTTACTTGTGTCACAACAAAACAGAGAATCTTCCCCCACTCTGTGACGTTTCCTTCTCCATCTCTGTAACGTTTCCTTCTCCCACTCTGTGACGTTTCCTTCTCCCGCTCTGTAACGTTTCCTTCTCCCACTGTAAGGTTTCCTTCTCCCACTCTGTGACGTTTCCTTCTCCCACTCTGTGACGTTTCCTTCTCCCGCTCTGTGACGTTTCCTTCTCCCGCTCTGTAACATTTCCTTCTCCCACTCTGTGACGTTTCCTTCTCTGTGACGTTTCCTTCTCCCACTCTGTGACGTTTCCTTCTCCCGCTCTGTGACGTTTCCTTCTCCCACTCTGTGACGTTTCCTTCTCTGTGACGTTTCCTTCTCCCACTCTGTAACGTTTCCTTCTCCCGCTCTGTGACGTTTCCTTCTCCCGCTCTGTGACGTTTCCTTCTCCCGCTCTGTGACGTTTCCTTCTCCCGCTCTGTGACGTTTCCTTCTCCCGCTCTGTGACGTTTCCTTCTCCCACTCTGTGACGTTTCCTTCTCCCACTCTGTGACGTTTCCTTCTCTGTGACGTTTCCTTCTCCCACTCTGTGACGTTTCCTTCTCCCGCTCTGTGACGTTTCCTTCTCCCGCTCTGTGACGTTTCCTTCTCCCACTCTGTGACGTTTCCTTCTCCCGCTCTGTAACGTTTCCTTCTCCCGCTCTGTGACGTTTCCTTCTCCCACTCTGTAACGTTTCCTTCTCCCACTCTGTGACGTTTCCTTCTCCCGCTCTATGACGTTTCCTTCTCCCGCTCTGTGACGTTTCCTTCTCCCGCTCTGTGACGTTTCCTTCTCCCGCTCTGTGACGTTTCCTTCTCCCGCTCTGTGACGTTTCCTTCTCCCGCTCTGTGACGTTTCCTTCTCCATCTCTGTAACGTTTCCTTCTCCCACTCTGTGACGTTTCCTTCTCCCGCTCTGTGACGTTTCCTTCTCCCACTCTGTGACGTTTCCTTCTCCCACTCTGTGACGTTTCCTTCTCTGTGACGTTTCCTTCTCCCGCTCTGTGACGTTTCCTTCTCCCGCTCTGTAACGTTTCCTTCTCCCACTCTGTGACGTTTCCTTCTCCCACTCTGTAACATTTCCTTCTCCCGCTCTGTGACGTTTCCTTCTCCCGCTCTGTGACGTTTCCTTCTCCCACTCTGTAACGTTTCCTTCTCCCACTCTGTAACGTTTCCTTCTCCCACTGTAAGGTTTCCTTCTCCCACTCTGTGACGTTTCCTTCTCCCGCTCTGTGACGTTTCCTTCTCCCGCTCTGTGACGTTTCCTTCTCCCGCTCTGTAACATTTCCTTCTCCCACTCTGTGACGTTTCCTTCTCCCATTCTGTGACGTTTCCTTCTCCCGCTCTGTGACGTTTCCTTCTCCCACTCTGTGACGTTTCCTTCTCTGTGACGTTTCCTTCTCCCACTCTGTAACGTTTCCTTCTCCCGCTCTGTGACGTTTCCTTCTCCCGCTCAGTAACGTTTCCTTCTCCCGCTCTGTGACGTTTCCTTCTCCCACTCTGTGATGTTTCCTTCTACCACTCTGTGACGTTTCCTTCTACCACTCTGTAACGTTTCCTTCTCCCGCTCAGTAACGTTTCCTTCTCCCGCTCTGTGACGTTTCCTTCTCCCACTCTGACGTTCCAAGCCCATCATACCCCAGAGCCTGGCTGCTGAGACTGGTTGCTGACAGCAGGCTTGATGCTTCTTTGGCTCTTTGCTCCATTTCTTCCAACAAAGATCTGGAACACTGATGGCTCTGACCACAGCACACGTTTCCACCGTGTGACGCTCCATCCCAGACGCCTCCGAGCCCAGAGAAGTGGATGCCGCCTTTGGATCAGGCTAACATCAGGCTAACATCAGGCTAACATCATGCTAACATCAGGCTAACATCAGGCTAACATCATGCTAACATCAGGCTAACATCAGACTAACATCAGGCTAACATCAGGCTAACGTCAGGCTAACGTCAGGCTAACATCAGGCTAACGTCAGGCTAACATCAGGCTAACGTCAGGCTTCTTCTCTGCACAGTAAAGGCTGTGTGGAACTCTGGATCGTGGACAAAGGTTTCCCACAGTAATCCCTGGTCCGTGTGCTTCTATCAGCTGCTGATGAATGAGGGTTCTTGATGCAGCGCCGTCTGAGGGGTCAGAGATCACGGGGCTCCAGCTTAGGCTCGCTCCCTGAAACTCCTCCAGATTCCCTGAACGCTTTCATGCTTTAAATCCCTTCCAGTCTTTCTCTGAAGAACGTCGTTTTAAACACTTTTGTGGACAAACTGGAGATCCTCTGAGCATCTTTGCATCACCTGTTTGTCCTAAAGTAAAAACACCCTTTTCAGGTCTAAAATGCAACAATGGACATACATCAACAAATATCTTGGTTTCTTCCTGGCTGCTGTGAGATAAAAGTCAGTTAAACGTAGTATTGCTCGTCTTTGTTCCCATTTTCCCCAACGCTTCCTGACTTTTTCCTGATTCTGAGGTCGTACATCACCTTCACCTGAAGCTGCGCACCATTTCAGGCAGGATTAAGTTTCCATGGCATGAAGAAAGTTCCCAGTTTCCATAAAAATGTCCCCGTTTATCCAGCAGATTGTGATTCTGTCGTCACTCAGATTAAAAGCTGATCTCAGCTCGAATAAAAGCTGTAAACATGATCCATGATTCAGGACCAGCATGCCGGACCTGAGCACTAAATGACAAATTAAAAGAATCCGAGTCAAACATAACCGGAAGCAAGAAACAAAAAAAGCCTAAAATAAAGTGCTTTAAAGACCAATATTTCACATTCACGGTGTAATTGCAGTTTATCAGACCGTTTGTGTTCAAAATGATGTGAAAAGTGTCTAAAAGTGTGAAGTTACGCATCAGTTCTGACCAGGGGCGATTTTAGGATCTGGTCTTTAGGGGTGCACATTATTTCTCACTAATTGAAGCAAACTAGTACATTTATAAATTTTGAAGCCGTATTAGTTTTGCTTTGAGTAGTGTTTTCCCCTACAACATTCAATTTTGACCTCTTCATTTCAAAAGACTGTGTGGCTTGACAGGGATAACAGAGAGCCTGAGACAAATATTGAAGATAACTCAACATTTATTTTGGGAGTAAAGAGTTAAAACAAAAACAAATGCTAGAAAATAAATAAAATGGTCACTAAAATAATGCATCCTTAAGCAAAAAAAAATGTGTTTTTGCATAATATAATATTTTAAAAATGTGCTGAGCCAGGGGGTGCCGAGCTATCTCACGGTGGTGCCTTGGCACCACTAAAAATACCTTAGTCTCATCCCTGGTTCTGACATGGGTTCGGTCCAGGTTTAACTTCATAAGTGATCAATACATAATTATTGATGATTTATTGGTCTTAAATGACGTCAGCGCTTCAGCTTGCATAAGGCAGCCTGCAGCGCAGTATAAAGTACCACATGCAGTTTAACAGCACCACTTTGGCTCGGTTCCGTTACCTTGAACGTCCGCTCCGTCCGGGAACCCCGCCGTGAGGTGGGCACAGAGGACTGACAGCAGAACCGGGACGCCCCAACCCATCCTGGAGCAGGAAAACAGCAACCCGAACCACCAAAAAAACTGGTTTAACGACGTTAAAGAGGAGACGCGGTTCCGGGTGGGAGAACCGAACTCTGGAGAAGTGACTTCGGATGGAAAAAACTGTGCGGAACCGAAGCAGAGTTCTCGGTCCGGGGGAAGGAGCAGGTAGAGACCGGGAGAAGAGTCCGGGTACACGCCGATAAACAGCTGCACTGGGCGGGGAGGAGAGGAGAAGAGCCGCGGAGAGAGGACCGAGAGTCCGAGCCACCGGAGGAGAAACTGACGGTCAGGTTCACGCGCGCAGCTGGAAACTGCAGCTGGCGCGCGCTCAACTTGCTTCTTTGCGCGCGGCCGACATGAGAATGCGCAGGTTCACAGAGACGAAAAACAAATAAAACAAGTTTAAATGTAACTTTTTAAAATAAAAGACTGTTCTGGACGGCTGGAAGTTTCTGTTCATAGTTCAGCAAAAAAGAGACAAAAATAAGTGAAAAAAGATGTGAAAAAGATGTGAAAAAGATGTGAAAAAGATGTGAAAAAGATGTGGAAAAAGATGTTAAAAAAGATGTGGAAAAAATATAAAAAAAAGATGTGAAAAAAGATGTGGAAAGAGATGTGAAAAATATGTGGGAAAAGATGTGAAAAAATATGTTAAAAATCTCTGCATCTGTTCCAGTTTCTGGTTTTTAGTTTCCCGAAAACATCAGCTCGCAGTTGTTACTGGATCCTGAGTCTGTGAAATAGATAAAACTCCAGAAAACATTTCCAACAACGAGCTGCGGTCAGATGAAAAATTATCAATAACATGTTACAGTCAGGTGGAAACCAAACCAAACACGTTTAATTCTTTGTTTTCACTAATCTTAATAAAACAAAAGTCATCTGATCTTTACCAGGTGACCAAACACAGCAGAAGAGAGTGAAAAACTATGTGAACCCTTTCTGCTTCCACAGGAACTCAGAGGGTCAGTAGCAGCCAGGAGCTGCTGATCAATGCTCCAATTAACTGATCATCAGTCAGTGTGAGCAGCTCTATAAAAGCAGAAGTTCTGTCAGTTTGCTGCTCTGCAGCATTCAGGTGTGTGATAACACGATGCCAAGGAGGAAAGACATCAGCAGTGATCTTAGAGAAGCAGCTGTTGCTGCCCATCAATCTGGGAAGGGTTATAAGGCCGTTTCCAAACTATCTGGTGTCCATCGTTCTACAGAGAGAAAGATTATTCACAGGTGGAAAACATTCAGGACATCTGTCAATCTGCCCAGGAGAGGACGTCCCAGCAAGGTCACCCCAAGGTCAGAAACCCAAGAGCTACATCTCAGACTCTGCGGGCCTCAGTTAGCATGTTAAAGGTTAAAGGTCACCCCAAGGTCAGACCGATTTCATCCTTTCGATGTGTTCAGAGCTTCCTTCTCACTTCTTCTCCTGAATTTGCTCTGTGTGTGACAAGTTTGCTCTGTCAGCGTTTTTAGATCATTTAGTTGGATGTTTCTTTGGTATAATGAGCGTAATAACAAGCTGACAGTTAGTGACAGTTACACCAACTTTAAGCAAAGAGTCGATGTTTGAGCTCTGCACTTCAGCCCGGCTGCTGTCAGTCCCCTTCTGAGCCAGATCCTGACTGATGGCGAGCCTTTCCTCTCGCGACGTGGCGCTCCGTCCTTCAAACTGTCGCCTTTAGGAGGCGGTCCTGAAGTCTTCTTCACAACAACTAAACCTGTTGAATCTTAGTTTCTGATTCTGAGTTTATTTTCATGGCAAAGAGGGACTTAATTGATGCAGATATCCTCCTAAAGACTGTCGCACCAAACTGTGAAAAACGTCTCTGAATATCTGCTGATTTTTCGGCGGTTATGAGGAAAATCTCCATTAAATCAGCTGGAAGAACAGAACCTGTAAACTGAGGCGTTTACTGGCAGTAAAGCTGCACCGCTGCTGGTGCTGATTAGTCATCTTAAATAGGTGGATTACATGATTAATTGATTTTATTAGCAGTTATTGTTACAAAAAGCTTGGAAGGAATGGCAAAACTTAAAAATGTACTTTTAATAAGTCATTTAAGGTCTCATCAATCCTGCTGGATTTCATGGATATTCTCTTCACTCAGCATCCTGCAGGGAGACTGAAAATGCCTTTAAATGGCTGAAAATCTTTAACCTTTTCTTTCATTATCCTCTGAAACCTTGAGGCAGCCTGACAGTCCGAGCTCAGGGCCCCACAGTCCCTGTCTCCATCTCCACAGCTGGGCTCAGAGCTAAGACAGATGTGTCCCCTAAATGTCTGTTTATTTTAAATGGACCAACCACACAAAGACCTCAGTCTGATGACGGCTGAGAGACTCAGAGGCTGCTCCTGACCTCTGACCTAGAAGCTCTGACCTGGAAGCTCCACATTCAGAGATTTTACAGCAAACACTTTGGTACCCAGAGGAGTTCATGGTGGACTCAATGCCTGCAAGGTGCCCAAGTCCTGTGGCTGCAGAACAAGCCCAGATCATAATATATTTTATTTATAAAGCACTTTGCATCTACTTAATGACCTCAGAGTGCTACATTTTAAAACTAGCATTTAAAAAACAAAAGAATCCACAGTCTGTGGTGCCCTTAGATGGTCGGGGAGAGCATTCCACAGACTGGGTGCAGCTGAGCTGAAGGCGCGGTCGCCCATAGACCTGAGCCTTGTCCTCTGGAGCTGGAGCAGGTTGGCCTGTCCAGAGCGGAGATGACGTGAGAAGGAACGGGGGGCTGGATGTTCTTTGATGTGGGGGGGGGGGCAGTGCCATGGACTGGTGGGACAGAAGGGAAATCTTGAATTCGATCCTGTACTGGACAGGAAGCCAATGGAGGGATTTGAGGATGGGTGTGATGTGGTGGTAGCCTGTTTCTAACTGTGCTGCCATGAACTGGTTTCCACCCGACTCTAACATGTTATTGATCATTTATCATCTGACCGCAGCTCGTTGCTGGAGAGGTTTTCTGGAGTTTTACCTGTTTCAGACTCAGGATCCAGTAACAACTGTGAGCTGATGGATCATACTCTCTGAACCGTTGTTCGGTAAATAATGACTCAGTGTGATCTGATTTTTTTTCAGTCCATCACGATCAATAAAACCTTCGATAACCCCCCCATAGATGAATAAATCCCATTAAAAACACAGAATATTGTCGTTCCAACAGTTTCCCAAAGGATCCAGAAGGATTGTTTCATTAAAGGCTGGACGTTTTCCCCTCTGCAGGACAGAAGGTTCCTGATGTTTGACCTCCCGTCAGAGGCTCCGCCCCTACACGACGTCGAGAGCGGGCGAATCGGGAGTCGTTTTCAGATGAAATCAGTGGAAGACAAGAAGCCAGGATCTGAGGCGAGCCCACGGTTTCCCTGCAGGCGTCCGCTCACACTTTGGGTCTGTTTGTTTCCGACTCTGGAGCGTTGCCGCGGTAACGGCGTTTAACAGCAGGTGAGGGGAGGGAAGGAGGCTCTAAAACTTGTTTCTCCTCCTGCCATCTGCGTCGGAGTTCAGGGTCAAAGCGTCCGAAGCAGAAAGAGAAAGAATTCTTCTCCTCAAACTGCTTCCAGATCAGCTCATTAGGGCCCGAGCGGCGGGGGGAGCGTTACAGCGAGGGACGGCGTGCAGCGGGGGAACAGGAGCCAGGCCGGGATTCCTGCGAGGTGGCGTCATGCGCAGCTGTACGTCCCCGGGATCCGGAGCCGGGTGGAGTCTCAGGGTGGGGGATGAAAGGGGAGGTCTGGGCTCGCTGAGGTCCAAAAACTGAGCTTTTTAAAAAGCTTTAAGAAGCTCAACGAAACCTACAATCAGTCAGTTTGTCTGAAGAATTCACAGAAGCTGCAGCCGCACTCAGTGAAAGTTGTTCTGGAGTCCCAGAAAGACAGAAAATTTACAGAATCTGCAGAAACAGCGTTCTGCAAGCTTCTCCAACCAGCAGGTTACCTGCTGACAGGCGAGGGTGTCAGGATCGGGTATAACAGCAGCATCCACCAAAGGTTCAGCCTCTCCAACAAGGATGGGTCGGGGCTCACCGCTTTGGGCCAAACTCCATCAGAGAATCATCAAGAAGTTCAGCAAATGTTTCTCAGGAAGAGATCAGCACAAGTTTAGGAAAAGACCAGGAAACATTTAGGAAAAGACCAGGAAAAGTTATGCAGCAGATTCTGGATCTGCTTCTGTTTCCTGAACACAGGGAAGCTGCTGGGGTACCCTTCTCCATGTTTGGTGGATCCGCCGATTACTTTCTTTTCCTGTTCCACAGCAGACAGCAGCAGACTTTTACAAAATAAAAGCCTGTGAGCAACAGACTTTTACAATAATAAAATAAATACTAAAACAGGGGTGGTCCGTGGCGTAGTGGGCTGAGCAGGCGCCCCATGTACAGAGGCTACAGTCCTCGCTGCAGCTGGCCCTGTGCTGCGTGTTGTTCCCCCTCTCTCTGCCCCCTGCTTCCTGTACTTTCCTATCCATTAAAGGCACAAAAGCCCCCCCAAAACAAATGCGCAATAAAATAGTTATCGGCGTTAAATGCGTAACGAGTTAACTCACCCATCCCTATTTAAAATTATTTTCTTACTAAACACTTCAGACGTCAGAGATGATTCTTCCTTCTGAATCAGTTTGCTGCCTGAAGCTTCAGATTTAAGAGATTTTAAAGAGAGACCAGCATCTGATTGAGATGGAAGTCACTGCTCTCACTGTTTCCATCCTCACCTTCATTTCTTACAATAAAAATGCAAATGAAGTTATTTTTCAATCAGCTCATCGTGTTTATTGAACTCAGCCGGATCTCCCAAGGACGCCATCATGTCCGGGAAGACGCTGGGCTGCGACCTGCCCGGCGGGGACGACCGTCGATGAAAAACAGAAAAGCTGCAGGAAATTACTCCACTTGAACAGAAACATCCAGAGAATCAACTTTAATTAGCTTCTTAAACACTCCACCTCCTGTCCACTCAAAAAGCTTGCCGCCGTGTCGAGAAATTACTTTTAGCGTGATAAATAGATTCAAAACGACACCATAGTCCTTTTAGCGAGATAAAACATCTGGCTCTGAATATCTTAGGTTCTGTCCGTAAGGTCCCGTCACGACCGCCCCTCAGCCGTCTCCTTCGCCCTCGTGGTCGTGGGATTCGATGACCTCCAGGTCCGGCGGCTCCTCCAGCGCCTCCTGGTGGACGTTCTGAATGGACACCATGCCGGTCACCAGGGCGTAGCTCAACATGGCGCCCAGAGCCACCAGGACGGACAGCAGCTGCTTCCGCCGCTTGTTGGGGACGTTGTCGAAGTCTCCGCCTTCGGCCTGTTGGGGCGCCTTCTGACCGGAGGTTTCTGTTCAAAAAGACAACAAGGAGGACGTCAACTTCATGGTGCCCGGCTTCGTGAATAATTACAGGTCGATATCGTGAACATACAGAACCCTCCATGTTTGGGACACCTTTTTCCTCAAAGTTTAGTTTGAGGTCATTTTCCTACATCTCAGCTCCAACCTGTAGAAATTACAACCCTTGGACTGTGGATAAAAACGGTTGTAATTTCAACATAGTGGAACTGAAATGTATGAAAATTACTTCAAATTAAAGACTGGAATGTGACTTTAATCATCTCTGAACTGTTTGATTTAGAGTTTTACTCTGAGGAGCAGAAGGGGGGCTGTATGTAACGTTTCCTTTTAAGATAAGATGTTAAACAAAAGGTGTTTGAACATGTACCAGCCCAGGCCTCCATCCTCCCCACAGAACTCAGACTGGTTACCGTCATAAATGACATAAAATTAAACAGCATCTGCTGGGTTTAATGGGCGGGACCTTCTGTCACAGCACTAAACTGGTTTAAATCCTGTTTAAAAGACAGAAACTACTTTGTTTCTACAGATAATCACACTTCTGATTGGACAAAAATGGCAAAAATGGCATATGGAGTCCTTCAGGGTTCAATTCTGGGGCCTCTTCTGTTCAACATTCATGAACATGTTTCCACTGGCTCAGATTATGCAAAGCAACAAATTATGTTACCATCTGGGGATTATGATCCCTCACAAACACTCATTTAGAGCCTCAAACTAATCAACAACTGGATGATCCAGAGTTTCAATCAGAGCTCATCGTCTTTGGAGCCAAAGAACAGTTAAAAATCTGAGCTCAGCTTCAAGTTTGTGATGTTAAAAAACAGAAACCAGGCCAGAACCAGGTCCTCTTTGGGTGTTATTATGGACTCAGACCTGCATCTTATCACCACAGTTCTGAGGTCTGAGTTTAAAACTTTAGATGCGTTTAATCTCAGATGCTTTCAGTCTTTATGGATCGTACATGTGGAACCAACAATCAACTCTTTTAAGTAAAACCTGAAGACTTTCCTGCTCAACACTGCGTTTAATTAACCAATTTAAGTCAAAAGAAGGACTTTGGTTATTAACTTTCACTGGACCGGTTCCTTTAACTGTACTTTTTGCCTTGTCATGTAAATCCTTAAAGTCGGACGTGAATTAAATGCAAAGCAGCGGTCACATCTGGAGACCATTCCCCCTAAATAAAGACAAACATCTTCCCACAGTTTCCAACACTTTGCCTGACATCAGGTAACAGAAAACAAACATCTGTGCCGATGAGGTCATCCGTTTACAGCCACGGTTTGGATGATGTCACACTCTGTTTGTAAAGCGAGCGGCAGCCAGAGCTTCCTGTCTGAGGAGCTTTTCAGGACAAAGTTCAGATCCCGGAGGAACATTTTACTTGTTCCTATGTAGGATAAAAAGGAGGCATCACCTCGGCCGTCTCTGGGAAAGTACAGCAGCAGGATGTTGGTGCAGAAGTTCGTCAGGTTGTCGAGGGATTTCAGATGCTGCTGCAGCTTCCCGTTGGGCAGTTTGCATTTCAGGATGGGCGCCAAGTGGCCAAAGACGTAGGCGTCCAGAGAGGAAGGCCTGCAGAGACGGGTCAGAGACATCAGTGTGAGAATCAGAGTGAGATGTTTGGACAACACCGCCAGACGAACAGAAACAAACGAACATGTCACAAACGTGAGAGCTGTGCACTTCATACAACATTTCTATGAACCAATTTATCACCGTTTTGTACAATGTGACCCCTGGAATTGCATTGTATTATATTAATGATCTGTGTTTTCACGAATTGCAACGTCTGACTTCTCAATAAAGTTTGCTTTAAAAAATTTTTTTTTTTTTTAAATTCGATACTATCATTTTTTTGTCGATATATCGATATATATCACAGTATCGATAAAAAATTGCTCGGCCCTACTGCCATGTCTGTCTGTGAGGTCGTGGACGGTGGGTCTCTGACGCCCGTCTGCTGTTAAAGATGAACACAGCTCTGAGGGTCGACTGAAAACTCTCACTTTAAAGCTCCCCAAAACATTGGTGCCACTTTAAAGAGTTTTAGCTCATATCTTTGTATCATCTTCAAAGACCAACTTACGAATCTCCAAAGAAGAACTTCTGGGAGCCGAGCCGCTGGGACAGCAGGTTCATGCACTCCACAGCATCACGGAACAGCTGAAACACACAGAGACAAACAGCAGGGCCTGATTTGAGACTTTTTAAGGCTTCACATAAAACCGCTGAAAAAAAAAAAAGAGATGAAGAAATAATGAAAAATATCCCTGCTCTTATTTCAGGGTAATGACTGTTGTCAGGTTGTAGCTGCTCTACCAACAGCTTTGTCATCCGATTGAGCTGCAGCCTGAAGAAGTGAGTCATGGCACAAACGTTCCAGACGTTTGGCATCGAAGTTACGCTTCCCCGTGACCAATTAGTTCCACTGAAGCAGCTGCCAACATGCATGCAATCATCCCAAGTGTTGCTTTAAAAATAGCAAACATCATCGGTACATCCGCTGCACATTTTTAACACTTTGCAAGCAGACAATTTAAGACTTTAAAGACTCTTTAAAGATCCACAGAAACTGAACCAGATAAACAAAACCGACGTCAACAGCAGAATATGCAGTTCAGAGGCAAATATTAGAGACCGCCCATCATCATCTTCCTCTTATCTGAGGGTCCAGGAGGGAAACTCAGACATCCCTCTCCAGCTCTTCCCGAGGTGTTCGCAGCCCAGATGGGATATATAATCCCTCCAGAGAGTTCTGGTTCTGACCCGGGGCCTCCTCCCAGGAGGCATCCTAACCCAAGATGGTGGAGCTCCTCCCCCTATCTCTCAGGCTGAGCCCCGCCCCCCCTCTGAAGGAAACTCATTTCAGCCGCTCGTATCCACGACCTCCTTCTTTGGGTCTCTACCCAGATCTGTGCCCACAGAGGGTTGGAGCAAAGATGGAGCAGCAACCTGAAAGCTTCTCCTTCCGGAGCAGCGCCCTCATTCCTGCTGACGGAGCCCCGATCCGTCTGTCCATCTCTGACTCCAACTCACCATCCCTGAGAACCAGATCCAGAGATACTGAAGCTCCTCCCCCTGAGGCAGAGACTCCTCCCCCTTAGGTAGAGGCTCCTCCCCCTGAGGCAGAGACTCCTCCCCCTTAGGTAGAGGCTCCTCCCCCTGAGGCAGAGACTCCTCCCCCTTATGTAGAGGCTCCTCCCCCCTGAGGCAGAGACTCCTCCCCGACCCAGAACCGTGGCCTCAGACCTGGACGAGCCGACCTTCATCCCGGCTGCTTCACGCACAGCTGAGCCGCTCCAGAGCAGCTGAAGGTCCTGAAGAAGCCAACAGAACCACATCATCTGCAAAAGGAGAGATGGAACCCTGAGGTTCCCAAACCAGACGCCCCCCCCCCCAACTGCACCTCCAGCTGTCCATGAGGACCGGTGACGGGGGGCAGAACTGGTGGAGTCCAGCAGGCACAGAAACCAGAACCACTTTGGACCCAGAACATGGACACACACCGGTCCTGTGTGCTAGGTACCCCAAGCAGAAGGGTTACATACATGGTAAGGGGTTCCATGGTAACGGGTTCCATGGGACCGGTACGCTTTGGTGGTAGTGGAAACACAGAAATAAGCGAACCGTTCTGAACCGACCCGTACCGGACTGCATAGTGGAAACGGGGATGAAGAGATTCTGGAACCCCACAGAATCCTTCAGGGAACACGGTCGTAAACCTTCTCCAAGTCCACAAACACATGTGGCCTGGATGGTCAAACTCCCATGATCCCTCAGTGACTCTGAGGGTAAAGATCTGCTCCACTCCACAGGTTTTTATTTCTCAGGCAGAAACTATTCGTAAAGCGAGAAGAAAAACTCATTAAGGAGCGAGATCCTGAGTGAGGTTCAAGGCCAACTGAGATCAAGACGAACCATAAGGAGGCTTTTTAGGGGCAGCAGGTTTCCAGGTGTTTCCAGGACTTTACTTACTGGACTCGGACCAGGTCACAGTTCTTAATCCATGACTGGATTTATCTCCTGAATCACAGACATCAACAATCCCCCCCAAAAAATGAGCAGTTTGACCAGAAATGTGTTCAGTCGTGAGATAAAAGAGCCAGAACTCACAGAAAAGTCATTACGGTACCAAAGCTAAGCAGAGTCCCTCTCTGTGGTGTTCGGGACAACAGAACCTGAAGGCGTCCTGGTTGATATCCGCGAGGCCACATTCAGCTAACCAATAACTGCTCAACCTTCAGCTTCAGAACCTCCTTAAACTCCGAGCCCACGGATCCCTGAGCAGATCCTTCCTGGTCCAGGGTCCGTTTTTAAGATCTGAGGTTAAAAACGCAGAGGAACAGCCAGAGCTGAGCATCATGGAGGTTCTGTCCTGAAAGACAGATGTGTTGCCGCATTTATGTCCTGAAGCTCTTTTCTCCCAGTGATGAGTTTTATGAGCGCTGAGACTCAGAGCCGTTGGTGCCTCCACCTCAGAGCATCTGCAGTAAATGACCCATCAGAACATTCACATTCCTTTCTTCAGTCTGTACAAACAGACTCTTCTTTTATTCCAGTGAAACCAAACTGAAGTCTGAGCTGCTGCTGCATCAGCAAACTAATTATCCTCCAAACTAAATGAGCCTTTAGTCTTTAACATCCAGAACAGGATGCAGAATCCGGTCCGGATCCAGGACTGAGAGCTCATCCAACGTAAAAATCAACCCAGAATCATGTGCATCAGTATACTCTGTTTTTATGGCCAAAGTTGGGTTGGAACATGATTAATTCTGCTTAATGCTTCAGCTGCTGCACACAGAAACCACCTGAAGGTATTCAAGGTGAGCTGCAATCATGAGAAAGACGGAGGAGGTGGACACCCGAAGATTCCAACAGAATGCAGGAACTCGGTGTTGAATGCTCAGGGGACATGAAATATGTCCAGTAGGTAAGTTGGAATTTAAAGGTTTATCAAGGCAACAAAGGGATCAAAAATACGAGACAAAGCAGACGAACTAAGGGCGGGAAAAGTATTAAACGACTGGTGAAAACTAACTGCCATCTCCAGCCTCTGAAACAGTTTCAGATGCTTTAAGTAAAGAACAGAATCACTTGGATGAATCACATCAGTATATACGCTCCCAGGAACAGGAAGAAGGAGTTTATACACCTCAGATGCCCTGATATATGCTCCCAGGAACAGGAAGAAGGAGTTTTACACCTCAGACGTCCTGATATATGCTCCCAGGAACAGGAAGAAGGAGTTTTACACCTCAGACGCCCTGATATATGCTCCCAGGAACAGGAAGAAGGAGTTTTACACCTCAGACGCCCTGATATATGCTCCCAGGAACAGGAAGAAGGAGTTTTACACCTCAGACGCCCTGATATATGCTCCCAGGAACAGGAAGAAGGAGTTTTACGCCTCAGACGCCCTGATATATGCTCCCAGGAACAGGAAGAAGGAGTTTTACACCTCAGACGCCCTGATATATGCTCCCAGGAACAGGAAGAAGGAGTTTTACACCTCAGATGCCCTGATATATGCTCCCAGGAACAGGAAGAAGGAGTTTTACACCTCAGACGCCCTGATATATGCTCCCAGGAACAGGAAGAAGGAGTTTTACACCTCAGACGCCCTGATATATGCTCCTAGGAGCTGGAAGAAGGAGTTTCCTGAATATGTCTCCTTTAATGGCGACACAGACTCAGAAAGCATCATTAAATTCAGCTTTCATTCCTCTCTGATGGTTTAAACTGCTCTTGAACAAATTTCCCCTGAACGCTGTGCAACCTCTGACCTTTGCCCAAAGTGAGCCGGTTGTTCCCGACCACCAGTTTTCCAACAGAAAGTTTTCCTTCAGCTCCGAATTTGTTTCCGACCGCGTCGACAGGCCGAACACATGGAAACGATATCTCCGTACTAACTGGAAAACTATCAAGCTGCGGCGTGCTCCGATTACACATCTTTTTAATGCTCTCATACGAACACTTTCCTGAGGTCGACGATTGTTTCTGGATCAAATAAACAATGGTTGGATCATTTAGCCTGTTTTTAAAAGACTTCAAACAGAAATTAAGGAGTAAAAAAAAAAAAAAAAGGGGGGAAAAACAAGGAATTAGTACAAAGTAAAGGGAGGAAGGAAAGCAGGAGATAAGCTCTAATTAGAAATTGGATCTCCTGCTATTTTCAGTCAGTTCTGAGCCAAAAGAACAGAAAAACAGCCTCATTGTTGTCCTGCAGCCTCAAACCTTTGCAGGTCAGAGAGGAACAACCCTTTCATCACATCGTTCAACCAACAATCAGAAATAAAGCAGCTTCTTCTGTCTCTGCTGAGGTCTGAATGACACCTGAGGGGACAGGTGAGGCGCTTTAACCCGTGAGGTCATTACGCTCCAACACCCGTGACCTCTGACCTGCATCCTGAACCGTCACCCATCAATAGCTGATAGAAATAATACAGACAGAATACGGCATCTCTGAATCTTTTGCTTTTAGCTCAAGCTTCCTGAAAGTGTGACTGCATCTCGATCTTTAACATCAATTTTCACAGTTTATGCAGACGATACACAACTTTATGTGTCTCTGTCACCATGGCGACTGCAGCCCAGCAGACGTGCTGTGTCAGTGTCTGGAGGAAGTAAACACCTGGATGAGAGAGAATTTTCTACAATTAAATGAAGACAAAACTGAGATCATTCTGTTTGGGAGCAAAGAGAAGAGGGTCAGCGTTGGTAAATATCTTGAGACTCGGGACCTTACGATCACTGACCGAGTCGGTAACCTCGGAGTGTTGATAGACTCAGATCTGACTTTCAGCAGCCACATCAAAGCTGTCACCAAGGCAGCTTTTTACCATCTCAGAAACATCAACAGAATTAAAGGTTTCCAGGAGAAACTCATCCATGCATCCATCTCCAGCAGACTCCATCACTGTAACGCTCTTTTAACTGGACTTCCCACAAAGAGCATTAAACATCTGCAGCTCATCCAGAACGCTGCTGCTGGAGTTTTAACCCGGACTAAGAGATCTGAACACATCACAGCAGCTTTAAAATCTTTACTCTGGCTTCCAGTCAGTCACAGAATAGATTTTAAAAGCCTGCTGATGGTTTACAATCTGTGATATGTTCAGAGAATATAAAGCCAGCAGAGCTCTTAGATCCAAGGACTCAGGTCAGCTGGTCCAGTCCAGAGTCCAGACTAAACATGGAGAAGCAGCATTTAGCTGTTATGCTGCAAACAAGTGGAACAAACTGCCAGTGGAGATTAAACTCTCACCAAATGGAGACATTTTTAAATCCAGGTTAAAAACATTTCTGTTCTCATGTGTCTATGCATGAAATCTGCACGATATCTTTGAACTTATCTGGACTGTTGCTTGTTTTTAAATTATTTTATTTCTTTCTCTTTATATTCTTTTAATTATTTTAATTCTTTTTCTTTATATTCTTTTATGTATTTTTAATGCTTCTTACACTCCCTGCAGCAATGCTTTTATTTTATGTGAAGCACTTTGAATTGTTTTGGACATGAAATGTGCTACAAATAAATTTGATTTGATCTGATCTCACCTCCTTCTCCAGCTCCTCTCCGGCCTCCAGGCTCTCGTCCCCCCTGAGCAGTCGCAGCTTTTCCAGCCGCCTGCCCTGCATCTGTGAGGGCATGAAGAAGTTCAGAGGGAAGGGCATGTGCTCGGCGTACCAGCGGCGAGTCACGTCCACGTAGTTCTTCGGCTCGATCCAGAACGTGTAAATCTGTGGAGGCGAGGACGGAAGTCAGACCAGAGACTAAAAAAAAAACCCAGCAACGTCTGAGACTCAATCCAAGTTCGATAAGAAGAAAATCCGTCACCAGAGCCGGCATGAGCTTCTCCTCCAGCAGCGAGATGAAGGCCAGGCTGTCGGCTCCCTCCTTGGCGGAAAGGTCGTAGTCTGCATTGTACTTCTGAAAAACAAAAATCCAACTTTACATCCCTGCTGCTGGGAGCATTAAGTCTTTAATAAATCTTTAAAACATCTTTAAAACTAAACCGCTGTGAGTCTCAGCTTTAAAGGCGACACATTCAGTTAAACTCCTTCCTGTTCCTGGGAGCAGATATCAGGGCGTCTGAGGTCACCAGGTGTAAAAGTTCCTCATTTAACGAGCAGTTCTGATTTTCATTTCTAAAGTACGTCACTCCTTAAGTTGGCTCCGCCTCCTTCGCTAAGCCCCGCCCACTCACATCCTCGCTGCTGAACGGATGAAGCCAGCTTCTGGAGGAAATCTTCTGCTGTCAGAGCCCAATCGATAAACTCTATCTGAGGCTAATGTTCCAGCAGAGTTAGCTAAAGACTGTGGATGTGTTCGAAACCGCATACTGCCATCCTTCCATACTGATTCGATCAGACAGTATGCAGAGCGTTTACCCACAATGCATTTCGCTCCTGCCCGAGCCGAAATCAGCCAGCCTGAAGCTGATTTCCCTTAAGCTCTAAACTCTGTAAACTTTAGCAACATTTGAAACATTTTCAGGTGATAAAGTAGTCGTTTAGATCCCCAACGTGTTGAAAACCTGACAAAATACCGGCTGTTTACAATTTAGTTCCCATGAATTCAGCGCTACTAAAGCTAGCCGCAGTGAGCAACGCACTTCCTGTTATTTTCACAAAATAAAATACCCGTTGCCTTTTATCATAGGGAAAGCCATTACCATACAATTGGTGCTTTTGTTTTGAAAACAGGAAGTGAACCTACCCTCGTTGTAGCTAGCTTGAAACTGTCGCTAACAGCTTAGCAGCAACTAATGCTAACAGCTTAGCTAATGAAGGTGACGTACACCAGCTTCTAAGGAGTTATTGCTGTTCCTTTCTGAAAGATGAACATCATTGTTCCCACATTACTTTGTTAGCTGAAGCTTTCTAGCTGAACGGTTCCGTTCTGTAACTTCAGAGCAGGAAGCATTGTTTAGTAGCATCTGCTGCTAGCTTACAGCTACACTGCTCGTCACCTGAATCTTTACATGAATTTAAAACTTATTTTAAACCTGCTAAAGGCAGATGTCTCTGGCTATGATTCCTCCACTTTCTGGCCGGTGATGATTAAATATTCTCAGGTTGAATAAAAGGTTTGAGTCGGTGAGATGCTAACACATGCTAACATGGTCAACAATCAGTGACCCAGCCCAAACCCGCCTTAGTACAGACGTACTCTGAACATGAGCCAAAATGTGTTTTCCAACTTCCCTTCAGCAGCATTTTCCTCCACTTATGAAAATCTAAAACTCCTCCATCACTGTTAATGAGAAAGCATTGTTTGCTAGCATCTGCTGCTAGCTTACAGCTAACCTGCTAAACTGTTTCCCTCTGGGATCAACAGAGGAACTATCTGTATCTGTATGTAGAGCTGCAGGGTTGTTGGGGTGGAGTACTTCAGGTTTCCACCCTGAAAACAGACTGTTGACACAGAGGTGTTAAACAGGGCTCAGACAGAGAGCCGCTGTGCTTTAACCAACAGGTGTTTAGACCAAAGTCTGCCTCAAACATCTGGATAAGACCTCAGGAAAGTGTGTCAAATTGTTAAAAAGGGGGGGAGAATATGTCACCTTTATTTCAAATATCCACTCACACCAATTTTGTGAGTTATTTCTGGAACAGATGCAGTTTTTGTAAAAGAGTTTCTGGAGCTTCTGTTTCAGTCTGCAGAAACGGCTCAAACGTGAAGCTGTGTGTTCGGAGGGTTTATGAGCTGCTGTCCCTCCGGTGTGAGCTGTTTCCATTCCTCCTCATTACAGCCAGCCGGCAGCAGCCGTATACCGGACTCCAGCAGAGACGCACAACTCGTGAAAATAACTCTGAAGCACCACGGAGAAGATGCTGAACACGTGTTCAGAGACTACAAAGAGACGCGAAAAACACAGATTCAAAGACAGAAATCTGGATGGGACGGCAAAGGAAAATGATAAAGAGACAGAAAAGGGAAAGAGGGAGGAAGTGAAACGCTTTGGCTGGAAAACATGATGATGATGATGAAGATGAATGACGCTCACAGGAGCTGCAGGAGAAGCATGGAATGTGACTGAGGTGAATTAATGCCAGTTAAAGTCTGCAGCCAAGCGTGAAGCCGGCAGTTCTCTCCTCTGAGCTTCTTCAGCAGCTTTCCTGTCGTTGTGGTTTGTGAACAACCTACCACAGCGAGGACACACCGAGCATGCTGGGTAATGTCTTCCAGCTGCTGGTGAGCGACTAAATGAAGGCGGCTGAAGCTGAGGGAGGGGGGGTGGTCCTGGTTTATTTGAGTTAAAGTGTTTCGTCTTTGAACATTTTGAAGCAAATAAAAAGAAAAGGATGTTTTAGATTTTAAAGAAAATGCTGCTGAAGGGAAGCTGGGAAAACAGATTTTGGCTCATGTTCAGAGTACGTCTGTACTAAGGCGGGTTTGGGCTGGGTCACTGATTGTTGACCATGCTAGCGTGTGTTAGCATGTGTTAGCATCTCACAGACTCAAACCTTTATTCAACCTGAGAATATTTAATCATTACCAGCCAGAAAGTGGAGGAATCATAGCCAGAGACATCTGCCTCTAGCAGGTTTAAAATAAGCTTAAATTCATGTAAAGAGACTCAAGATTCAGGTGACGAGCAGTGTAGCTGCAAGCTAGCAGCAGATGCAAGCAGACAATGCTTTCTAATTAACAGTGATGGAGGAGTTTTAGATTTTAATAAGTGGAGGAAAATGCTGCTGAAGGGAAGCTGGAAAACATATTTTGGCTCATGTTCAGAGTACGTCTGTACTAAGGCGGGTTTGGGCTGGGTCACTGATTGTTGACCATGCTAGCGTGTGTTAGCATGTGTTAGCATCTCACAGACTCAAACCTTTATTCAACCTGAGAATATTTAATCATTACCAGCCAGAAAGTGGAGGAATCATAGCCAGAGACATCTGCCTTTAGCAGGTTTAAAATAAGTTTTAAATTCATGTAAAGATTCAGGTGACGAGCAGTGTAGCTGTAAGCTAGCAGCAGCAGCTAACAAAGTAATGTGGGAACAATGATGTTCATCTTTCAGAAAGGAACAGCAACAACTCCTTAAAAGCTGGTGTACACCACCTTCATTAGCTAAGCTGTTAGCGTTAGCTACTTCTAAAGGAGAAAATAACAGCAATAACTCCTTAGAAGCTGGTGTACGTCACCTTCATTAGCTAAGCTGTTAGCGTTAAATGCTGCTAAGCTGTTAGCGTTAGCTGCTGCTAAAGGAACAGCAATAACTCCTTAAAAGTTGGTGTACGCCATCTTCATTAGCTAAGCTGTTAGCGTTAGCTGCTGCTAAGCTGTTAGCATTAGCTGCTGCTAAGCTGTTAGCATTAGCTGCTGCTAAGCTGTTAGCATTAGCTGCTTCTAAGCTGTTAGCATTAGCTGCTTCTAAGCTGTTAGCATTAGCTGCTTCTAAAGGAGAAAATAAATCTATAAATAAACCATGAGGAGTTATTTCTCAGATGCTTCCGTTTCCCTGCTCTGAGGTTCAGGCTCTGAGAGTTGGAACTGATCCCTCTTTGTGGCTCAGCTTCTTCAGTCCAGCGTTGAACTGGACCAAGTTTGTGATATTTAGTCTCAGACTGAACATCAGACTGAACATGAAGCCAAAGCAGAAGTTAAACCTGCACCGACGGCGGCTCGTGACCTCAGAGAGGTTTGAGTTGATTCGAATAATTACCAGTTTCACGATAAAACCTGATGCTTTAGCGAATTATGGTCTCCTTTAGGTAAATAAACAACAAAGTGCACGCTTTAGTGCGGGCTCCTCTGTAAACAAGCGCAGCTCTGAAGTCTAAGTTACAAAACAGGAGTCCAAAAACCTCAAGAGTGACATCACAGACTCATAATTCAGTGAAAGATTGTGCCTTCAGGTGCCAAATAAGCAACTTTTTCTGCTCCATTTTACCACGTTTTTAAAGCTTTACTCAGAAACATATTAGTCTGAAAAGTTGAATATCTCTGCAATGACAAACTAAAACTCAACCGATTCTCTGCAGTTGGTGTAAATCGAGCTAATCTGAGCCACGCTGGCAGGGAAACCGCGGTTACCTGTTTCCTGAGGTGGATGATGATGTCAGAGGGTCGGGACAGAGTTTCTTTCTCATTGGTCCTCAGAGCAGGAAGAGAACCTTGGGACGAAAACACAAACACATGAACATTTCTGTTTCTTCCTGAACGAAGCTTTCAGGCGTCCGACTCACCGCTGGGACTCCTCCAGGTGTTGCAGATTTTTCTGAGTTTCAGAGGAGCTCCGGCAAACTGAGCGTAGGCCTGAAGACACAACAACGGATAGAAGTTAAACTCTGCACCCTTTAGTGTTGGTGAACACTTACTGCTCATATTAACACAGTTTTATGCTGAATTATAAAAAATTATCTGAGTTCAAAACATTTTGATATGGAGGTGTGAACCTGAAATCAAATTAATCTGAAGTAAAAAGCTGCGAAAAAGAAGTGAACCGGAGACGTTAATAAGCTCGGCTGTGTGGTGTCGCCACAGGGGGGCGCCACAGGCTCCAGTGGTTGGAATTCAGTAGAAGAAGTAGGCGTTGTAAACAGGAAACAGACGTCGAGGAGGGAAAAAAACAACAACTGTGGTGGACATCCACAAGAGGAAAAAGGAGAGGGCTCATTTATCTGGGAAGATCCAGGGGGGAGGAGCTCCACCTACCAGGGGGAGGAGCTCCAACATCCAGGGGGGAGGAGCTCCACCTACCAGGGGGAGGAGCTCCAATATCCAGGGGGGAGGAGCTCCAACATCCAGGGGGGAGGAGCTCCAACATCCAGTGGGAGCTGGGAGTAGAGCCGCTGCTGCTCCACATAGGAAGGAGTCAGCTGAGGTGGTTCCTCTGTTAGGATGCCTCCTGGGAGGAGGCCCCGGGTCAGAACCAGAACTCTCTGGAGGGATTATACATCCCATCTGACCTGGGAACACCTCGGGATCCCCCAGGAGGAGCTGGAGAGGGGGGCTGGGTTTAACTCCTGGACCCTCAGATAAGAGGAAAATGATGGATGAAGTCAGAAGTTCACAAAGTCGTTTCCATCAAATTAACTTCAAACCAGACAAAAAAACACACCAGAAAAGAGCTGATAAACTATAATGTCTGTTTGTTTTGTTTTTTCAGCATTTCAGTTCATCTTTTTCGTTCACATCCTCTAAATATTAAATCAAAATTAGAAGCTTGGCTACAGAAAGTTCCTAAAGACGCATTTTTTCTTTTGGAAACTCGACACAAAACTGATTCCACTTCATCCTGAGAACACGAACATTTGAACCAGCTTTCATCCGATCCTTCCAACACATTTCAGTCCAAGTCAAAGAACTCCAGAACTGGTCCGGTTCGTGTTGGGACCACAGCACCAGTCTGAAGGGAAAAAAAAAAAGAGACTCCGACAGCTCGTTTGCGACTAAGAACCAACACAGTTTTCTTTTAAAAGCGAAGAGCCAAAACAGTCAGAAATGAGTCCAATACCACTTAAACCGGGCTCGTCTGCAGGACAGAATATTTTCCACGTATCCAAGCAGAACCCTGAGTAACTCACACCTGCTGCACTTTACAGGAAGAAAAAGCCGCTTTTCAGCTGGCAAATTACAGAAGCTTCGGAACAAAAACGCCGATTCAAAGCCGCCGTTTTAAGCTAACACAAACCATCTGACACCAAATGTCACCGACGCTGGTTTGGGAAACTTTTCCTTTTTCCCCCCACGTGCAAACAAGCCGAGCGAACCCGACAAAGAGTTTCTGTTCAAAGATGGATGCTTTCCGTCAACGATTTGTCATTCGATCCAAACAAGTGTGATAAATCAGTAAAAGGTTTGGTCATCAGAGAGCGGCGCAGTTACTGTTAGAGCTGGAGATGACTCAGTTCTTCTGGAAATAAAAAACTCAGAGAGCCGAGAGCCTCGTTCAGCTTTTACAACCAGAAAAAATGAGGAGAAATTTCCTCATAAATGTGCAGCCGTGAAGTCAGAGTTTGATGAAAGTTTGGAGGTTTGTTCCACAGAGAAGCAAACACACAGCTGGAGAAGAAGCACCCGGTTACTGGCCCTGCGGTTAAAGTCAAAAGTCAACTTTATCTGTAGCACATTTCACGTACAGAACAGTTCAGAGTGCTTCACATAAAATAAAAGCATTGCAGCAGGGAGTGGAAGAAGCATTAAAAATACATAAAAGAATATTATGAAAGTTGTGAATCAGCCGGTTGCACCACCGACTGCTCCGACCAACACGGGCCTTTAGAGAAGGATTCCCCGAGATGTGAGTCAGTCCCGAAATCAATCATTTCAAGCAGTGTTGTTTTCGTCAACGATGACGAAATCATTTTGTTGACGCCACTTTTTTTCATGACGATAACGAGACGGTGACGAGATAAACATAACTCTCTGATGACGAAAACATGACGAGACGTGTGTGAGTTTTCGTTGACGAGACGAGAACGGACGAAAATGTTAGTGGGTGATCTGTCAGACGTTTAAAATGCATGACATTTCTGCTTATTGTGTGTGTCAATTAAAACCTAAAAAGTATCTGCTGCGGCACCTTAAGGCTCGCCACAGGGATATTTTTTCAAAGGTAAGTTACAAATGCTGTTAACATAATCGATCAATTTCATAGTAAGCTAACACATTAGTACGTTTTCCACATACTCCTGGCGCAAATGGGCTGCTAACTTCAGGCTAAAGTTAGCTTTTGTTACGCTAACGTCAATTCATTATGTGTGTGTTACTTTAGCAGCATGTTTAGCCATGTTTACATTCAGTGACGGTGTGGTTATCTCTTTGTGTGTACGTTCTGTCAGCACGTAACTTGATATGTTAAACAGGTCGAGTTACTGTTATACGTAGAGTCTGCTAGCTTTAGCCTAAAAGCCACAAGTGACGTTGTGCAGCCCTAACCAGGACCTGTGCGTTTAGTGCGCTTACAGTAAAGTTGGGACACACGCACAGTACAGAATGAAAAATCAGAAAGCTTTAGTACAGGGTCAGTTAATAAGCTATGTATTTTTGTTCTGCTTGTTTGATAGTTAAGACCATACTATTTTCTTAACACGGTAGACTATACTTATTTTTTGACTAAAACTAGACTAAAACCTTTTTGACTTTTCGTCGACTAAAACTATCACATATAGAAGTGACTAAAATGTGACTAAAACTAATAAGCATTTTAGTCCAAAAGACTAAGACTAAATCTAAGATGGTTGTCAAAAACAACACTGGTTTCAAGATCATCAGCATGATCTTGAGCTCCATAAAAACAGAGTTCGCAAAGTGCAGCAACGGAACCAGAAATAGGAAACTGAGCCGAACAGGTTCACAACCGGAATAAAAGTGCAACATTAATGCTTTAAAATATTAAAAAACAAGTAAATAAATTCTATTAAGAAGTGATTTAAAAGAAAGCTGTGATCCCGTGAGCATTATTTATGATCCATAGCTGGGCGGGAGGGGCTTTAAAGTGATCAGTAAAATCTTAAAATCAATTCTGAAGAGTACAGAGAGAGAAATAAGAGCAGATTCAGTCCTATAAACGCTTTACGGATGCGTCAGAGAGTAGCATTAGCTGCAATGTTCCCTCTGAGCTGCTCGCACAGTCTCAGCGCACAAGAAAATCTATGCAGCGCATAAAATAAAATTCACCATAAACGTATTAATTAATATCTAATACTAGACCTAATCTAATTAATTAGACCAATAATGTGTTTTTCTGTACCATTTTTCAATGTAATGCAGTGAGTGACAGGTGTTCAGCCAATGATACGATACGGTTAGCTAGCTAACAACAGTGCGGCGGAGTTAAGAGACGCCCCTTATCATGGCGAAACGAACGGGCAGCGCCAGCGAAACATCCACTCACCAAGCCAAAGTAAAAAAGAAATGCGGTTCTTTTAGAATGGAATGGCAGTCTGAGTATGTGCGAACAGAAGAACAAGCGGTGAAACTGGGGGAGATTGTACAACCATTGGAGAAGCGAGAAGGACAGACGTGAAAAATAAGGTAAAATTAAAGTCAAATTTGTGCATATTCTAGTGACATTAATTAAGATTTTTTTATTTATGGATATTTATCATTAAATGCTGTTACTACTAGATAATTTATGGGTAGTAGAAATGCTAATAAAAAAACTGTAATTAGATATTTTACAGATGCTACAGCACATGTCACTTTAATGTGAACAAAATGTTATGTCTGGAAAGTGTATAGGTCTCATTTCTTCCAGAACAGGACCCCCAGCCAGGCCAAAGCACGACTCTTCCCATATAACATACTACACATCTCATGAACAACAAGATTTTTGTCTTTTTCATTTTAAGTGGGCCAAATCACTTACTAAAAGTAAACTAATGGAAATTGCTGCTGTGATTTGATTCTTTTAATAAGCCATGTAACTTGCTACGAAGGTTTTGAACAGGTGTGATACAGGTGTGTGGCCACAGCGTGCACATCTGTTGTTGCTCACAGTGGTCCTCGGTGTGCTCAGGGAGCTGGTGTGTTTGCCCAGACACATGAAAAATTAGAGGGAACATTGATTATCTGTCATTTTAACTTGTTTATTACCACCACTGAAGCCAGGCTGTGGCTGTGTGCAATACGAGATGCAGCCGGCTGATTAAACTCATCAGTACGAGTCTTTGGCTGTGTTCGAAACCGCATACTACATACTTCCATACTCATTCGATCAGACAGTATGCAGAGCGTTTACCCACAATGCATTTCTCTCCTGCCCGAGCTGAAATCAGCCGGCCTGAAGCTGATTTCCCTTAAGCTCTAAACTCTGTAAACTTTAGCAACATTTGAAACATTTTCAGGTGAGAAAGTAGTCGTTTAGATCCCCAACGTGTTGAAAACCTGACAAAATACCGGCTGTTTACAATTTTGTTCCCACGAATTCGGCGCTACTAAAGCTAGCCGCAGTGAGCAACGCACTTCCTGTTATTTTCACAAAATAAAATACCCGTTGCCTTTTATCATAGGGAAAGCCATTACCATACAATTGGTGCTTTTGTTTTGAAAACAGGAAGTGAACCTACCCTCGTTGTAGCTAGCTTGAAACTGCCGTTTTGACAGGAAATGACGATCGGCGACGTCACGTTACGTTGCATCTTGGGTAGTTTGAGTATGAGTAGTAACCTCATGATGCATACCCAACATTTAGGAGAATCTAGTATGCATCCGGGAACTTCCTGCTTACTCAAACTCGCATACTAACTCAAAAAGTTAGTAGGAGTAGTAGGAGAAGTATGCGGTTTGGAACACAGGCTGTGTTTCAGCTTCCTGTGGGCTCACTGAAGAAGCTGCAGATGCTGTTAGAAGAAGAAGAAGAAGAAGAAGAAGTCCAGCTGACCTCATACGAGCTCTGAGGATGACTTGAGAATCTACGCCGTCACTTTTAGCTTCAGCTCTGATCTGATTCTCCAAACAGAAACTACACAAAACCCCACTTCCAGAGAATAAAAGTTTGGATTAAATAAGGCCGAATTCAGTGACAAACCTGGAATAATTCAAGCTGGAAACTTCGTGCATGGAACCTGAAAAATCCCCACATTCTGAGCTGAACAACAAACCAAAGATGGATCCAAACACTACTTCCACCGAGCAGAAGATGATCTTTAACCTCCGAGCTGCCGCAGTTTAAAGTATAAAAGCGTGCGATTCATTACAATGAGAGGGTCCTTAAATTAAAAATCAGGCTTCGTGGGAAACTGATGGTAGAGAAGAGCTCCTGTAACGTTTAGGGTAAAGACCTATCTGTAAAGACCTCCAACAGTTAAAGGAAAATCCCGCCTCATCGTGCTGATTCAGTCCAACTTTAAGACTTTATTCATCATGAACTGGTGTGAGAAGTCACTTTCACCTCAGCTGAGGGGACCCCTGAAGCCCCGCCTCCACAACCTGCCTGTTTCAGGCCTGTAAAAGACCAGGAAATAACATCTGTGACTCAGCAGCAGCGTGGAGGACAGCCGTCATTACCCAGACTGCACTGCTGCCCTGCCGTCTGATCCCGGTCCAACGCAAACATGTTTCCGTCAGGTTTGATTCCTCACGGGAGCGCTGAGCCCTCAGCGCGGTCTTCAGGCGATGCCGTCGCCACCGCACTATCACCAGACCCAGTGGGCCACATCAGTCATGGAAACGTCTGCAGCCACAAAGCATTCTGGGTGGTCTCAGACTTAAAGAGGAGGCTGTGGGTTTTTCAGCCTGACGTCAACATTTTCATTCATGTTTATCTGAAAACTTCTTCCCGAATAAGAAATATTTTAAAAATTAATTTCACAGATTTCCTGGAAAACAACATGTTGGACTCGTATTTAAACTAAACTGAAAAATATTGACATCAGCAGCTGGAAAGTTAAGACAGACCGCTGCCACCTGGTGGTAATCCGATGAATTACTTTAATGCTATAGGATGCATGTTTTAAGATAACATGTAATTGAATATTTCTATGTTGTATGTGATTTTTATGATGTTTAATTAGAATAGGAAGCCTGATCAGGGACTGGGGTTGCAAATTAGCCATCTGGCTATAAACCTTTTTATGTATTCACATCTGCAAGTTTTGTCATGGCCTTTGCCATGTCATGTTTGTAATAATGTGCACTGCATTGTCCCTGCCAAATAAACTACAAATACAAAAAAAAAAACAATCTGTGATCGATAAAGAGTCACTTCTGGTGACAACTGATAAATAAACCGACAATACCAACATTAAAAGACAAATTAGGTCCTGGAAAACCATTGAGAAAGGATCACGTCAAAGTTACAAAGGTGGAAAAGCTGCAGAATTAGAGACAAATTAAATTTTACAAATTAAATAAAATACAATAAATGGAAAAGGGAATTATATCAAATAAAATAAAAAAAATAAAAAAAATAATTTAAAGTAATGTAAAAATAAATAAGAAATACATAACACAAAATGATAAGATAAACATAATATAATATAAAAAAATAATTAAAATTAAATAAAGAAATGACAATTCAATTTTAAAATATAATCGAATGAAAAATACATATCAAGTAAAAATAAAAGAAATATATCTAATGAAACTAAATAATGTAAAACAAAATCAACTCAAAATGGAATAGAATAAAAATAATATATAATCTAATTAAATAAGACAAAATAAGATATAGAAATAAGTATCAAATAAAACTAATTCAAGTCAAATCGTAACTGCAAGTTTACAATTTATTATCATTATTTTTCAGTAAGTATGCAGGACAGATTTTATGTTTGTTTATTATTCACTTAAATATATAAAACTAAATCTTTATTTGAATCCAGAACAGTTACTTTTTATTTAATACAATTATATATCAACACTATTTATTTAAACTTTATTTAATTATTTTATTTTAACCTTTATCTAATATTTAGCATTATTTAACTTTAGTATTTTAAATGTTCGAAACCTTTAATTTCCTGTTACCTGGACAATGAATAAAAATAAACTATTTAAAGCAATACAATGTAACTTCTCAAAAAGCCCACTCTGGAGCTCCCCCTACAGGCTTGGAGGTAATGTACGGTTACACTGTCGTAAATACAACACCCTTTCACTTTCACGTTTCACGTTTGTTGAGGAACCGGCGAGGAGTCAGAAGGTGCAAGCTATGTCGACCGAGAAGGTAAGAGTAATCAAATGTACCTGGGAGCGTGAGAGGGGTCTATTTGTTTTTGCGGTAGGTGTGCCAGAAAGCAAGTCGAAGTACTTCCGCTCAGCTCCCGGGCCGGTCCAGCAAAGTTACATAGCGCAGTTTTTCCAACTCAGACCCCCGAGGGGCATAGGAGACAGGCCAATCGTAATATTAAAACTCATTCCAGCCGCACAATTTTTTTCAAGCTGTTATTTAAAGGTAGAAATGTTACATAGTATTGCTTTAAATGAAATAAGACAAGAAAATTATTATATAAAAAGGGAAAAAGAAAAAGGATAACTTAAATAAAATAAAATATAAAAAAGGAATAAAATCAAACGATTTTAAAAATGAAAAAACTGAATAAGATCAGATCAAATAATAAAAATAAATAATTAAAATAAAAACTAATAAAACAAAATAACATAAGATATATTAACATAATTAACCTTATGATATTGTAATTTTTTTATCAAATTTACCATTAAAAAAAAAAATCATTAAATTTTTTCATGTAAAAATGAAAACAAACAAAAATGAAGAAATATTGGATAAAATCATATAAAAAAAAGAAGGAAATAAAATAGAATATAAATTTTAAGAATTAAAATATTAAATGAAAAAAAACTTGCAAAAACAAAGATTAAAAATATATATTCTTAAAGTGCTTATGAAACGAATTTTAATTGTTGGAATTTCACAGTTTTTGCTGCTGATTCTAAAGGTTCCAAGCCTTGCGATTAAAATGAGATATTGTCTGGATAATAATTTATCCGGGAAGTCATGTTAAAACGGGCTCAAAAGGAGCCACATTTTGTCTTTTTGTGAGAATTCGTTTTTTTAATGCGTGACGTCATAGGGTTGACACAGCAGTTCTCGTAGTCTAACTGTAATGGCGGGGTCTATGGCTAAAACATCAAAGCACGGCAGAAAATATTGTGTTGCTGGAGGAACAAATGGTGTTAGTTGCAAAAATAGCGGGTGAGTCTGAAATTTCCAGATCGGACATTACTGGGCTTGTTTTTTTATATATAATAATGTTCGCTTACTGTTCGCTTCTGAGAGGCAAGTGTCGACCACTGCTATTGGCTGAGAGCACGGTGGATCGTATCATTGCGTGCTGCCGCCTGCCGATAGCTGCAGCTGAATTGCTGCTCGGAAGCAGGGGACTGCTCGCTTTGCTCTTCGGTCTGCACACATATCCAGCTAGAATTGCTGTCTGGTCTCTCCGGTGATTGCGCCGGCTACGACATCCGAGGCTCCGTGGATCAGTCCTACCGATGGCTGCTGTCAGTCGTGCCGAGGCCGGGTGCCCATCTCCCTGCCGCCGACCCGTGAGGATCCGCAGATGGGGCCGCGCACTGGAGGATCTCCGACCCGTTAATCCACGCCATTGTTTATTAAGCTTACATTAAAACCATGTTATTATCACATACGTTTTTTTTAAGTGGCTGGATTTCAAAGTGCCCCTTCGTTAGGTTTCAACGTGTCAAAGACAGCGCAGCAGAATGCCATATCTGCCAAACCGGCATGTTCAAATCTTTTCCAGTTTACCACAGCAAACATACACTATTGTGTCATTTGATTGATAACATCTTAATAATAATCAGCGTGTAGTAGGAGCGATGGCCGTTTTGTGCCCGTCGATCCTGTGCTGAAAATGGTAACTTTCTTTCATTTCCATTACCCATACGGGAGGTGCAGAGCCTCTACAATATAGATACTAAATCGATTTGTGTGGCTTAAATTCAACAAAAGTTTTTCCACATAATGTTAAAGGTGTGTTCTTTCGACCTGCTGATGTTTGTATCAGAATTTTGGTTCCTTTATGAGATATAAGTCCATCAAATGTATGTTGTTTTCACAGCCAGCCATACTAGCAAATAAGGGAGTCAACCCTATGACGTCACGGTCATGTGGCCAATTTCGCACCAAAGGCCATATAATTCACACTTTTAAATGGCCGTTTTAACAAGTTATGCCCGGAAAATTTAGTTCAAGTTGGATTGATGGTTTTAGAAAAAGACAAAAAATTCATTTGAATGATAGATGAACATTCGTTTCAGTTCATCTTTAAAAATGAAATGAAATATATATATATATAAAATAATATTTGATATTATTTGGTCATATTTAATCAAATAATATATATATGCTATATTAAATATACTAAATAGAAATTTAAATTAAATCATCTAAAAATTAAAAAAATAAATAAAAATCAATTTAACTGTATAAAATAAATAAAAACCCAAAAACATCCCAAATGATGAGCAATAACTCCAGAAATGTTAAAGTCTGATCAATATTTTTTAAAAACACTGATTATCATGAGGAATTCATGTCGTGTTTAATGTTCCTACAGAAAAAAAGAAATTACAGTTTCAGTTGGCAGTTTCTTCAAAGCCTCAAAGCTTTAACGGCTTGAAGGCAGAGCTGAAAGCTCATCATGACCTGATATTTCTTCAACATGAGCAGAAATAATCTCTTGTTTTCTGATTCTTTCACCAGAATTTCAACAGATTTTAGAACTCCAACAAACTTAAAGTTCATACAGAGAACAACTTTATGGTTTCACCTCTTGTCGGTAGGCGCGCGCATGTGAAAGCCCAAAAGAGTCGATGGACGATAATCCCATATACAAACCAATTAATCTTCTCTAGAAAAACTGCGTTCAAGTATTTAAAACATTGCAACAATATTACTGGGCATGTATTGTTGTAATCTTTTACAAACAGCGCAAACAGGGCAATCGCCGCACAGGGAGCGCCGATTTGCACCGGTCTGTGTCCTACCGTCAGTATTTGACAACCTTTAGCAATGGAAATGCGCTTCAAATGCCCCGGAGTTCCCCTTTAACTTTATGTACTTGTAACTTGTGTGCCTACTGCCTACTTCATATGTTGAGATTGTACCAACTGTGTTTATTAGAAATGTTCATTTTTATAGGCTAGTATTCAATGTACAAATGCATTATTCACAGTAAATTATGCTTTTACTGAAGAAAACGTTTCAAAACATGAAAATCACAAGTACATCAAACAAGTGTCACAAAAACTATCTTTAAAAAAAATGAATGGATGGATGAATGTATGTAGAATCCAGTCTCTTCACTCACATCTCATCCCATTAGGCTAATACAGTACGTGACCAGTTAGTAAAATTATAGTTTTATAGCCCACCTTCCTATTTCTCATTTCACAATGCCTTTCAGCATACTGTAAAATTCTACCATACATTCATTTTCCATACTTTATTAAGGGTTTCACACAAAATTCAAGACTTTTCAAGGTCTGGAAAACAGTGCTTCAAAATTCCATCCTTATTAAGACTTTCAAGACTTGCGCAAGCACCCTGTACCAGCATGACAATCAATCAGTAACGCATTAACTCCGTTCTGCTGGTTCCGTTATAGTTTAACGTTGTGGGTTAAATATCTGACGAGCAGCACCAACAGCGGCTGCTTTGCCCGCTGAAGCCGTTTAAAACGTCCGTTTAACCGTCGCTGAAGCCGTTTAAAAACGTCCGTTTAACCGTCGCTGAAGCCGTTTAAAACGTCCGTTTAGCCGTCAGACTGTCTTTCATTCAGCCGTTGACACGCTAACGTTAGAACAAGGTAGCGCGTGCGGATTTAACCCGCGCTCCTGTGATGTAAAGACCCAGAAAAAATGCCGGCGAACCGACTCGGTGCCGGTTTGAAGGAACACTCACCAGAACAACCAGACAGTCGGTGCTGACGGACGGTAAACCCCAGTCTCCTTCCCAGCAAAACAACTCGTCGGGCGCCGCCATCTTCAGCCCGGACGGTGACCTCTTACACCGGAAGAGAAGCGACTTCCGCCGCTGACTACCAAAATAAGACAACTTTTCAAAAATGAAATAAAATGTTAGAATAAGAATAAATAAACGTAAAAATAAATTAATAGTAAGATAATCGAATTAAACTAAAAATATGAAAATAAGACAAAATAACAAAATAAATGCATGAATGAACTGACTCAACTAAAAACACGAAATTAAATAACCTAAAAAAAACTGAAATAGAAAATTAAATAAAATTAAATAAATGAAAATTAAATAAAAGGAAACAAAATAAGACATAAAAAACATCAAAACACATAAAAGAAAATTATAAGGAAAATATAATAGAAAATTAAGATAAAATAAAAAAAAACAAGTAATACGAAGTGCTGCATATTTAAACTCCTGGTATCAAACCAGAAACAGTTTGACAGAATTGCCTTTTGGTTTCTCTTTATTGTTTTTTTCCTTACCTTTGCTCTTTTTTTTAACGTTTTGACCGGATGAATTTTCTCTTTTTAATGAGTGATGACGTCTGCTTTATATAATATAATATGATGTATCATATTTTACAGGATCTTTGGAACCGGATCTGTATATAGACTGTTTCTGTCCAACAACAACAATTGTCTCTTCTAAAGCATCAACTTGTATTTTCAGCAGTCTGAGTGAGCAGATTCTCGTACTTTCACATATTTATGACTTCAGTTTTTGTCTACTCTGAATAGACTCATGTCATGTTTCTGCGCAATTTGGACCAAATTAGCTGAAATAACTTCCTTCTTTTGTGTCTCAAGACTTGAAATTGTGAAACTCATTTCTGGTTCTGTTTGACAAACAACCCTGATTACACAACCACTTTATGACACTTTCAACACTCGTTGTTAACCCTGACCGCCAGCCGCTGTCGGTACTAACCACGAACACCAGTTTAGATGTTTATAATCATTAAACTGGTTCTTCAACAGAGGAAACAACTGTTAGAGAGATCTTGATGCAGCTAAAATCTGGTTTACACGTGTTTACCTTGCATTTCCTCAAGAGTTCTCACTGATATTTTCTTATTTTCATCGTGTTTATTCTCCAGCTGCAGACACAACACTCGAATAAATTATTTTAAATTCGTCTTTATTTACATGTAAAACACTTAAAATAACACAAAAAAATCTGAATATTAATACAAGATGAAATAAAATGAGAAGTTTAGAGTAATTTCAACAGATTCCTCTGAGAAATGAAGGATCTAAACTTCTTCTTCGGTCTCCTGAACACTTTCTTCTCGTCTGGTTCCGCCTGCTAAAACCAGACAAGAGGAAGAAATGACAGAAAACCGAGTGGAAACGTGTTCAAGATCCAATGTTCACCAGAAGTTGTGGAATCCAAGGCGCCTCCATACTGTGATGTCATCAGTGATGTCACCACATGCAAATCAGGTGATTAAATTTCCCGCCTTCGTGAACTTTGGGTCTCACTCAGTGTTTCCCCCTCGACAGCATCACTTTGTCTCCGACCGCCTTTGAATTCTTGAGGTTTTTTTCTCTTAAAAACCTGAACAGGTCGAAGCTGCTCTGAGGACCTCATCGCACGTTCAGAAGAGTCAAAGTCCAAACTAAACCCAGCGGCAGCAGCAGCTGCATCACTGCTGAACTCAGAGGATAAATGCATGTTCCCATGAGCCTTTGCAATCATCGGACTCATGGAGTCAAGGAGTCAAGGAGTCATTGAATCATGGAGTCAAGGAGTCAAGGAGTCAAGGAGTCATTGAATCATGGAGTCAAGGAGTCAAGGAGTCACGGAGTCACGGAGTCACGGAGTCAAGGAGTCATGGAGTCATGGAGTCACGGAGTCAAGGAGTCATGGAGTCATGGAGTCATGGACTCACGGAGTCACGGAGTCAAGGAGTCATGGAGTCATGGAGTCACGGAGTCAAGGAGTCAAGGAATCATGGAGTCATGGAGTCATGGAGTCACGGAGTCATGGAGTCACGGAGTCAAGGAGTCAAGGAATCATGGAGTCATGGAGTCAAGGAGTCAAGGAGTCATGGAGTCATGGAGTCATGGAGTCACGGAGTCAAGGAGTCACGGAGTCAAGGAGTCAAGAAGTCACGGAGTCATGGAGTCACGGCGTCAAGGAGTCATGGAGTCAAGGAGTCATGGAGTCACGGAGTCAAGGAGTTACGGAGTCAAGGAGTCATGGAGTCAAGGAGTCAAAGAGTCAAGAAGTCATGGAATCATGGAGTCATGGAGTCAAGGAGTCAAGGAGTCAAGGAGTCAAGGAATCATGGAGTCAAAGAGTCAAGAAGTCATGGAGTCAAGGAGTCAAGGAGTCAAGGAGTCATGGAGTCATGGAGTCAAGGAGTCAAAGAGTCAAGAAGTCATGGAATCATGGAGTCAAGGAGTCACGGAGTCACGGAGTCAAGGAGTCAAGAAGTCATGGAGTCACGGCGTCAAGGAGTCATGGAGTCATGGAGTCAAGGAGTCATGGAGTCATGGAGTCATGGAGTCAAGGAGTCAAGAAGTCATGGAGTCATGGAGTCAAGGAGTCATGGAGTCAAGGAGTCAAGAAGTCATGGAGTCATGGAGTCACGGCGTCAAGGAGTCAAGGAGTCATGGAGTCAAGGAGTCATGGAGTCATGGAGTCATGGAGTCATGGAGTCAAGGAGTCACGGAGTCAAGGAGTCAAGGAGTCAAGAAGTCATGGAGTCATGGAGTCACGGCGTCAAGGAGTCATGGAGTCATGGAGTCATGGAGTCATGGAGTCAAGGAGTCAAGGAGTCATGGAGTCATGGAGTCATGGAGTCAAGGAGTCAAGGAGTCAAAGAGTCAAGAAGTCATGGAATCATGGAGTCAAGGAGTCATGGAATCATGGAATCATGGAGTCAAGGAGTCATGGAATCATGGAATCATGGAGTCATGGAGTCACGGAGTCACGGAGTCAAGGAATCATGGAGTCACGGAGTCAAGGAGTCATGGAGTCATGGAGTCACGGAGTCAAGGAGTCAAGGAGTCAAGGAGTCAAGGAATCATGGAGTCATGGAGTCATGGAGTCATGGAGTCAAGGAGTCATGGAGTCATGGAGTCACGGAGTCAAGGAGTCACGGAGTCAAGGAGTCATGGAGTCATGGAGTCATGGAGTCAAGGAGTCAAAGAGTCAAGAAGTCATGGAATCATGGAGTCAAGGAGTCATGGAATCATGGAATCATGGAGTCAAGGAGTCACGGAATCATGGAATCATGGAGTCACGGAGTCACGGAGTCAAGGAATCACGGAGTCAAGGAGTCATGGAGTCATGGAGTCACGGAGTCAAGGAGTCAAGGAGTCAAGGAATCATGGAGTCATGGAGTCATGGAGTCACGGAGTCACGGAGTCAAGGAGTCAAGGAGTCAAGAAGTCACGGAGTCATGGAGTCACGGCGTCAAGGAGTCATGGAGTCAAGGAGTCATGGAGTCATGGAGTCAAGGAGTCAAGGAGTCATGGAATCATGGAGTCATGGAGTCATGGAGTCAAGGAGTCAAAGAGTCAAGAAGTCATGGAGTCAAGGAGTCAAGGAGTCACGGAGTCACGGAGTCACGGAATCACGGAGTCAAGGAGTCAAGGAGTCATGGAATCATGGAGTCATGGAGTCATGGAGTCAAGGAGTCAAAGAGTCAAGAAGTCATGGAGTCAAGGAGTCAAGGAGTCACGGAGTCACGGAGTCACGGAGTCATGGAGTCACGGAGTCAAGGAATCATGGAGTCAAGGAGTCAAGGAATCATGGAGTCAAGGAGTCAAGGAGTCAAGGAGTCAAGGAATCATGGAGTCATGGAGTCACGGAGTCAAGGAGTCAAGGAATCATGGAGTCAAGGAGTCAAGGAATCATGGAGTCAAGGAGTCAAGGAGTCACGGAGTCAAGGAGTCATGGAGTCATGGAGTCATGGAGTCATGGAGTCAAGGAGTCAAAGAGTCAAGAAGTCATGGAATCATGGAGTCAAGGAGTCATGGAATCATGGAATCATGGAATCATGGAGTCAAGGAGTCATGGAATCATGGAATCATGGAGTCACGGAGCCACGGAGTCACGGAGTCAAGGAGTCATGGAGTCATGGAGTCACGGAGTCAAGGAATCATGGAGTCACGGAGTCAAGGAGTCATGGAGTCATGGAGTCACGGAGTCAAGGAGTCAAGGAGTCAAGGAGTCAAGGAATCATGGAGTCATGGAGTCATGGAGTCATGGAGTCATGGAGTCAAGGAGTCATGGAGTCATGGAGTCACGGAGTCAAGGAGTCATGGAGTCATGGAGTCATGGAGTCAAGGAGTCAGAGTCAAGAAGTCATGGAATCATGGAGTCAAGGAGTCATGGAATCATGGAATCATGGAGTCAAGGAGTCACGGAATCATGGAATCATGGAGTCACGGAGTCACGGAGTCACGGAGTCAAGGAATCATGGAGTCACGGAGTCAAGGAGTCATGGAGTCATGGAGTCACGGAGTCAAGGAGTCAAGGAGTCAAGGAATCATGGAGTCATGGAGTCATGGAGTCAAGGAGTCATGGAGTCATGGAGTCATGGAGTCATGGAGTCACGGAGTCAAGGAGTCAAGGAGTCAAGGAGTCAAGAAGTCACGGAGTCACGGAGTCACGGCGTCAAGGAGTCATGGAGTCAAGGAGTCAAGGAGTCATGGAATCATGGAGTCATGGAGTCATGGAGTCATGGAGTCAAGGAGTCAAAGAGTCAAGAAGTCATGGAGTCAAGGAGTCAAGGAGTCACGGAGTCACGGAGTCACGGAGTCAAGGAGTCATGGAGTCATGGAGTCACGGAGTCAAGGAGTCAAGGAGTCAAGGAATCATGGAGTCATGGAGTCATGGAGTCAAGGAGTCATGGAGTCATGGAGTCATGGAGTCATGGAGTCACGGAGTCAAGGAGTCAAGGAGTCAAGGAGTCAAGAAGTCACGGAGTCACGGAGTCACGGCGTCAAGGAGTCATGGAGTCAAGGAGTCAAGGAGTCATGGAATCATGGAGTCATGGAGTCATGGAGTCATGGAGTCAAGGAGTCAAAGAGTCAAGAAGTCATGGAGTCAAGGAGTCAAGGAGTCACGGAGTCACGGAGTCACGGAGTCATGGAGTCACGGAGTCAAGGAATCATGGAGTCACGGAGTCACGGAGTCAAGGAGTCAAGGAGTAAAGGAATCATGGAGTCAAGGAGTCAAGGAGTCAAGGAGTCAAGGAGTCACGGAGTCAAGGAGTCATGGAGTCACGGAGTCAAGGAGTCAAGGAATCATGGAGTCAAGGAGTCAAGGAATCATGGAGTCAAGGAGTCAAGGAGTCAAGGAGTCACGGAGTCAAGGAGTCATGGAGTCAAGGAGTCAAAGAGTCAAGAAGTCATGGAGTCAAGGAGTCAAGGAGTCACGGAGTCACGGAGTCAAGGAGTCAAGAAGTCATGGAGTCACGGCGTCATGGAGTCAAGGAGTCAAGGAGTCATGGAGTCATGGAGTCAAGGAGTCATGGAGTCAAGGAGTCATGGAGTCATGGAGTCATGGAGTCAAGGAGTCAAGGAGTCAAGAAATCATGGAGTCAAGGAGTCACGGAGTCAAGGAGTCAAGGAGTCAAGAAGTCATGGAGTCATGGAGTCAAGGAGTCAAGGAGTCACGGAGTCACGGAGTCACGGAGTCAAGGAGTCATGGAGTCACGGAGTCAAGGAGTCAAGGAGTCAAGAAGTCATGGAGTCATGGAGTCACGGCGTCAAGGAGTCAAGGAGTCATGGAGTCAAGGAGTCATGGAGTCAAGGAGTCAAGGAGTCACGGAGTCACGGAGTCACGGAGTCAAGGAGTCATGGAGTCACGGAGTCAAGGAATCATGGAGTCACGGAGTCACGGAGTCAAGGAGTCAAGGAATCATGGAGTCAAGGAGTCAAGGAGTCAAGGAGTCAAGGAGTCAAGGAATCATGGAGTCAAGGAGTCACGGAGTCAAGGAGTCAAGGAATCATGGAGTCAAGGAGTCAAGGAATCATGGAGTCAAGGAGTCAAGGAGTCAAGGAGTCACGGAGTCAAGGAGTCATGGAGTCAAGGAGTCATGGAGTCATGGAGTCAAGGAGTCATGGAGTCATGGAGTCATGGAGTCACGGAGTCAAGGAGTTACGGAGTCAAGGAGTCAAGGAGTCATGGAGTCATGGAGTCATGGAGTCAAGAAGTCATGGAGTCATGGAGTCATGGAGTCAAGGAGTCAAGGAGTCAAGGAGTCATGGAATCATGGAGTCATGGAGTCATGGAGTCATGGAGTCAAGGAGTCACGGAGTCAAGGAGTCATGGAGTCATGGAGTCACGGAGTCAAGGAGTCAAGGAGTCATGGAGTCATGGAGTCACGGAGTCAAGGAGATACGGAGTCAAGGAGTCAAGGAGTTAAGGAATCATGGAGTCAAGGAGTCACGGAGTCAAGGAGTCAAGGAGTCAAGGAGTCAAGGAGTCATGGAGTCATGGAGTCACGGAGTCAAGGAGTTACGGAGTCAAGGAGTCAAGGAGTCATGGAGTCATGGAGTCATGGAGTCAAGGAGTCATGGAATCAAGGAGTCAAGGAGTCAAGGAGTCAAGGAGTCAAGGAGTCAGATGTGGTTCAGTTAGACTCCTCCTGCTGGTGGAAAATATAACTACCAAAACAAACACTTGTGTTAAAACGAGCTGGCTGCAATAAAGGATGAAAACAGAGACATCCTTTGTGATTTGCCAACGCTTCAGTAAAGCAGATGACCTTTTTCTGACAGATGTGCACAGATATTTTCAGTCTGTGGAAACAATGAAAGTAAATATCATGTAGCGGAGTTCAAACTGGTTCATCCAGACAGAGTTCAGAGCTTTAGTCTGAAAGGATGTGCTGAAATGACATCCTGACATCCATTCGGCTGATTTGAAGTTTGAAGTCAGACCAAAGCTGACGGCCACAGATTACATGCTGGAGCTGTAACTGGGAGGATGTTGCACCTGGACTTCAACCTCGAGTGGCTACAGAAGAGTAGATGATCGCATCTCCTGCCTCCTCCACATGTCTGAAAAAAAACACACAGAATGAGTCGACAGTTACAGCGTCCACACAGAACACTTCACAGGAAGTCAGAGGTGAATTTACACATTATTAGTCTTCAGGAATAGTTCTCCAGGCTTCTTGAAGGACATCCCAAAGCTCTTCTTTGGATGTGGGCTGCCTTTTGTTGCGTTCTCTGCCAACATGATCCCACACTGCTTCAGTAATGTGGAGCTCCGGGCTCTGGGGAGGATTCATCCCTCCATCAGACCTGCTGCCACTGATTCTCAGCCCACTTCTTGTGTCCTTTGGCCCAGCTCAGCCTTTTCTCCCTGTTTCCCTTCCTTAAGAACGGCTTCCTGACAGCCACCCTTCCATGAAGCCCATTTCTGATGAGGCTTGGGCCAACAGCAGATGGATCAGCTGAAGGTCCAGATGCATCTCTCAGCTCCTGTGTCAGGTCTTTGCTGGATGTTTTCCTCTTTCTTAAGGACATCACTTTCAGATCCTGTTCATCTGCTGTAGATAGTTCTTTAGGCCTGACACTTCTTCTTTTGTCCTCCACTTGTCCAGTTTCCTCAAATGTTTTAAGGACACACTGCACACCATGCTGAGATATGCCAAGTTTTCAGCTAACAGCTCTTTGGGAATCACCTTATTGCTGCAGAAATCCTGTTTTCTGTCTGTCACACTGTGTTATCTTTGCTGTTTTTCACACATGCAGCTAAAGAAATGGGAACAAATCTTAATTCCAGTCTAAAACCCACAAAGAGCTTCTAGATTATTCATTTCTGGTGGCATAAAACAGTTTAATCACGTAATTTATATTAATTGTTCCATAATTCGTCATTAGATTATATCTTATATTCCTTTTTTAAGCTTTAAATTGAATCTTATTTACTTTTTCTTGAATAAAAAAAATGTCCTACCTTTCTACTTTAAGATGTGATAACGTTCATTTTTTTGGGATTAGGATTTTTTTTTAAACTGAATTTCTTATATTAATTTGACTCTTTTGGTAACTGAAAGCAGTTTTAACATAAATGTACAAAAAAGTTGAAACTATGAAGCTGTTTTTCACACATGCAGCTAAAGAAATGGGAACAAATGATGTGTCTCTGTGACAGGCTGCTGGGAACAAAGTGCCTAAAGATCCAGTTTAAAACGGCTTCTTTGCTGAGTTGTCTGTTCTGTGTGGACACAGCACTGGTTCATCCCTTGAGTTAGGAGCCTTTTTCCTGCCTGAAGGGTTCATAGCTCAGAGTTAAGTGGCTTAATGAAGACATAATGGACTGAAAATGAGGAAAAAAAAGCAGAAAATGTCCAAAGAAAAACGTTGAAAGACCTTCAGAAAGTGTTGAAACTATTGCTGAAGATCACTTAAGCTGCTTGGATGCAAAATATAAAGAAATAATAGGTGTCTCATGACCAAAATGCTTCAAAAACCCCATAAAATACTTAATATGGCTGTCAAAGTCTACAAATGTGGTTGGAAATGAATTGTTATACAAGAAATTATAATTAAAAGTCAGTTTCTGTTCATTTTAGGCCACTATTTGAGTATATTAATGTAAAAAAAAAAAATCGAATAATTTTTTGTTGCTCGTCTGACTCCAAATCTCATCTGTTACTGAATTTTATTCCTGTTTGGTGATAAAAAGTCCTGTTTTTAAAGTCCTGTGACAGGCTGCTGGGAACAAAGTGCCTAAAGATCCAGTTTAAAACGGCTTCTTTGCTAAGTTGGACACAACACTGGTTCATCCCTTGAGTTAGGAGCCTTTTTACTGCCTGAATGGTTCACAGCTCAGAGTTAAGTGGCTTAACAAAGAAAAAACACATTCCTCTGAAGATGCTCAGGTACGAGGACTGGACTGAAGATGAGGGAAGGAGCAGGAAATGTCCAAAGAGAAACTCTGAGAGAGCTTCAGGAAGCTGCAGAACTGCTGATCAGGACACTTTAAAGGTTACAGGAGATGAGGACACTCACACAGTCACATGTACAGTTTATATATGAGCATAAAAATTGGTTCAGAAGGCACCTCAGAGATTAGCTGTCCTTTAATCATTCTATCACTAATTCCTACCTGCTCTGTTTGTTGTGTCTGAACTGGACGGAGGCGTAACTGACATCCTCCACCTCTCGGCTGGTTACGTTTGCACGATTTCCTCCATTCTCCTCAGTAGGCATGATGCTGCTGTAGATGTCATCAGCTTGCTGAAAATAAATACATGTTGAAAGAGAGTTTACGACTGACAACTACACATTTCAGTCGTAAATGTGTAGCTTGGATTATTGAAGCTGTGACTCACTTTCTGATGCCTCTCACCTCCCGCTGGGCTCTGAACCTCCGCTGCTGCTCGCTTCCTGTAACAACACAACCATCATATCAGAGACAACAAGATCAGGGCTGGGCAACGATTAACATTTTTAATCTGATTAATCACATGATTTCCCTGATTAATCGCATTTGTACGCAGAATCCAAAAATGAATCCAAAAGTAGCGTATAGCTTTTAGCATTTAGCTTTATTTTAAATGTGCTGCCATATGAATGAAAGTGCCATAACATTTGTTGTGCAAACACACTTTTAACATCAGCATCTTTCTGTAGTTTTTATGTAGAAGCCTCGCTCCACTGTCTGTTTCCTTGAATGACTTGCTGCTATCAGTTGTGTGTTTTGCCTTTAAGTGATATTTTAGACTGGAACTACTACGCTGAGAAGACAATTCAACTTGGCTGTAAATGCAGGAGTTTTTTTTAACATTTATTTTGAAATACGTGCTTTTACGTTGAAACCAGTAAAACAGGAAGTAGCGCCAGTTAGCTCCGTTAGCTTCACACCTGTAGCGGTGATGTTACCTGCTCGTTTATCTTTATTTTATTCCTCCATGCTTCGTGGTGTTTGCTGTAACTGTGTGAATGTGATGCAGAGGAGAAGTGGAAGTTAAAGAATCCTAGTTCTGACCGTGAAGATTGACTCTACCGTTGGTTGAGAAGCAGCTAAAGTGGCCAGTATTACTTTTATTATTTATTGGTACCAGCCACAATGCTAAGAATGCTATTTCTTTAATGATTACAACAACTAATGTTGTCTTTTACTTTGTTTACTCGAACATTTAGTTCTACGGTGTTGATGTGGAGTTAATAAACATTTGTGAAAATCAACGGGCGGCATATTGGCAGTGTTTACAGATGACTTTGGTTCTGTCGACTCCGCCGTCTGGAAGAACTTTAACATGAAAATGGCCGAGTAAAAGTTCCGTACCCTTCTCCATGTTTGGTGGATCCGCCGATTACTTTCTTTTCCTGTTCCACAGCAGACAGCAGCAGACTTTTACAAAATAAAAGCCTGTGAGCAACAGACTTTTACAAAATAAAAGCCTGTGAGCAACAGACTTTTACAAAATAAAAGCCTGTGAGCAACAGACGTTTACAATAATAAAACCTGCGTTAATGCGCGATAAAATATTCATCAGCATTAAATAATTAACGAGTTAACTCGCCCAGCCCTAAACAAGATGTTTGCTGTTACTACGCCCTTACTTCTGTTAACCCTAAACTGTCCAGTCTGTTGGTGCAGCCCAGCTGAGTTTATCTCAGCTCAGGACAGACTTTGACTTGCATGAATCTTACTTCCTGACCCCACCGTTTAGAAAGCACATCTTTTACTTCTCACTCAGAACTTCTCACAATATTTCCAAGCGTATAAAAAGCAGAACCACACAAAGATGGCATTATATCTCATCCTCTGCAGGACTTGCATCAAAACACCACTTGCTAAATCATTTCCTCTTGTTTTTCTTTTCCAGATCAGAGACCATGTAGAGGAGCCAACCTCAAACCCCGGCTGACGTCTTTTCAGCTGTGAAACGTAGTTTTATAAAACCATGAGCTACCTCTCGACCTCTCGACCGATGAAAGATAGGGTGGGAGCGTGACCCAAACATGAACGTAACAGATCAGCAGTGAGACCCAGCCTGAAACATTAAACAGTCCAGTCCAATTAAAAAACACAGAGTTATCCAGAATCTACCCGATTCCTGCAACAGATGGAAACAACCCCAGCCGATAACATTCATGCTTCGGTCTTGTGGCCTTTTGAAAGAGTTATTTCGACACAATAACCTCAGTGTTGCATTAAATCTGGCTCTAGCTTTCATAACTTTGCTAACCAAGACTCTGATTTAGCTTTTTTGGAAGCTCATCCGCCCTCCTTTGTACGACTGCTGGCCTGAAGCTCAGATTCTCACTCTCAGACTCTTCTAAACTATTCCAGGATCCTATTTACGTTGGTGTTTAGGTAAATTTAGGTTTAGGAAGAGGTTGTGATTTGGATAAAAGTCACATTCCAGCAGCTATTCCCTCTAAAAACTCAATCCGTGTTTCTCTTCTGTAGGAGTCTGAAAACTCTCCATCAGCCTTAATCAATATTCCACTAAAATAAGGAATATCCTGAGATTAAAGAAAAAAAAACATGCATTTTGGAGTGAGAATAATCACCAGGAGAAATTTTAACACATGATTGGTGTTATATCCAAGTAATGTAGAACAACTTTCTCACTGAAGTCTAACAATGTAGAATTATGTCATTAAAAAATGAAAATATTCAAGTTAAATACCTTTAGCTTGTACTTAAGTGCTGTAAAGTACAGCTGACAGATTTATTTAGACATTCAGGTACCTTTTAATGCAGAAGACGACCAGAATGAGCGTGATCACAGCCAGGAGGACACCAAATACCACATAGAATATCCAAAACAGGTTATCCTGTAAACCTTGACCTGTAACACACAAATGTTTACAAGATAGGAGAATTTATTCTGCTCCTTCATTCAGCGTTTTCAGTCAGCATGATGGGGAAGTGACAACATAGACGGAAACTGGCAGAACCCTCATAGTCAGCAGTCGCAGCAGGATTTTTTTCTACATGCATTTTATTTTTGTATCCCTGTGAATATGTTGATTAAGGCGGAATAAGATAAGCCGAAAGGCAAAGTTCACCAAGCTCTGGAGGAGTAATGTCAAACCAGGGTCTTTGGGTTGACAGTCCTGCCCCACAGCTTCTACCCTGTAAACTACTCGGGGGGTTTATTACTTTCTTAGATAAGGACTTTGTTTGTATGTTTGTTTGTTTCATATGTGGCCATTTTCAAAGCAAGAAGTCAGCTTTTAAAAACAAGAGAAAGAAGTCATACAATCACTTAAAATAAGCTCAATTATCTGCCAACAGAACAGAAAATTAAACAGTTAAAATATTAAAATCCATATACATTTGTCTTGTTCGAAGGAATACATTAGTGTTCATTAAAGAAAATACTTTTGGTATTTCTACTTTAACCGAAAATAAAGAATATCTTATTGAAATAATTAATGAACTAGCATTAAAAAAAGAAGCATATTTCATCTCGATTTAAGATATTTCAACTTAGATTTCAGTTTTTGCAGTAAGGCCCGTCAGCCGTGACTTCTACACTTTCATAAGTTTCCAGAGTCGCCAATGTGGAAATCAGATTTTTTGAGGGATTTTCTTCTATTTGTTCCGGTCTGAATTGGGGAAATCAAAGTTCCAACAATTTAAACTATTAGAACTCTGAATGTCCAAGAGATATTCAAGGTGTTTGGTTTGCGAGAAATGCCAGATGTTTATTTTTTGTTCTCTTTCTAGGCTGAATTTAAAAGACTGGATTACATTGCCAAAAACACGACACACTCTTTGTTGCTCCTTAATCTTTGAGTAAAGTTTCCACCAACAGCAGAGGCTGGAAATTAAGCCCACTGACCGTAATAAATGGGTAAACTCCCAACTGAATGGAAGCACTTATTTAAGTGTCTGAGCTGTTGACTAAAATATTTGTTTTCTGATTCAATATTACAGACTTGTGTCTGTGTCACCACTTGTACACTAGCCGTTAGCAGCTAACTACGTGCTAGCAGTTAGCTGCTAACGGCTAACAAGCCAAGCAGAGCATAAATAGCTAGCAGCTAACGGTAGCTAGCAGCTAACGGTAGTTAGCAGCTAACGGTAGCTAGCAGCTAACGGTAGCTAGCAGCTAACGGTAGCTAGCAGCTAACGGTAGTTAGCAGGTAGTTAGCAGCTAACGGTAGCTAGCAGCTAACGGTAGTTAGCAGCTAACGGTAGTTAGCAGCTAACGGTAGTTAGCAGCTAACGGTAGCTAGCAGCTAACGGTAGCTAGCAGCTAACGGTAGTTAGCAGCTAACGGTAGCTAGCAGCTAACGGTAGTTAGCAGCTAACGGTAGCTAGCAGCTAACGGTAGCTAGCAGCTAACGGTAGTTAGCAGCTAACGGTAGCTAGCAGCTAACGGTAGTTAGCAGCTAACGGTAGCTAGCAGCTAACGGTAGTTAGCTACATTTCAGAAATGTAGCTACTACTATTAATGAGATTAAATAAAGCTGCTAACTACTTGTTAGCTGTTAGCTGCCAGCTACTTGTTACCTAAAACACAATGAAAAATGCTTCAAGTCAACCAGTCCAGCTGCATTTCTCTAGAAAGGCATATTTGAATATGGAGCTTGTGAGACCTCTGATAATTCAACCTGATATCATGGATTACAGACTATATGTTGGTCCATGACCATGTCGTCAGTTATTGCAGTTTAGGAATAAAAAATAGGTTTTTAACGTAGGTACATTCTCCACTGTGGTTTCCTTTTGTTTGTTTGGGGACAGTTTACGTGATGGCGTGTAGGTTCAACCTATGTTCTTGATATTGATTAAAAACCATGTATGCAAGTACAGAAGTACAGTAAGATACCATGTGAGAGGGTTTTCTCCTCAGCAGCACATGCACTCAGCAGCTAAAGGAGGGCGTTACACTTGTCCTGAGGAAGTTAACATGGTCATATTTCTGCAGCTGATGACTTAAAGTGGAGTTCAGAACAGTTTAAAATGATTGATTTGCCAACCCAGCTCAGGTAGGAAGGATGATAATTACAGGAATGATTGTGGATGTGGTCTCTGTTTGGTTGACGTATGAAAGCAAAGAAAATGACCAGACAGAAACTGAACAAACCTCCCTCTGCAGTGCCAGCCTCCACCTGCAGGCTGTACGGCTCAGACTGGGTATTAATGTTGGTCTCCAGAGCACAGGTGTAGTTCCCAGAATCCTCTGCAGTCAGAGGGCCCAGCCGGAGGACGGGGCCGGACTCTGGGAGGGGGCGGCCATCTCTGAACCAGGAGATCTTTAGTTGGTGAAAAGTGCAGCCGGTGGAGGTGCACAGCAGCGAGGCTGCTTCTCCTCCGCTGAACGTCCTGTTATCTCTGGAGCCTTTTATCCACAGTTTGGTACCGTCTGGAATAAAGAAGCTCGTTAGTTTTTGGCAGTATTTTCATTTATTAAATATGTTCCATTTTATTTAGAATTATTAGAAAAATTTTGTTTTAATTTTATTTATTTATTTTAATTTTTTAATTTTAAATTTTAAATTTGTTTTTGTTTTTAATGATTTTATTGCCTTCTTGTAATTTTATGTAGCTGTAAAGCACTTTGAATTACCTTGTGTACGAATTGTGCTCTATAAATTGCCTTGCCTTGCCTTAATTATTTTTTTATTAGATTATTTCTTTATTAAATCACTGATAAGTGATTTCAGGGGGGATTATGTGGGTGAGCAGAACCTTGACACATTGTCCAAATTACACATTGTGCCTCGTTGTTGTCCGTATCGTGCATATTGTTTGAGGTTAGGATGAGCTGTGTCTAGATAATGGTGAAAATGAGGCGCCGGCCTCGGACAGCAGGTGCGGAAGAGAGATTGGGTTTGGGCCACATTGAATGATTCAGGAAGGTATAAAAGATTGTCACAAGCTGAGGTCAAAGGGAATTTCCGGGCTTTCTGAAATGTCTCTGTGACGGTCTGTTCAATAAATTCCCCGTAAGAGGCTGACCACGGCGAGTCTGACTCCTTTTTACAGGTGAATAGGGTAATATTTTAAAATAATAGATATCACCATGAAACTTTCTCAGTTGATTACTTATACAAGTATGAAAAAAAATGTATTACAAGTTTTAGAAATGTGTATGTTTAATTATGCAAATATCAGATCTATTTCCGGAAGATAGATCTGAACACATGATAAAGCCAGGTGCAAAATTTTCTTTCTTCATTTTGTTTACACACAAAATGAAAAGAAAATTACAGAGGGATTTCAGGATATCTGCTTTCATTTCCTAGGAAATCAAAATATACTGCCCATAGCCTAAAAAACATCCATTTTCACCATATTTTGTTATTATAATGTCACATAAATCAGGCCAGGAATGATTTATCAACAAATCCTTCTATAAATATCTTCAGAATACTGCTAAGTGTGTAACTGGAAGGTTTGGTGTTAGTAGGTGCTCCATAGGCTGAGATATTGATACTGGAAAAATACAAAAAACTGATTTTAAAAAACAGCATTTAAAGATTTAAATAGGGGAATTAATTTAGGTAAATTTGGGCGAAACGTACTGCTGCAATTAAACAAAATGTGATGAAATAAACATTTTAATTTATGTTTTCAACGTTTTCTTGATAGCAGGTTGAAAGAACACATATTGAAGGAGTATATATTGAAGAAAAATCACTGTTTTTGCCTGCCGTGTCTCGTCTTAATATCTGTTTCAGATTGAATGTGAGCTCTTCTTACCAGCAACTGTGACTTTCACTCCTGTTCGGTTGGTAAAATGTCCCTCAAGATCATCAGCCTGCATTCTGAAGCGAAAGGTTGCGTCGTCTTTTGGCTGTAGGTCTGTGATCTGTAAGGTGCAGTTTGCCTTCTTGTCTCCCAGGTACTGATAGCGAGGGTCGTTGTTTTCTGAGTCGCTGTCATACACCGATGTGAAGAAGTCCTGACAGATCTCATGGTTCTGACACCAACCGACCCTGATGATCTTCAAGGGAACACGTTTTCCATCTCTAATGAATGACTTTGCAGGTGTGAAGGTGCAGGGCAGGGTGAGGGTGGATCCTCTTACAGCACATGCAGATGTGAAAGGATGTATCACACTCGCTTTCTCAGCAGCTGGAAACACATTGTACAAGATGGTAAAAATTACAAAGAATGTTTTTTTTATATATATATATATATATATATATATATTTTTTTTTTTTTGGGGGGGCTTTTTATGCCTTTATTATAGGACAGTGACGAGAGACAGGACGCAAGGGGCAGAGAGAGGGAAATAACACGCAGCAAAGGACCGTCCGATGCGGGACTCGGACCGGGGCCAACTGGACGAGAACTATAGCCTCTTGTACATGGAGCGTCTGCTGTACCCACTACGCCACAGACCACCCCAAATACAAAGAATGTTGACAGACGATTGTTCTTGTTAGCAGAAGTATGCTCATGTCTTTGTGGTGCGTCGTAGCAACTGAACACAGGTAGTCCTCCCATAGAAAACAGCCCACAGGTCATCTCTGAGGCAGCTCACTGGAACTTTATGGTTAAAGCATGGTTTGAGTTAAAGCATAAATTTCTTCAGGACAGAAAAGGCCTTCGTTTTCTCCACTTTCTTATTTTTTTTATTCTTTTAATTGGTTTTTAAGCAGGTATTGAAAGATGTACAGGATAGTCTTTAAAGGTAGTAACAGTGTTGCGTATTAAAACCCACGCCCTAACCACCAGAGGTGGGTAGTAACGATTTACATTTACTTAAGTAAGTTTTGTAAAACATACTTCTAGGAGTAGTTTTAAATCTCTATACTTTTTACTTTTACTTGAGTAGATGTGTGCAGCAGAAACTGTCCTCTTACTCCGCTACATTAGGCTACAATGAGCTGGTTACTTTTCTTCTTACCTCTTTGGTATTCTACGCCTCATTATTTTTACCCCCCCGCGTACGCCTCATTTTAATGTTTTATTCTGACAGAGAGAGAGACTTCCACCAAAGGCTCTACCACCTGACTGTGTTCCACCAATCAGACGCAGCCGTGCAGTCTGGTCACGTGACCGTACTCGATCTCAGCGGCGGGACGGGTTAGCTTTAGCATTAGCAGTCGTAGCAAACAAACAAAGAAACAGATGAAAAATGTCAGAACCAACGGTGGGAAATGAAGACGCAGACGAGGCCTCATACTGAAAGCATGTTTACCTTACAAAGAGTGAGAAACAGCAGCTACATTATGTGTCTTCTGTGTCAACCAAAACAAACGCACATTTCAGCAGAAACTCAACATCTAACTTGAGGAAACATGTAGCGCTAAGTTTCCTAAACTCGTTTTCCCCCATGGATAGGTGAATGTTTGTTTTTTAGGTTACATATGGGTTACATATGTTTTAAACATTTCCTAAGTCTATTTTATTTTTTATTGAAGTTAATGAATTTACCTGGATTATTTTAATTTAAGCTATTTTGTAATTAATTAATTCATTTTAATTTATTTTATCAATTGGATGAACTCTAATTGGCCTAAAGATGATTATTTAGTATTTTTGTCTGTCTGATTGAATGCTTGTGTTAACAAATAAATCAGACGTTACTCAACAGTTACTCAGTACTTGAGTAGTTTTTTCACCGAGCACTTTTTTACTCTTACTCAAGTAATTATTTGGATGACTACTTTTTACTTTTACTTGAGTCATATTATTCTGAAGTAACAGTACTTTTACTTAAGTACAATTTTTGGCTGCTCTACCCACCTCTGCTAACCACCCCACACAAAAGAAAAAAGAAATAAACAAACAAACAACAACAAAGAAAGAAAATAAATATATATATATACAATTGTATGTATATATGTAAGGAATACGGTACAAATGCACAAATGACTGAAGAGTAAACACACACTAGAAGATCACAGCTGCTATAAGGCCGTCGTTTTCTCCACTTTCTTAAAGTTTTGTTTGGTTTCACACTTTGACAGTTGACAGCCTGTATTTCTGCTTAATTTAGCTTATCTGATAATCTGACAACTTCCTCAAGATCGTGAAAGATGCACACGAGTATAAAAAGCTGCAGTATGCTGAAGTAATGTTTTTTTCTGTGTAACGTTATCCGTCAGAAAATGTATGACACACTTTTCTTTAAATCTACCGATCAACAGAATAAAATACATTTCTATTTTCAACCTGCCTGTATTTTCGTCTCTCCTTGACCTCACATCCAAAACAAAAGGAGGCAGGAGGTCTATCTTCCATTAAAACCATCATAACCAAATGTGCATTCATGATAAGTAGGGCTGGGAAACGATTAAAATGTTTAATCTAATTAATCACATGATTTCCCTGGTTAATCGCAATTATTCGCATTTATTCGCAGAATCCAAAAATGAATCCAAAAGTAGTGTATAGCCTTTAGCATTTAGCTTTATTTTAAATGTGCTGCCATATGAATGAAAGTGCCATAACATTTGTTGTGCAAACACACTTTTAACATCAGCATCTTTCTGTAGTTTTTATGTAGAAGCCTCGCTCCACTGTCTGTTTCCTTGAATGACTTGCTGCTATCAGTTGTGTGTTTTGCCTTTAAGTGATATTTTAGACTGGAACTACTACGCTGAGAAGACAATTCAGCTTGGCAGTGTTTACAGATGACTTTGGTTCTGTCCACTCCGCCGTCTGGAAGAACTTTAAAATGAAAATGGCCGAGTAAAAGTTCCGTACCCTTCTCCATGTTTGGTGGATCCGCCGATTACTTTCTTTTCCGGTTCCACAGCAGCAGACTTTTACAAAATAAAAGCCTGTGAGCAACAGACTTTTACAATAATAAAAGCCTGTGAGCAACAGACTTTTACAAAATAAAAGCCTGTGAGCAGCAGACTTTTACAGAATAAAAGCCTCTGAGCAACAGACTTTTACAAAATAAAAGCCTGTGAGCAACAGACTTTTACAAAATAAAAGCCTGTGAGCAACAGACTTTTACAAAATAAAAGCCTGTGAGTAGCAGACTTTTACAGAATAAAAGCCTGTGAGCAACAGACTTTTACAAAATAAAAGCCTATGAGCAACAGACTTTTACAAAATAAAAGCCTGTGAGCAACAGACTTTTACAAAATAAAAGCCTGTGAGCAGCAGACTTTTACAAAATAAAAGCCTGTGAGCAACAGACTTTTACAAAATAAAAGCCTGTGAGCAACAGACTTTTACAGAATAAAAGCCTGTGAGCAACAGACTTTTACAAAATAAAAGCCTGTGAGCAACAGACTTTCACAAAATAAAAGCCTCTGAGCAACAGACTTTTACAGAATAAAAGCCTGTGAGCAACAGACTTTTACAAAATAAAAGCCTGTGAGCAACAGACTTTTACAAAATAAAAGCCTGTGAGAAACAGACTTTTACAAAATAAAAGCCAGTGAGCAACAGACTTTTACAAAATAAAAGCCTCTGAGCAACAGACTTTTACAAAATAAAAGCCTGTGAGCAACAGACTTTTACATAATAAAAGCCTGAGAGCAACAGACTTTCACAAAATAAAAGCCTCTGAGCAACAGACTTTTACAGAATAAAAGCCTGTGAGCAACAGACTTTTACAAAATAAAAGCCTGTGAGCAACAGACTTTTACAAAATAAAAGCCTGTGAGCAACAGACTTTTACAAAATAAAAGCCTGTGAGCAACAGACTTTTACAAAATAAAAGCCAGTGAGCAACAGACTTTTACAAAATAAAAGCCTCTGAGCAACAGACTTTTACAAAATAAAAGCCTGTGAGCAACAGACTTTTACATAATAAAAGCCTGAGAGCAACAGACTTTTACAAAATAAAAGCCTGTGAGCAACAGACTTTTACAAAATAAAAGCCTGTGAGAAACAGACTTTTACAAAATAAAAGCCAGTGAGCAACAGACTTTTACAAAATAAAAGCCTCTGAGCAACAGACTTTTACAAAATAAAAGCCTGTGAGCAACAGACTTTTACATAATAAAAGCCTGAGAGCAACAGACTTTCACAAAATAAAAGCCTGTGAGCAACAGACTTTTACAAAATAAAAGCCTCTGAGCAACAGACTTTTACATAATAAAAGCCTGTGAGCAGCAGACTTTTACAAAATAAAAGCCTGTGAGCAGCAGACTTTTACAAAATAAAAGCCTGTGAGCAACAGACTTTTACAAAATAAAAGCCTGTGAGCAACAGACTTTTACAGAATAAAAGCCTGTGAGCAACAGACTTTTACAAAATAAAAGCCTGTGAGCAACAGACTTTCACAAAATAAAAGCCTCTGAGCAACAGACTTTTACAGAATAAAAGCCTGTGAGCAACAGACTTTTACAAAATAAAAGCCTGTGAGCAACAGACTTTTACAAAATAAAAGCCTGTGAGAAACAGACTTTTACAAAATAAAAGCCAGTGAGCAACAGACTTTTACAAAATAAAAGCCTCTGAGCAACAGACTTTTACAAAATAAAAGCCTGTGAGCAACAGACTTTTACATAATAAAAGCCTGAGAGCAACAGACTTTCACAAAATAAAAGCCTCTGAGCAACAGACTTTTACAGAATAAAAGCCTGTGAGCAACAGACTTTTACAAAATAAAAGCCTGTGAGCAACAGACTTTTACAAAATAAAAGCCTGTGAGCAACAGACTTTTACAAAATAAAAGCCTGTGAGAAACAGACTTTTACAAAATAAAAGCCAGTGAGCAACAGACTTTTACAAAATAAAAGCCTCTGAGCAACAGACTTTTACAAAATAAAAGCCTGTGAGCAACAGACTTTTACATAATAAAAGCCTGAGAGCAACAGACTTTTACAAAATAAAAGCCTGTGAGCAACAGACTTTTACAAAATAAAAGCCTGTGAGAAACAGACTTTTACAAAATAAAAGCCAGTGAGCAACAGACTTTTACAAAATAAAAGCCTCTGAGCAACAGACTTTTACAAAATAAAAGCCTGTGAGCAACAGACTTTTACATAATAAAAGCCTGAGAGCAACAGACTTTCACAAAATAAAAGCCTGTGAGCAACAGACTTTTACAAAATAAAAGCCTCTGAGCAACAGACTTTTACAAAATAAAAGCCTCTGAGCAACAGACTTTTACAAAATAAAAGCCTCTGAGCAACAGACTTTTACATAATAAAAGCCTGAGAGCAACAGACTTTCACAAAATAAAAGCCTCTGAGCAACAGACTTTTACAGAATAAAAGCCTCTGAGCAACAGACTTTTACAAAATAAAAGCCTCTGAGCAACAGACTTTTACAAAATAAAAGCCAGTGAGCAACAGACTTTTACAAAATAAAAGCCTCTGAGCAACAGACTTTTACAAAATAAAAGCCTGTGAGCAACAGACTTTTACAATAATAAAAGCCTATGAGCCTGTGAGATTTTTTTAAATAAATAATTAACGAGTTAACTCGCCCAGCCCTAATGATAAATGACATTTAGTCCTATTAAAAAGTCAGTCAGTGGTCATAGCGTATTTGTGCTGTTTGTAGTCCTCTGAATGTTCCCTTTTTTCTTTTTTTTTCTTTGGGGTGGGGTTAGAGTTGTGTTTGCTTATTAGCATTATTACCCTTTGTTATGTGACTAAGTCAAGTAAATGTGACTCTCGGTTGGGGGAGGTGGTTGTGGGAGTTCTAAAAGGGGAAAAATAGGTGAAATGTATCCTTTCAGATTGATATTAGATTGTATATTGACAACCTAATAAAGATATATATGTAAAAAAAAAAAAGTCAGTCAGTGACATCATCCTGAGGGAAGTATCTATAAAAGCAAGTCATATAAACGCTTTAAATATCACTACAAAGCACAGAACTGAGAATGTCAAAGAAATGTGGCATGAAATAATATTACAGAGTTTTAACTGGAATCTTTTATATAAGATCTGTGATCCAATGATTCCTGAGTGTTTGACTTCTTTGTTTTTATTTTAAAAGTCTCTGTTTTGCATTCATATTTCCTCACATTGTTGCATGACAGCTTTTTGGTGATGAACAGGCAGAATGAACAGGCAGTCTGTGGTGGTTACAGTGCACGACAGACCCGTGTAGTTCCCGTCTCGTACATATAACGCAAAGTATGACACTGTTAAAGTTCAACACATGGAAGGAAGTGAGACTATAAGGAAAAGCACATTTAAGGTCGGAGTAACAGCAGATGGAAGGAGTAAAAGCATTAAAAAAACAATAAAAATGAAACACTCTTTAGTGTTTTTATTGGTCTACAACAGAAAAAAAACTTTTTATTTCAGTAATTTGGTGAACTTTGTGTGTTTGGCTCAGTTAAACATCATTCAGGAAGCTTTTGACCAGCCAGAATCATTTTTACTTGTTGTGGGTTTGGATGCAGTCCTCTAAAATCTGACGGTCGGTGTGAAATAAAAAAGTCTTACCTGTGAGGAAGACCGAGATGCTCCAGAGAATTATTTTGTGGTAAGCTGCCATGCTGAGACGAGTCTGTTGGACGCTGGAGGTGTTCTGCAGCCAGAGAAGTCAGCACTGAGTAATAAGGCAGGAGGATTGTGAAATCAGCCAGGAAACGACCAGTTTTAACTTCCTTCTTTCTTCTCTTTATTTTTACAGTAAATTCTCTTCAAACACCCGTCTGAAGTCATGCTTAAAGGAAATCAGAAACTCAAAAATAAACGACTTGAATGTCAAATCACATGCGTGTCTGTTAAAGTAGATGGATTACAGATTAAATGGCTGCAATTACCAAATAAATTATATTATAATAAACACTTAATAAACAAAATAATATCAATTATATATCATTTTAACTTAAATATAAATATATATATTATATTAATAAATATTATATAAATATTATATTAAGTAAAATTATATTATATAAATATATATTTATTTATGTCCTTTATTATTATATCAATTATATAAGTTAAATTATAATAAACACTTATATAATAAATTATATTATAATATTTTAGTTTAAGCCCTTAAGATGCAGCTGAAAGTCTCGTTTTCACAAATTTCCTAAACAACTTAGTTTCACAAAAAAAGGGAAGAACATTTAGAAACAACTTTGTCCCTCTGAGTAATATCATCCTTTTACTCTGGTGTTGATGCTCCGAGTGGCAGCACATTCTTAACATGAACTTGTATGTTTTCCTGCTGAGAAGGAAGATTAAAATCATATCCTGAGCAAACACACGTCAAAAATAAATGTGTATTTATATGAAGGCTGATTTCATTTAATCGGCTTCAAACTGAGCTGATGAGACGGTTTCAGGATGTTTTCTTCTGAAACTTCTCAGAAACTGCATTTAACTGAAATATCAGACAGAAGCTCTCACTGACCTGAGCACTAAATTTGGTGACACACTTTCACTGCAACACCAACACCAACAGATTCAAAAACTCTTTGGTTCCTCTGGCCATCAGTGATGGCACTTTTGAATTTCACTGCTCACTTTATATTTTAAAATTCTTAGATTGTTCTTAAAGTGTTTATTATTCTATAAACATTTTTATTTCTTTATTATGTCTGCTACTGGATGCTTGAATTTCCTTCGGGATCAATAAAGTATCTATCTATCTATCAATCTACACCCGGGGTCCGTTTCCCAAAGCAGGTTCAACGAACTCTGAGTCTGTTCCTGAACTCTGAGATAGAAAACTCTGAGTTTTCGGTTCCAGAAACGCTGATTTGAGGGAGTTTAATCACCTCTGAGTAGGTTGACCTTGAGTTTTGTGTGTCCCGATTTTGGAGCCCCGATTCGACGAGTCACCATGGCAACGGGGAAGAGGAGGGGCTACGTTTTTCAGCAACCTGGAATTGGAAATCTTAATGCGCTCATACGGCGAGTTTCAACACGTTTTTAGAAAGAAGTGCAACACCGCTGCAGAAGCAGAAGTTTAAAGGGACAGTTCGCCTCTTCTGACATGAAGCTGTATAACATCCCATATCAGCAACATCATTTCTGAACATCTTCTTACCCCCTGCTGCGTCCTGTGAGCAGAGTTCCAGCCTCGTTTTGGTGCTGATGAAGGTAGTCCGGCTAGTTGGCTGGGGTTTAAAAAATAAAGCCTTTTGCTTCTCAGAACAATATGCGTTCAACAGAGTAATACATTTGCATCACAAAATCGTTCTCCAGAAAAAGTCAGACCTCACAATATCTTGGCCCTATTTTCTCTCCCTTCGTATCACTGCCTGCTGCCGCCTGCCGCGCCTGTTACGGTGTTTGCTGCTCGGTCTGCACAGCAGGCAGTGATACGAAGGGAGAGAAAATAGGTCCAAGCGATTGTGAGGTCTGACTTTTTCCTGGAGAACCATTTTGTGATGCAAATGTATTACTCTGTTGAACGCATATTGTTTTGAGAACTAGAATTAGAATTGAGGCGTCATGTCATGCAGCTAATTTCACCCAAAGGCAACCTGGTCCAGTTTGTGTTTGCAACACAACAAGAAGTCCCGACTGTGGATTATTTTTATTGTTATGAGCTATATGCTAAATTAAATAACTTAAAAATGTTAGGGTTCTGGGAGTGTGGTGGTTCTTTTTCCTTCCACCAGGTGGTAGTCAGGAGCACGGTGGCTGAGGCTGGCATCTGACGAGGCACACCTGCAGTAACTTACCATCATCAAGGAGGAGCATTTAAGGAGATCGCTGTCAGTCCTTCGGCGCCTGATTGTTGCCATAAGTGGTACTTCAAGCCTGTGAAATACCTTTTCACAAACCCGTTGAGATACCTTGAAAACTTACTTGTTGTGTTTTTTGCTTCCAAGGTTTTCCTGTGTCCTGAAACCAAGCTCGGACCTTTGTATCCAGTACACAAACCTGGACCTGATTAACTACTGGCAGCCGTGCTCTCCTTACTGCTCCCGATCGAACCCTGTCCGCTCTCCACCGGGCTCTGGAACACCCCTCTGGATTCAAACCCTCAACCTCCAGAAACCCCCCCCCCCCCTTCTCCCTTCTCCGGACTCCCCTGTGTATCTGTTTCAGTCCCAGTTATTCCTGCAGCCGCTGTGGTGCCAACCCCTGACTGAATTCACTTCCTGGAAAGATCCACTCCATGAAAGACAATTTTCCTCACTTTGAAAATAAACACTTCAAACTATCCAAACTCTTGAGAGTTTCCTGCATTTGGGTCTGACAAACCAGAGAAAACCATGACCAAATAACTTCTAAAATACATTGACATGGCATTTTGTAAGCTACATGTGGTATCTTTTTGTATTTAAGATTATATATAATAAAAATAATACAGATAATATAATGTGTTGGTGCCGTGGTGAGTGTTTTTTTTTTTTGTTTTTTTTTGGGGGGGGGGGGGGGGGGGCAAGGGATGGTTCGCCCAGGGCGTAAATCAAGCCAGGACCGCCTCTGATCGGGACTCTTTGGCTGTGTTTGAAACCGCCTACTGCATACTCATCGATCAAAATGCAGGGCGTTTACCCACAATGCATTTTGCTCCTGCCCGAGCCGAAATCAGCCGGCCTGAAGCTGATTTCTCTTAAGCTCTAAACTCTGTAAACTTTGGCAACATTTGAAACATTTTCAGGTGAGAAAGTAGTCGTTTAGATCCCCAACGTGTTGAAAACCTGACAAAATACCGGCTGTTTACCATTTTGTTCCCACGAATTCGGCGCTACTAAAGCTAGCCGCAGTGAGCAACGCACTTCCTGTTATTTTCACAAAATAAAATACCCGTTGCCTTTTATCATAGGGAAAGCCATTACCATACAATTGGGGCTTTTGTTTTGAAAACAGGAAGTGAACCTACCCTCGTTGTAGCTAGCTTGAAACTGCCGTTTTGACAGGAAATGACGATCGGTCACGTTACGTTGCATCTTGGGTAGTTTGAGTATGAGTAGTAACCTCATGATGCATACCCAACATTTAGGAGAATCTAGTATGCATCAGGGAACTTAAAAAAAGTTAGTAGGAGAAGTAGGCGGTTTCGAACACAGCCCTTATGTGTCCCATTTAAAGACAAAGATGGACCCCTGAAGAGAAAAAAAAGTCAGGATGATCAACACAAATTAAACAGAAGAAGAAGAAGAATCACGAAGGAGACTCGGCCGTCATGGCTAACTTTTTTTATTTGCACGTCCACTGAGTGTTAACAAACCAACAGAGGTTAGCATCCAGGTCTACAGCAGGGGGCGCTCAAACACACTAAAGCTCCGAGGACTTCAGACAGGAAGGAGATCAGCAAACATCTGTACAAATCTACAGTCGAGTCAGTCAGAGCTTTAATCCGCCAACCGGATCCGAAGGCGGCGATGGAGATTGGGCTGGGAAAAAGCTGTGGAAGTCTGCAGCGTCTTCGGTGCTTCTAAGTGAAATTTAGCTTCACACAGGTTAATTAGCTCTGTTCTAGTAGCAGATTTAAGGTGGATCAACTGCAAAACTGGGACTAAAATGTGCTCTCAGGACTAAAGGTCGACTCACGGCGTGTTATCACTCAAACTGATGACAAACGAAATATCAAACCTAAAAAAAACTTCGCTTTGGAGGAATGTTCAACAAAAACGCCGTCCGATTCCATCGTTCCCGGGGGAACGTTCACAAGGAGAAAGGTTCGGTGGAAACAGTCCGAATCTGGTCGAGAGGAGGATGAAAATGTACAAAAGGAGACACAGAAAGAGAGAAAGGAAGTCGCAGAAGCAGAGGGGAGCTGTGGCTGCTGATCGTGTTCATTCCACCTTAAATACAACCCAGCTGTGGCTGCTGACCGTGTTCATTCCACCTTAAATACAACCCAGCTGTGGCTGCTGACCGTGTTCATTCCACCTTAAATACAACCCAGCTGTGGCTGCTGACCGTGTTCATTCCACCTTAAATACAACCCAGCTGTGGCTGCTGATCGTGTTCATTCCACCTTAAATACAACCCAGCTGTGGCTGCTGACCGTGTTCATTCCACCTTAAATACAACCTAGCAGCTGTGGCTGCTGACCCTGTTCATTCCACCTTAAATACAACCTAGCAGCTGTGGCTGCTGACCGTGTTCATTCCACCTTAAATACAACCTAGCAGCTGTGGCTGCTGACCGTGTTCATTCCACCTTAAATACAACCCAGCTGTGGCTGCTGATCGTGTTCATTCCACCTTAAATACAACCTAGCAGCTGTGGCTGCTGACCGTGTTCATTCCACCTTAAATACAACCCAGCTGTGGCTGCTGATCGTGTTCATTCCACCTTAAATACAACCCAGCAGCTGTGGCTGCTGACCGTGTTCATTCCACCTTAAATACAACCCAGCTGTGGCTGCTGATCGTGTTCATTCCACCTTAAATACAACCCAGCTGTGGCTGCTGATCGTGTTCATTCCACCTTAAATACAACCCAGCTGTGGCTGCTGATCGTGTTCATTCCACCTTAAATACAACCTAGCAGCTGTGGCTGCTGACCGTGTTCATTCCACCTTAAATACAACCCAGCTGTGGCTGCTGACCGTGTTCATTCCACCTTAAATACAACCCAGCTGTGGCTGCTGATCGTGTTCATTCCACCTTAAATACAACCCAGCTGAGGTAAAAAAAATGGGTCGAATTTACCACGTTTTGTTCCCACAGACGTACAGTTTGAAAAATAGCTCAAAATTCCCAGTTAAAAAAAGGAGACGACAACAAATTAAAGGTGAAACTTTCAGGATATTTTGGCCAAAAGCTGCAGAATAAGATGAGCTCCTGAATATCCTTCCCTCCCTGCAGCGCCCTCTGGTGTTCACACGTCGCTCAGCAGGTAAAAAGAAGCTGTTTTTTAAGCCACAAACTGATGTTAATTCTGCGTTTTCCACTTTATTAAAGTGCGTTCCTAAACTTTCCCATTTAATCCAGCGTTGCATAATAAAGAATTAAATTCTTCAGATGAGGGCGTGATCGGATAAAACAACACGATGTGCGAGTTTTAGGGCTTAAATGGGAGACATGATGGAAAATAAAAACAAAACTTATGCTTTTACAGCATGTTTTTGGATGCCAAAAAGTCAGCGTTGTGGCCTCGATTGGGGTCCCTTTGGTTTAAAAATGTCTCGTCCTTCCTCTGAGGAAGAAAGCAAAAACGTTTCTGCTCGTGTTTCCTATAACTTCAGAAATAAAGAATAATAAAATAATTTAAAAAATGCAGAACTTTGTCTAAAGATGCCTGAAGTAGGGCTGGAAGGAGGGCTGCCACACGGTGAGGAAACGTGGGGTCATTAAGGGTGAAATCGTTTCACTAATGTCTCCAGGCTGAACGTCTACGATGGAAAAAGCTCTCCTCGCACTTCAAGTCGAATCATTTTCGTGATTTTAAACGGAGCAATGTTATAAAATACAAAATAAAATACCCGTTGCCTTTTATCATAGGGAAAGCCATTACGATACAATTGGTGCTTTTGTTTTGAAAACAGGAAGTGAACCTACCCTCGTTGTAGCTAGCTTGAAACTGCCGTTTTGACAGGAAATGATGATCGGTCACGTTACGTTGCATCTTGGGTAGTTTGAGTATGAGTAGTAACCTCATGATGCATACCCAACATTTCAGAGAATCTAGTATGCATCCGGGAACTTCTCGCTTACTCAAACTGGCATACTAACTCAGAAAGTTAGTAGGAGTAGTAGGAGAAGTATGCGGTTTGGAACACAGCCATTGAAAATGATCCCAGTAACGTTGCCTGCTCTGTAGCAGCTGTTTGCGGCGGGCTTTAGCATCTGGCAGTGAGCCACAGTTCTCCCGCTGGGCTGGATGAGCTGCAACAACCTTTGAACAAACTCTGCAATGGGCCGTAGGTCGTGTTCCAGGTCTGACTCTGGAGAACCGAACCGGTTCCAAACGGCAGCAGAAATTGGGCCTTTTTTTAAAGGGAACAAACGTGACTTTGGTCATCAGCCCACACAGCAGAGCTAACCTAACCCTAACCTAACCCTAAACCTAATCCTAATCCTAATCCTAATCCTTACCCTAACCTACCCTAACCCTAAACCTAACCCTAACCTAACCTAACCTAACCTAACCCTACCCTAACCCTACCCTAACCTAACCCTACCCTACCCTAAACCTAACCCTAACCCTAACCTAACCCTACCTTACCCTAACCCTAACCTAACCTAACCCTAACCTAACCTAACCCTAACCTAACCCTAACCCTAACCCTAACCTAACCCTAAACCCTAACCTAAACCTAACCCTAACCCTAACCCTAACCCTACCCTAAACCTAACCCTAAACCTAACCCTAACCTAACCCTACCCTAACCTAACCCTACCCTAACCCTACCCTAAACCTAACCTAACCCTACCCCTACCCTAACCTAACCCTACCCTAAACCTAAACCTAACCCTAACCCTAACCTAACCCTACCCCTACCCTAACCTAACCCTACCCTAAACCTAACCCTAACCTAAACCTAACCCTAACCCTAACCTAAACCTAACCCTAACCCTAACCCTACCCTACCCTACCCTACCCTAACCTAACCCTAACCTAACCTACCCCTGAGCTGCTGGCTGCCAGGCACACAGCACAGGTGCTGTTGCTGTTGGTGTCAGAGCCTCCACCCGAGACGTTCCAGTCGCTAAACGTGAGTTTCTGTAAAAGAAAAGGCGAGCTACGCTGCACCTTTACCTTAAATGAACATGTGCGAAGGGTGTTGTGTTCCCACCAATGCTGATCGGAGCCAGAGCCGATAAATATCCAAACCGTGACGCCTGAAGTAGCCCAGCGGGAGCAGTGGAAGTTACAGAGAAAAAAACCCATTTTCTTTCAAAATAAACTGTCCTGAACGTCGGATCAATCGATAAAACGGTGTGTCTCACCGCCTGAGATGCCCAAGTCCTCCTCAGATATTTCAAAGTATCCAGATATCTGTTACTGGCCACATCGCCCAGTCCTACATGAGCACCACTCGTCCAAAAGGAGGCCGAACCAACAGAAAAGTGAGGTGGACCCTAAAACAGGACAATGTGAATGCAGATGGGGAAAAAAGGAGCTGTTGTCCCATCTTTGTGTGGTTTTTAAGCTCAAACTACAGGAATTTATACCCCCCCAAACAGCCATCAGCACCACAGCTGCCCTCTGCTTCAGCACAGGAGTGCATTCATGTTACAAACAGGTAATTTACATCGTCTTTCAGCCCTCATGATCAGAGGACCGCTTCATCCTCATCGTCTATGCTCAGTCAGGACACGTTAGTCTGCTTTTTAATCCACATTCACGTTAGAATCTAGAGCGTGGTCCACCTCCTCCGGTATCCGGGGAGAGTGAGGCGTGAAAATGATCTCTAACGGGGGGGCGGAGTCCGACATGCTGCCGCTAAGACGTGGAGGACACTTCCTGCCAGGAGGACACTTCCTAGGTGCACACTTCCTGTCAGGAGGACACTTCTGCCAGGAGGATACTTCTTCCAGGAGGACAATTCCTGTCAGGAGGACACTTCCTGCCAGGAGGACAATTCCTGCCAGGAGGACACTTCCTGCCAGGAGGACACTTCTGTCAGGAGGATACTTCTTCCAGGAGGATACTTCCTGTCAGGAGGACACTTCCTGCCAGGAGGACACTTCCTGCCAGGAGGACACTTCTGCCAGGAGGATACTTCTTCCAGGAGGACAATTCCTGTCAGGAGGGCACTTCCTGCCAGGAGGACAATTCCTGCCAGGAGGACACTTCCTGCCAGGAGGAGACTTCCTGCCAGGAGGACACTTCCTGCCAGGTGGACACTTCCTGTCAGGAGGACACTTCTGCCAGGAGGACACTTCCTGCCAGGAGGAGACTTCTTGCCAGGAGGACACTTCCTGCCAGGAGGACACTTCCTGCCAGGTGGACACTTCCTGCCAGGAGGACACTTCCTGCCAGGAGGACACTTCCTGCCAGGAGGAGACTTCCTGCCAGGAGGACACTTCCTGCCAGGAGGATACTTCCTGCCAGGAGGACACTTCCTAGGAGGACACTTCCTGCCAGGAGGACACTTCCTGCCAGGAGGACACTTCCTCCCAGGAGGACACTTCCTAGGAGGACACTTCCTGCCAGGAGGACACTTCCTGCCAGGAGGAGACTTCCTGCCAGGAGGACACTTCCTGCCAGGAGGACACTTCCTGCCAGGAGGAGACTTCCTGCCAGGAGGACACTTCCTGCCAGGAGGACACTTCCTGCCAGGAGGACACTTCCTGCCAGGAGGACACTTCCTAGGAGGACACTTCCTGCCAGGAGGACACTTCCTCCCAGGAGGACACTTCCTCCCAGGAGGACACTTCCTAGGAGGACACTTCCTGCCAGGAGGACACTTCCTAGGAGGACACTTCCTGCCAGGAGGACACTTCCTCCCAGGAGGACACTTCCTAGGAGGATACTTCCTGCCAGGAGGACACTTCCTGCCAGGACGACACTTCCTAGGTGCACACTTCCTAGGAGGACACTTCCTGCCAGGAGGACACTTCCTGCCAGGAGGACACTTCCTGCCAGGACGACACTTCCTAGGTGCACACTTCCTAGGAGGACACTTCCTGCCAGGAGGACACTTCCTCCCAGGAGGACACTTCCTAGGAGGACACTTCCTGCCAGGAGGACACTTCCACTTCCTGCCAGGTGGAGCAGCAGAGCGAGACGTCGGGGGGGGGTTTGCAGCGGTTTCTTATCGGGTCCTACTGACGAGTCGTTACACTTGGATATATTTAGTTATATGCGTTAAGTTTTGATCCCGTTGGACTTCTTCTTCTGTCAGAGCTGAAGTTTCTTCCCTTCGATCGGTCGGCGACGTCAGCAGCTCTTCAGAGTCTTTTTTTTTGTTTTTCTTTTCAGACAGACATGCGATGAACTGCATGACAACAGCAAGAGGGGGAGATCTTTTTCTTTTTTTTCCTTTTGAATTTCTTCTTCTTCTTTTTTTTTAATGGTATTTGAGCATTCCTTTCACCCCCCGTCTACACACAGACAGCCAGTAGGAAACACGAGAACAGTCTTAGAAATGGACGTCATGGTTCTGGAAAAACAGCTTTTTCTTTACCGGCTGCGGGGGGGATTCTTACACTTGCAAATGTCGTGGTTGTTGAGAGATAATAGAGACGGAGAGTTTAACTATGGTCACAACAGAGTGTGTGTGTTGCAGATGTGTGTGTGTGTTGCAGATGTGTGTGTGTGTGTGTGTGTGTGGATGTGCTGTACACTGAGTCTTTATTTCCCAGTGGCGTCCACTGGTGGAGTCCCAGCTTCTCGGTGGCGTCGGCTGGTTTCCGGAGCTCCGCCTCCTCCCTCAGTACTCGCTCAGGTTGTGCCATTTGGATATCTGCCGGCGGGGGTTTTCACACACCTCCCTCCAGTGGGAGGCGCCGGAGGACGAGGGGCTGTGGAGGCCGAGCAGCAGGCGGCCCAGCACCTCGTTCTTGGTGGTCCGGTCGAAGTCGACCACCAGGAACTCCACGGAGATCTCGGGCAGCAGCTCAGGCGGGATGTCGTAGATGAAGGACTCGTTGAAGACCGGGTTCAGCGTGCACTTCTTCACGTGGGTCTTCTTCTTGGCGATGCGCTTACGGCCGTAGAAGACGTTCACCTTCACGTAGGGGTCTGAGGAGAAGAAGAGAAGAAGAAAATGGAGCGTGAGATGACTTATAAATAAAGCTGGGCAACGATTAAAATTTTTAATCTAATTAATCACATGATTTCCCTGATTAATCACGATTAATCGCATTTGTACGCAGAATCCAAAAATGAATCCAAAAGTAGTGTATAGCTTTTAGCATTTAGCTTTATTTGAAATGTGCTGCCATACATTGATTGATTTTTATTTATTTGTTTATTTTGTCATTTAGTCATTTATTATTATTTAGTTAGTAGTATTATTATTGTTGTTTTGTTGTTGTTAATACAATCATTGTAAATATTTAAAAAAATGTTGAGCTACTTGACGAATTTGAATTTCCCCCATTGGGGGATGAATAAAGTATTTTTCTATTCTATTTTATTCTATATGAATGAAAGTGCCATAACATTTGTTGTGCAAACACACTTTTAACATCAGCATCTTTCTGTAGTTTTTATGTAGAAGCCTCGCTCCACTGTCTGTTTCCTTGAATGACTTGCTGCTATCAGTTGTGTGTTTTGCCTTTAAGTGATATTTTAGACTGGAACTACTACGCTGAGAAGACAACTTGGCAGAGTTTACAGATGACTTTGGTTCTGTCGACTCCGCCGTCTGGAAGAACTTTAACATGAAAATGGCCGAGTAAAAGTTCCGTACCCTTCTCCATGTTTGGTGGATCCGCCGATTACTTTCTTTTCCTGTTCCACAGCAGACAGCAGCAGACTTTTACAAAATAAAAGCCTGTGAGCAACAGACTTTTACAAAATAAAAGCCTGTGAGAAACAGACTTTTACAGAATAAAAGCCTGTGAGCAACAGACTTTTACAAAATAAAAGCCTGTGAGCAGCAGACTTTTACAGAATAAAATAAATAATAAAACAGGGGGGGTCCGTGGCGTAGTGGGCTGAGCAGGCGCCCCGTGTACAGAGGTTATAGTCCTCGCTGCAGCTGGCCCCGGTTCAAGTCCCGTATCAGACGGCCCTGTGCTGCGTGTTGTTCCCCCTCTCTCTGCCCCCTGCTTCCTGTCTCTCTGAACGTTCCATTAAAGGCACAAAAGCCCCAAAAAATGAAATTTAAAAAAAAACTGCATTAATGCGCAATAAAATATTTATCGGCGTTAAATAATTAACGAGTTAACTCGCCCAGCCCTAAATATAATACATCCATGTTTCCCACATGCTGCGTTTGACCTTTTATTTGGAGATCTGCAGCATCTTTAGCAGATAACCACGTGTTTATATCCATCCTTCTACGTTGTACCTGCTGCCCCTGGGTTCCATCCTGAGAAAGCATGGCATCTCTTTCCATTGCTATGCTGATGACAGCCAGATCTATGCGCCACTAAGGAAGAAGGATGCTTTCTCTCTGAAACCACTTCTGTTATGTCTTGAAGACATTAAAGCCTGGATGTCCTTAAACTTTTTAAAATTCAACGAAAATAAGACAGAAGTGATGGTGTTTGGTCCCAGTGGCTCTTGTGAACCCCCTCCTGTTGACTTGGGCCCCTTGGTGCGACACAGGAAGCCAACAGTCACAAACTTGGGTTTTATGCACTCTATCTTGGAGTCAGCCAGTTTATTGTTTATTATTGTTTTTCCACTGTTCTTATCTTTTATGCCTTATACTTCGTGCTGTTACTCATGCACAGCACTTTAGCTCAGCCACGGCTGTTTTTAAAGGGCTTTATAAATAAAGTTGAGTTGAAATCTGAACCTGAGCCGCACTTCTCGTCTTCGGTTTCCGTCTCCGTACGCTCACAAACTCGTTGGGCACGCCACTCTTTACTTTGCTTTGCAGGGGTGCAAACAGAGGTATGGTCAAAAAGGAGTGAGATTATCGAAGCCCACGCCCCCGCAGGAATTATCATATAATTACATTTTGCCACCACCTCTGCCATCCAGGGCTCACCCTATTCACACAAAAATGTTCTTTATATGAAAATACACTGTCCCAGTTCCTTGGAAATTCTTAAAAGTAAAGAATACTGAGACAACGCTGGAAACATTTGGCATGTCCCCTTTTTTTCAATTTTTTTGAAAAAGTCTGACATTTTGAATATGACTCAATACACTCAAATTCCAAAATATCACACCATTAACAACCTCAGTTCACTCTCATAGCCTTTTATATCACCACAACTTTCTTTAGCACATCGAGAAACAACAGAAAAATAGCCTCAGAGCAGCTAAAAAGACAAGTTTCTCACCGTTGCTCTCTGTATTTCAAATTACGCCGATATCGGAGCTTGCAGCGGCTCTACAGGTGACAGGTGAGTGTTAAGCTGGGCATACACTGTGCGATTTTTTCAATCGCGGTATTCAGCTGCTGCTCATACTGTACGAGTGAATCGCAAGGGTTAAAACGTCACAGCTCACGATTCCTGTTCTCACACTGTACGACCCGATGGTCTGATGCGATCTGGCTGCTCACACTGCACGACACGTCGGACTCGGTCGCTGCCATGCTGTTCTGTTGTCTTTTTCTTCTTCTGTTGACATTTTTCTCTTCCGTACCTATGTTCGCGCATGCGTAGTGTGACAGGATGAGGTCAATCGGCTGGTCCAGCTGCTTCAACTGTGCGAGAGCCTCACGAGGGGCGACCAGGATTTCAAACAAGTTGGATTTTCATCCGATCGATCGGGAGGTGGTCGGGAGGGCTTAATCGTTTGTCGTTACCCCATGTATACTACACGATGCGAGACGCACGATTGAGCCAAAACTCGGCCCGATCTCCAAAATAGTCGCACGAGTGAAAATCTTGTCGACATCGGGCCAAAAATCGCACAGTGTATGCCCAGCTTTAGCCTGTTAGACACAGAGCTAGCATTAGCATGGACGACGGTAAGCGTTAACAAGCCTTTATTTTGATAACTGACTCGTCTTACCGACGTACTTGTCTCCGGACTTCCAATCGGTATGTGCTCTGACTTTCTTTCAGTGTAACTCGGGATTTTTCTCCTTTTTCTGTCCTTTTCACAAGTAGCTGCGCTTTACTTCTCTGGTTAAGGTCAGAAAATAACGTAAAAATCGTGCGCCTGCAGTTCACCTGGCTGTTGAGGCACTCCCCACGTGGGGTGATACGAACTGTGCGGTGCATTCAAATGCAACAGGAACATTAAACTTTACCGATGCAAACATAAAATAAATACTCTCCCGGTTCTTTTATTGGTCTCTATGTCAGTCCAGAGAGATTCGGGGCTGAACTTTGATGAAATTATAATCAGACATTACAACAACACCCCCCCCCCCCCCACCCCCTAAAAAAAACTCATCGGATCTGCACGATTCACACAAGTCCCCCAGACAGCTGTGAAAAAGGCGGCATCCGCCAAAAGGCGCGCCGTTTGCACCCCTGCTTTGTCTGTGCCGTAGTCCCGTCGACATGCAGGCGTCTCAAAATGATGCCGTAGCGGATCACACTCAGTTTATAAGTAGGGCTGGGCGAGTTAACTCGTTACTATCGCTTTAACTTGTTAACTGTCAAACTCCTGAAGTTCGCGGACGACACCACCCTCATTGGACTCATCTCTGGTGGGGATGAGTCCGCCTACAGGGGGGAGATTGACCATCTGGTGACCTGGTGTGGACTGAACAACCTGGAGCTCAACGCTGTGAAGACAGTGGAGATGGTGGTGGACTACAGGAAGAGCCCAGCCCCACTCACCCCCATCACCCTGACAGACTCCCCAGTCCACACTGTGGAGTCCTTCCGCTTCCTGGGCAGCGTCATCTCCCAGGACCTCAAGTGGGAGCTGAACATCAGCTCCCTGACCAAGAAAGCCCAACAGAGGCTGTACTTCCTGCGGCAGCTGAAGAAACTCAACCTGCCAAAGACAATGATGGTGCACTTCTACACCTCCATCATCGAGTCCATCCTCACCTCGTCCATCACCATCTGGTACGCTGCGGCCACCGCCAAGGACAAGGGCAGGCTGCAGCGTGTCATCCACTCTGCGGAGAGGGTGATCGGCTGTAATCTGCCATCTCTGCAGGACCTGCACGCCTCCAGGACGCTGAGGCATGCAGGCAAGATTGTGGCCGACCCCTCCCACCCCGGACACAAACTTTTTGAGGCACTCCCCTCTGGCAGGAGGCTGCGGTCCATCAGGACCAAAACCTCCCGCCACAAGAACAGCTTCTTCCCCTCTGCAGTTGGCCTCACCAACAAGGCCCGCTGTACCCCACTGACACTTTATATATTAACGTTATATTAACGTTCTGTCTCGCTGTCATTACAGAGTGCGTTACATTAACGCACTCTTCTTACAAATACTTTGCACATATATTTTTTTTTTACATTTATTACTTTATTCTATTATTATTCTATTTTTTGTTTTGTTCTTATGGCACCAAAGAGACCAGGCCAAATTCCTCGTGATGTACAAATTACTTGGCAATAAAACCTTTTCTGATTCTGATTTAACGCAGATAAATATTTTATCGCGCATTAACGCAGGTTTTATTATTGTTGAGAAGGGTACGGAACTTTTACTCGGCCATTTTCATGTTAAAGTTCTTCCAGACGGCGGAGTCGACAGAACCAAAGTCATCTGTAAACTCTGCCAAGTTGAATTGTCTTCTCAGCGTAGTAGTTCCAGTCTAAAATATCACTTAAAGGCAAAACACACAACTGATAGCAGCAAGTCATTCAAGGAAACAGACAGTGGAGCGAGGCTTCTACATAAAAACTACAGAAAGATGCTGATGTTAAAAGTGTGTTTGCACAACAAATGTTATGGCACTTTCATTCATATGGCAGCACATTTAAAATAAAGCTAAATGCTAAAAGCTATACGCTACTTTTGGATTCATTTTTGGATTCTGCGTACAAATGCGATTAATCGTGATTAATCAGGGAAATCATGTGATTAATTAGATTAAAGAGTTTAATCGTTGTGTGTCTCTGTGTATGCGTATACATGGGTTAAAGGAAAAAAGGCTCCTTTTCGGCAGCTTGTGGTGCTCGTGTTGGTCGTACTCACTGGCTGACAGGCCGGTGATGTCCATCTTGGGAAGGTGTCGAGCCTTCAGGACGACCACGCTGAGGCGATGAGACACCGGCTGGTAGGACAGAGACGCCAGCAGCTCGCCACGACTCTCACACTGAAACACACAAAGACTCGTGAGCGCGATGCATAGTGTAAATGTTTCTTTTTTAAATAAGTTTTTCTTGCAAAAGTGTGTCAGAGTGAGACCCTGTGGGAAAACAGGAAATAAGAGACTTTAAGATGTTAAAATACAGTTTATGAAAGCAGAGACGGCAGGAGAGAAGCTAACAGATGCTAGCACAGCTGGATGTTAGCTAGGAAGCTAACAGATGCTTGCACAGCTGGATATTAGCTAGGAAGCTAACAGATGCTAGCACAGCTAGATGTTAGCTAGGAAGCTAACGCTATTAGCACAGCTGGATGTTAGCTAGGAAGCTAACAGATGCTTGCACAGCTGGATGTTAGCTAGGAAGCTAACAGATGCTTGCACAGCTGGATGTTAGCTAGGAAGCTAACAGATGCTAACACAGTTGGATGTTAGCTAGGAAGCTAACAGATGCTTGCACAGCTGTATGTTAGCTAGGAAGCTAACAGATGCTAGCACAGCTGGATGTTAGCTAGGAAGCTAACAGATGTTAGCACAGCTGGATGTTAGCTAGGAAGCTAACAGATGTTAGCACAGCTGGATGTTAGCTAGGAATCCAATAGATGCTAGCACAGCTGGATGTTAGCTAGGAAGCGAACAGATGCTAACACAGCTGGATGTTAGCTAGGAAGCTAACAGATGCTTGCATAGCTGGATGTTAGCTAGGAAGCTAACAGATGCTAGCACAGCTGGATGTTAGCTAGGAAGCTAACAGATGCTTGCACAGCTGGATGTTAGCTGGGAAGCTCACAGATGCTAGCACAGCTGGATGTTAGCTAGGAAGCTAACAGATGCTAGCACAGCTGGATGTTAGCTAGGAAGCTAACAGATGCTAGCACAGCTGGATGTTAGCTGGGAAGCTAACAGATGCTAGCACAGCTGGATGTTAGCTGGGAAGCTAACAGATGCTAGCACAGCTGGATGTTAGCTGGGAGACATTAAAGAAGCCTGAGGGACGCTCACCTGCATGTTCCGTTTGGTGATCTGCTGGCTCAGGTGCACCCGGCCCGTGCTCGGGTCCACGCCTTTCAGCGGCACCACAGCCTCCCCGATGACGTCGTCGCGGGCGAAGCGGTCGAAGCTGAGAACCAGGAAGTGCAGGGTGAGCTCGGGCAGCGAGCTGTAGGCCACGCCGTAGAAGGTGAAGGTCTCGTCGAACAGCGGGTCCAGAGTCTTCCTCAGCACGCGGGTCTTGACGCGGTGCTTCTTCTCGGGCAGGATGGTCATCTTCACGTACGGGTCGGAGCTCCCCGCCTGCTCGTCCATGGCGGGGAGGCCCCGGGCGCCGACCACGGTCACCACCAGCGCCTTCTTGGGGAAGTTGTAGTCGACGGTCAGGCTGACGGACCCCAGGCTGGGCTCGGGCTCCGGCTCTGAGGAGGCGGGCGTGAAGGGCGACGCCGTCTTGCTGCTGGTCTGGCTGCTGCTGGCCGAGCTGCTGTCCAGGCAGCAGTAATCGGCACGGACCGGTAACGCCCTCTCCACCCGAGCCTGGCCCTGGGCGGCGCCCGGCGCGGGCGGCACCAGGTGACTCATCTGCAGCTGACCGGGGACGTCCAGGATGTTGTTCTCGGCGTCCACCAGCACCATCCCTCTGCCGGCGGCGCCGGCGGCGGGGCAGCCTCGCTCGCCGTCGCGGTCGGAGCGCTCCGCGCGTCGGATGCCGCGGACGATCCTCTTGCTGCTGCTGAGGGATTCTGGGTAAATGCTGATGCCCTTCAGCATGTGGATGAACTTGTAGGGGGGGTCCTCTGCGTCGCAGTACCGGTCGCCGTGCAGCTTGTAGCGTCCGGTGACTCGGAGGTAGCGGCGCTGACAGAAGGTCCAGAGCAGCACCAAAACCACCACGACCAGAACCAGAACCCCGGCTCCGAGGAAGCCCGCCAGCACCGGAGACATGGCTGCAACACAGAGGCAGAAAGAACGGCTTTATTCTCAAATCCCAGAAAAGCAGAATATTTATCGATAAGTTTTATCTATATTTCTGAATAAAAAGGGAAGTTTTGCATAAAAATGATGAAACAAATACAACATAAAAGGGTTCGTTCTTAGCTTAATTTAGCTTACAATCGCTTGGCCCTATTTTCTCTCCCTTCGTATCACTGCCTGCTGCCACCTGTGAGGTCTGACTTTTTCCTGGAGGACCAGATTGTGATGCAAATGTATTACTCTGTTGAACGCATATTGTTTTGAGAAGCAAAACGCTTTATTTTTTAAACCCCAGCCAACTAGCCGGACTACCTTCATCAACACCAAAACGAGGCTGGAACTCTGCTCACAGGACGCAGCAGGGGGTAAGAAGATGTTCAGAAATGATGCTGCTGATATGGGATGTCATACAGCTTCATGTCAAAAGAGGCGAACTGTCCCTTTAATGTGTTCGGTGTGGTATCAGTGCTTTGCTTGTTGCTTTAAATGTGCTTCAGACATAAAAAACATGGTTTGATTTGCCGAAAACAATCCCCCAAAAAGATATTAGATTGTTCTTTAAGCTGATTATGTAAAACTCAGGTCCAACATCAGGACCGACTGCTGCGATGTGACCTCAGAGTTCAACACAGGGAGGAGGAGCTCTTTGTTTTCAGCGTACACAGCAGCATTGTAGTCCCATGTCTGACCTCCTTTTGTTCGCCTCGCAGCAGCAAACCGTCCGAAACGTAAAACTTCTTCACGTTTTCTCGTTGGTGAATCGGTTTGAGTCGACCGCACCAACTCTGAAAGACGACGGGTTAAAGTTCAGCGTCTGCAGAAAAGCCTCCTTCCTGTTGTTGTTGTTGTCGGCTTTCATTCAGACTCCCATCAGATGATGTCATGTTTTGGAAAGAGCTGAGAGCTGCCTAGCAACACTCACACTAACTCAGCTGTGTGTGCAGCCCAGCAGCCCAGCAGCCCAGCAGAGATCTGATCTGTTACACCCAGAAAAGTAAAAGCTTCTCATCATGAACCAAACAAACAACACATGACGTTCTTCAGCCATGTGCACACGCTAACGTCACGCTAACATCATTCACATGCTTCTCTGCTCAGGTCACTATTTCTGTGACAGAAATGCATGCAGTGGTCGTAGGAAAATATCCCTTTTTCTGCATTTTTCAGCTTGTTGAACTTGTTTATTTAACTTAAAGTAGGACTAAAACAACTCCAAATTAGCTGCTTCGTTTAACTCACAGTTATTACTGTCGCACAACATGCGCACGTGCTGTAGCAGCTTGATTTGATGGAGGAAACAATGAGGAGGAAAATCAGCGGAAAAATGTCTAAAGTTTGGGAGCATTTCGAAGAAAATACTGAACAGTGTGTCAATTGTAAAAGCCAGTTAGCTTAGCACAAAATCACGACGTCAATGCTACAGCATCTCAGCAGAAAGCAGCCAGTTCACATATCGAGTCCACTGAGAGGAACAAACACAAGGGAACATTTCACGTTAGCATTTTAATGGAAATCAGTTGGCTTGTTAGCGGAGAACAGAAGGAAGCTAGCGGAGAACAGAAGGAAGCTAGCGGAGAACAGAAGGAAACTAGCGGAGAACAGAAGGAAGCTAGCGGAGAACAGAAGGAAGCTAGCAGAAAACAGAAGGAAGCTAGCGGAGAACAGAAGGAAACTAGCGGAGAACAGAAGGAAGCTAGCGGAGAACAGAAGGAAGCTAGCAGAAAAAAAGAAGGAAGCTAGCGGAGAACAGAAGGAAACTAGCGGAGAACAGAAGGAAGCTAGCGGAGAACAGAAGGAAGCTAGCAAAGAACAGAAGGAAGCTAGCAGAGAACAGAAGGAAGCTAGCAGAGAACAGAAGGAAGCTAGCGGAGAACAGAAGGAAGCTGCAGAGAACAGAAGGAAGCTAGCAGAGAACAGAAGGAAGCTAGCAGAGAACAGAAGGAAGCTAGCAGAGAACAGAAGGAAGCTAGCAGAGAACAGAAGGAAGCTAGCGGAGAACAGAAGGAAGCTGCAGAGAACAGAAGGAAGCTAGCAGAGAACAGAAGGAAGCTAGCGGAGAACAGAAGGAAGCTAGCAGAGAACAGAAGGAAGCTAGCAGAGAACAGAAGGAAGCTAGCGGAGAACGGAAGGAAGCTAGAGGAGAACAGAAGGAAGCTAGCTGAGAACAGAAGGAAGCTAGCGGAGAACAGAAGGAAGCTAGCAGAGAACAGAAGGAAGCTAGCGGAGAACGGAAGGAAGCTAGAGGAGAACAGAAGGAAGCTAGCTGAGAACAGAAGGAAGCTAGCGGAGAACAGAAGGAAGCTAGCGGAGAACAGAGGGAAGCTAGAGGAGAACAGAAGGAAGCTAGCAGAGAACCAAAGGAAGCTAGCAGAGAACCAAAGGAAGCTAGCAGAGAACAAAAGGAAGCTAGCAGAGAACAGAAGGACGCTAGCAGAGAACAGAAGGAAACTAGCAGAAAACAGAAGGAAGCTAGCAGAGAACAGAAGGACGCTAGCAGAGAACAAAAGGAAGCTAGCGGAGAACAGAAGGACGCTAGCAGAGAACAGAAGGAAGCTGCAGAGAACAAAAGGAAGCTAGCGGAGAACAGAAGGAAGCTAGCAGAAAACAGAAGGAAGCTAGCAGAGAACAGAAGGAAGCTAGCGGAGAACAGAAGGAAGCTAGCGGAGAACAAAAGGAAGCTAGCGGAGAACAGAAGGAAGCTAGCAGAGAACAGAAGGAAGCAAGAGAACAGAAAACTTCTGTTCGAAACGCTAAATCCAGACACACCGCTAGTTAGCCACAGAAACACAGAGGCTACGCTGCCTCTTTTGTTCAACATTCATGAACATGCTTCCTATGGCTCAGATTATGCAAAGCAACAAATTATGTCACCACCTCACAAACACTCGTTTAGAGCCTCGAACTACAGTGAACCCTCGCTATAACGCGTTTCACCTTTCACGGTCTCGCTGCTTCATGGATTTGCATCGTGCATTGTGTTCTGCATTCTGATTGGCTAAACAGTCTCTCCGCTTCTACTTTACCTGTGTGTCAATAACGTTGCGGTTTAAAATATACACGTACACGTTCATTACAGTTCATTACAGTTCTCAAACATCGATGGTGGCATGTCGGTATATATAAATCTTTTTGCCCAGAAGAAAAAAGAGCGACAACAACTACCGATAACTATGTTCTTCTCTCGAAAAAACACACCTGCACCGCGGGCTTTAGAAGAAAAAAACGCTACAGAGCGGAGTCAGGATGCAGCAGCTCAGTCAGAAGAGCAGTGAAAAATACACGTGAGTCACTATTTGTCCTACTGTACTTTGTATTTTTTTTCAAAATCATTTTTCATTTTCTCCCGTTCTAATCCAATGACTCGGGTCGCGGTGAGGCAGCGCTGCTCTCCGCAATTTGAAGCCTTCAGCTCGTATTGATGATGAAAATGATTATTTTACAGTAGGCTACAGTAGTTATTTGTAAAAAAAAAAAACGTTTATACAGTACTTTTATTTGTTAAACAAATGCTTGGGCCTGTAAAAAGGTTTTGTTCTTTGGTTTGAATGCATTATGCAGTATTTCATTGTATAATAATTGTAAAAAAAAAAAGGTTTCTACTTCACGGATTTCACCTATCACGGGTTCTTTTTGGAACGTAACCCCCGCGAAAAACGAGGGTTCACTGTAATCAACAACTGGATGATCCAGAGTTTCAATCAGAGCTCATCGTCTTTGGAGCCAAAGAACAGTTAAAAATCTGAGCTCAGCTTCAAGTTTGTGATGTTAAAAAGCAGAAACCAGGCCAGAACCAGGTCTTCTTTGGGCGTTATTATGGACTCAGACCTGCATCTTATCACCGCAGTTCTGAGGTCTGAGTTTAAACTTAAAACAGCTTTCTGTGACACAAACTGCCTACACCTGCAGCCGTTCTGTGATCATTTCAGACATATTTGAGTCCTTATTCGGCTTAAAAAGTGTTGTTTGAACATGTTCCAGCCCGGGCCTCCATCCTCCCCACAGCACTCAGACTGGTTACCGTCATAAATTACATAAAATTAAACCGTGTCTGCTGGGTTTAATGGGCGGGACCTTCTGCCACAACATTAAACTGGTTTAAATCCTGTTCAAAAGACAGAAACTACTTTGTTTCTACAGGTAATCACACTTCTGATTGGACAAAAATGGCAGGTGGAGTCCCTCAGGGTTCAATTCTGGGGCCTCTTTTGTTCAACATTCATAAACATGCTTCCTATGGCTCAGATTATGCAAAGCAACAAATTATGTTACCATCTGGAGATTATAATCCCTCACAAACACTCATTTAGAGCCTCAAACTGATCAACAACTGGATGATCCAGTTTCAATCAGAGTTCATTGTCTTTGGAGCCAAAGAACAGTTAAAAATCTGAGCTCAGCTTCAAGTTTGTGATGTTAAAAAGGAGAAACCATGCCAGAACCAGGTCCTCTTTGGGCGTTATCATGGACTCAGACCCGGATCTTATCACCACAGTTCTGAGGTCTGAGTTTAAAACTGAAAACGGCAGCTGAAAAATGACCAATAAAGATGTTATTGGGCTTAAAAAGTGTCGTAAACGCAGACTGCAGAGCTGCAGAGCATCTGAGGAGGACCGCAGGATGACAACAGGCCTGATTTTTGTTCAGTCTCATCACCTTCAAACGGATTTCCACCTAAAAACTCACGTCGGTGACGTCACCAACTAAGCCGGCGCGAGTTTAAGCCAAAGCAGGAGAAACATTTGGGAGATTTATCGGCCTTTTTTTATCCCACTCCCTGTCGCCTGGGTATAGACATGACGTCACCTCATACCCACCCGTACTGGCACGCGCGCGCGCACGGCAGCGAGGCAGACTGTGCGTGGGAGCGCATGAATTGTTCCCTGTTATAATGCGTCTGTGGGGAAGGTTTTTATTCTCAATACTTCGCGTTTTCTCCCACAGAAAGGTTAATTTACAGCATCACGCGGCATTTTCCTTATTTTATAACCGACAACAGGGATTATTAGCTGATTTTTAAGAGGTTTTCTTTCATAAACCACCAATTTCACCCTGTCTGCTGGTAAATATAAAACAGCTGAAGCTGCTACGGTCGAGTTAACGCAGACTTTGGGTGACAGCAGGCTAAAATAAACATGTTTTAATAATTCAACTGTTAAAAAAAACATTAAAAACATGAAATAAAAGGTGTTTCGGCCTAGTAACGCTTCAATAACTGGGTGCAGTCAACTTGTAAAAATAGCACAGCTCGTCTTTCTCTGTTAAAGCTGTTATTTTAGGATAAAAACACCCAGAAAACACAAGCAAGAGCATTTAAACCGAGCCGTTTGGCCGTTGACATTTAAACCGAGCCGTTTGGCCGTTGGGCCGTTGGGCGGCGGACAGACGGAGCAGAAAGGGCCGGGCTCTCACCGTAGGTGGGTCCCAGCTCGATGATGTCCGCCATTTTGTGGTTCGGGGCAGGATGCGGTCCTGACCGAGCGGGGGAAGAAGAGCGCAGAGATGGAGAGGACACCGACTGACTGCCGCCCGCCTTCACTTCACATCCATAAAGGAGCGACGACAGCGAGAGGAATCACCGAAAACCAGCGGCCGATCCGGGGGGTAGAGCCTTCATACGTCCGCTGACGGAGCAGTGGTGGTGGGCTCGGTGAGGCGGTGACTCGGTGGATGCTTCTGGGCGCAGTGATGCTCGCGCTAGGATACAGGGAGGCTGCGCGGAGGCGCTCGCGATGAGACTGGACAAAGATCGTCTACGAAAAAGTGATAACTCACTACGCGCAAGAAGAACAGAATTTATTTCAGCTTTAAACTGCTTAACCCTACGGAAGAGTATTAGGGCCAGGCATAAGAAAAAATGATAATATTTTGCCTGTCGAGAATAAAGTCGAAATGTCGAGAATAATCTCGCAGCCATCCATTGTATATGGCTATATCAGCCAAAAGAGGCACAGGTAACCGGTGGGATTTTGCAGGGGTGTGGTACAAGAACTTCCTCTATCACTCTCATTCCTTTGCTTAAATAAGAGGCCAGAATTGCACCTGCATTCCTCAGGTCCCAGATTCCAGATTTCATCATTTCTGTAGAAAATATCTGATCAGAGAAGTCCAAAAGAGCCCAAAAAAAAAATACAGCTGAAAAAGATAAATCCTTCCCAAACTCTAAAGATTTGAACACTTCCACATGTCTTTCCTACTTTTCTGGTATTTTGGAGTCCTGGCAGCTTTAAGCTGCTTAAATAAGAGGCCAGAATTACACCTGAATGTGAGCTCTGTTTGTTCAGGGCAAGAGGAACATCTGGAAAAGTGAGTTCACTGACTGAAGGCTTTTCAGGGTCATGAGGACGATGAACTCAGAGGAAACTTAACCTAAAAAATCAAATCAAAATCTTTTTTTATAAAGTGAAACTATTATAAAAACAGCATTTTAATGTCGTCTTTGTCTCATGTTGCTGTGAGACTGAGTCGGATATGATCCTGATCAGCAGTTCTGCAGCTTCCTGAAGCTCTCTCAGAGTTTCTCTTTGGACATTTCCTGCTTCTTCCCTCATCTTCAGTCCAGTCCTCGTACCTGAGCATCTTCAGAGGAATGTGTTTTTTCTTTGTTCAGCCACTAAACTCTGAGCCATGAACCATTCAGGCAGGTAAAAGGCTCCTAACTCAAGGGATGAACCAGTGCTGTGTCCAACTCAGCAAAGAAGCCGTTTTAAACTGGATCTTTAGGCACTTTGTTCCCAGCAGCCTGTCACAGAGACGCATCATTTGTTCCCATTTCTTTAGCTGTTAATTTAGTTTAGTTGTAGTTTTAGTTTAGTTAGTTAGTTTCTTTAGTTAATCTGTGAAAAACAGCAAAGATAACACAGTTGTTTTGTTTTTTTTAACATATATTTATTGGTTTATCATGTTAATATAACAACATCCAACAATTTAATTATCCAAAACAAGAAAATAATAATTAAATGATTAAAAAAGATACATTAAACTGCAGTAATTAGTCAGCAAATTACTATTTGCTAATAGTAATAATAGCAAATAATATTTGCGAACATGAAATAATGAAAATAAGAAAAATAAATAAGAAAATAAACACATATGAATAAAAATAATAATAATACATTTAAAAAAGTATTCAAAATGTAGGTTACAGCTTGCACTCCCAACAACAAATTAAATCATTTTTATTATCTCATTCTCCCTCCCTCAACAGTCCCAGAAATATCCTCCAAATATCATGAAAGTCAGAAGCCGTCTTTCTAACAATATAGGTCAGTTTCTCAAGAGCCAAACTCCATGTTCAGTTATTTAACCAGCGGGTAAAAAAGGGGCAACCAACATTCTTCCAGCATAATGCAACACAGCGTTTGGCCTGCAGTAAACAAAGGTCGACCATTTTCCTTTAAGGTAACACAGTGTGACAGACAGAAAACAGGATTTCTGCAGCAACAAGGTGATTCCCAAAGAGCTGTTAGCTGAAAACTTGGCATATCTCAGCATGGTGTGCAGTGTGTCCTTAAAACATTTGAGGAAACTGGACAAGTGGAGGACAGAAGAAGAAGTGTCAGGCCTAAAGAACTATCTGCAGCAGATGGACAGGATCTGAAAGTGATGTCCTTAAGAAAGAGGAAAACATCCAGCAAAGACCTGACACAGGAGCTGAGAGATGCATCTGGACCTTCAGCTGATCCATCTGCTGTTGGCCCAAGCCTCATCAGAAATGGGCTCCATGGAAGGGTGGCTGTCAGGAAGCCGTTCTTAAGGAAGGGAAACAGGGAGAAAAGGCTGAGCTGTGCCAAAGGACACAAGAAGTGGGCTGAAAATCAGTGGCAGCAGGTCTGATGGAGGGATGAATCCTCCCCAGAGCCCGGAGCTCAACATTACTGAAGCAGTGTGGGATCATGTTGGCAGAGAACGCAACAAAAGGCAGCCCACATCCAAAGAAGAGCTTTGGGATGTCCTTCAAGAAGCCTGGAGAACTATTCCTGAAGACTCCTTAAAGAAAGGACAGAAAGCTCGTCTGAGAGGGTTCAGGCTGTGCTGGAGGACAAAGGAGCTCAGAGCAGATATTCACTTTAAAGCTGCTCAGAACTGAACTAACTCTGGTTCTGACTCAGATTCTGGGTTTATATTCATGTTGGAACATGTTTCAGTGAATCTCTGCAGCTGTTACCATGGAAACATCTGCAGATATTCACTTTAAAGCTGCTCAGAGCTGAACTAACTCTGGTTCTGCCTCAGATTCTGGGTTTATGTTCATGTTGGAACATGTTTCAGTGAATCTCTGCAGCTGTTACCATGGAAACATCTGCAGATATTCACTTTAAAGCTGCTCAGAACTGAACTAACTTTGGTTCTGCCTCAGATTCTGGGTTTATGTTCATGTTGGAACATGTTTCAGTGAATCTCTGCGGCTGTTACCATGGAAACATCTGCAGATATTCACTTTAAAGCTGCTCAGAACTGAACTAACTCTGGTTCTGACTCAGATTCTGGGTTTATGTTCATGTTGGAACATGTTTCAGTGAATCTCTGCGGCTGTTACCATGGAAACATCTGCAGATATTCACTTTAAAGCTGCTCAGAACTGAACTAACTCTGGTTCTGCCTCAGATTCTGGGTTTATGTTCATGTTGGAACATGTTTCAGTGAATCTCTGCAGCTGTTACCATGGAAACATCTGCAGATATTCACTTTAAAGCTGCTCAGAACTGAACTAACTCTGGTTCTGCCTCAGATTCTGGGTTTATGTTCATGTTGGAACATGTTTCAGTGAATCTCTGCGGCTGTTACCATGGAAACATCTGCAGATATTCACTTTAAAGCTGCTCAGAACTGAACTAACTCTGGTTCTGACTCAGATTCTGGGTTTATGTTCATGTTGGAACATGTTTCAGTGAATCTCTGCAGCTGTTACCATGGAAACATCTGCAGATATTCACTTTAAAGCTGCTCAGAACTGAACTAACTCTGGTTCTGCCTCAGATTCTGGGTTTATGTTAATTCGTTCATTCATTCAATTTCCAAGTCGAAGAGTTTCCTCAGAAGATGAAATTATACATCTGTTTTCTGTTGTGGTTTTCTTCAATGTGCACAGAGTGAGACATCTTCGCATCTTCCTCCTCACCAGACTGGTCCTCGCGGGAGTAGAGTCCCCGCCCCCTTTGCTGCGTCACCACAGTATTAGATAATAAACAGGAAGTGTACTTATATGTCCACAAACAGGATTTATCACCGAACCAACAACAGCATCAGAAAGACGTTTGATTCCATCTGAACGGGGCGTTTGTCTGTTTCTCTACATTTAGGGTTAAAACTCTAAGAAATACATTTAAATCATGACTTTATGCTCATTGTCTGTTCCACAACAGCACAAAGTCACAGAAAACAACCACACTGATAACTGAGCTGCAAACAGACGCAACAACAGGAGGGACTGAGACATAATGAGCACAAATTAAAGCGTTATTCCATTTAATTCACTGTTTTAAATGGACGTAAATACACTGAATCATTAGGTGACGGATGAAGGCATCTCCAGCCTTACACTGCATGTTACAGCTGTTCTACTTCAGACACCAGTCACCCGTATAAATGTTGAATTTAAAAGTCCTGAAACTTTTAGCACCAGGAACCATAGAGCGCCCCGTGCTGTGCACCTGGACGCTAACCTCTGATGGTTTGTTAACACTCGGTGGACGTGCAAATAAAAAAAGTTGGCCGTGACAGCCGAGTCTGAGCCGTTATTTCACTGTGACAGCATCTGCTCCTTCATGATGATTCTTCTTCTGTGGGTTCATTTGTGTAGATTTGATTCTCTTTTAGTTCGTCCCATCGACGTGTTGATAAAGTTTTTCGTCCTAAAGATGGTTTTCTGTGACTCAAACAGCTGGTAAAGAACAACAAAAAGATGCTTGAAGTGTAAAAAGTGAAGGAAACCGAACAGGCAATAAACCTGCAGCAGAAACCTTTAATGTCTGTTAATCATCAGCTGGACTTTGAGCTGTTTTTATGTCTTTATGTTGATAAAACCACCCAGTTTGTATTACTTACTGAATATTATCTCGAGTTTCTCCTCCTCCTGGAAAGATTAGAGCCTGATGACACCAGTTAAAGTCCAAAGTGTTCAGAGTACCAGCTCGTTGAATTTCCTTTAAATCATCAAGTGTCCCATTTACTGTAAATAAAGCTCTTTAAGAGACCCTGGGCAGATGGTCAAAAGTCACTCTTGCAGGGTGGAGAGAAGGGCAAAAGACTTTCCACCTCCCTAGTAATTAGGACTGGGCGAGTTAACATTACATTACATTACATTACGGTCATTCTGCAGACGCTTTTATCCAAAGCGACTTACAATAAGTGTGTTCCACATCGGTGGGCAAAAGAACTTCAGGTCACAAGAAATCATAAGTGCATTTCAAAACCAAACAGCTAAGAGCAGAACTAGTGCTAGAGTAAGTGCGATAAGTTAAGTACCGAGATAAATGGGAAGACAATTTAGGAAACAAATAAGTGCGTAAGGAGCTGGGAGGAAACAGGTGCTGTCCTAAGAGGGCGGATCAGGGTAGTGTTTCCTGAAGAGATGGTTTTCAGCCTGCGGCCAAAGATGGGCAGCGACTCAGCTGTCCTGATATCAGTCGGGAGATCGTTCCACCATCGGGGTGCCAGAACAGAGAATAGGGTTAGGGTAGGTTTAGGGTCGGGCGGGGGTGTAGGGCTGGACCACAGCCTGGAGGTATGAAGGAGCTGTTCCTTCCACTGCCCTGTAGGCCAGCACCAGAGTCTGGAACTGGATGCGAGCAGCTACAGGGAGCCAGTGTAGAGAGCGGAGAAGGGGAGTGGTGTGGGAGAACTCGGGGAGGTTGAACACCAGACAAGCAGCAGCTTTCTGAACCAGCTCCAGAGGTCTGATGGCAGAAGCCGGGGCACCAGCAAGGAGCGAGTTGCAGTAGTCCAGGCGGGAGATGACCAGAGCCTGGATGAGCACCTGTGCTACCTTGTCGGTGAGGAAGGGGCGAATCCTCCGGATGTTGTAGAGGAGAAATCGGCAGGAACGGGTCACTGATGCCATGTTTGCAGAGAACGACAGTTGGTCGTCCAGGGTTACACCCAGATTCCTCGCAGTCCGAGTTGACGTCACCACGGAGTCATCCATGGTGATGGCCAGGTCTCTGAACGGGCAGCCGTTCCCCGGGAGAAACACCAGCTCAGTCTGGTCCAGGTTGAGCTTAAGGTGGTGTCTGCCAGGCACGCAGCAATGCCTCCACTTAGGTGCATTTGGGTGTCAGAAGGGGGAAAAGACAGAATCAGTTGGGTGTCGTCTGCATAGCAGTGGTAGGAAAAGTAATGGGAGTGGATGACAGAACCAAGAGATGATGTGTAGAGGGAGAAAAGAAGAGGACCCAGGACCGAACCTTGTGGAACCCCAGTGGTGAGCCTACACACTTCGACACACCTGGTAGGAGCGACCTGTCAGGTAGGATGAGAACATGGAGAGTGCAGAGCCAGAGACACCCATTCCCTCCAGGGTAGAGAGGAGGATGTGGTGGCTCCCTGGGTCAGATGCTGCAGATCAGGTCCAAGGATAGGGTCCAGGAGAATCAGGACAGAGGAGAGAGAGTTGGCTCCAGCAGTTTGGAGGGACTCAGTTACTGCTGGGAGGGCTGTCTCAGGTGAGTGGCCCACCTTAAACCCAGACTGGTGGGGATCCAAGAGGTTGTTCTGGTGGAGGTAAGAGGACGGTTGTTTAAAGACAGCACGTTCAAGAGTTTTGGACAGGAAGGGTGGAAGGGATACCGGTCTGTAGTTCTTGATCTCTGATGGGTCAAGAGCTGGTTTCTTTAGAAGTTAACTCGTTAATTATTTAACGCCGATAAATATTTTATCGCGCATTAACGCAGGTTTTATTTTGGGAGTCCTCTCCCAGCGATCAGAATCTGACGGCAAGATGCACCCATGCGCCTTCCTTTCCCGACGGCTGAGCTCGGCCAGAGAGGAACTACGACGTAGGCAACCGGGAGCTGCTACTGGTTAAGGTCGCCATGGAGACACTGGTTGGAGGGGGCAGTACATCCATTTATTGTTTGGACTGATCACAAAAACTTGGAGTATATCAGGAAAGCCAAAAGGCTTAAAGGGATAGTTCGCCTCTTTTGACATGAAGCTGTATGACATCCCATATTAGCAACATCATTTATGAAGGTAGCGCCAAGCGATTGTGAGGTCTGACTTTTTCTGGAGAACGATTTTGTGATGCAAATGTATTACTCTGTTGAACGCATATTGTTTTGAGAAGCAAGACGCTTTATTTTTTAAGCCCCAGCCAACTAGCCGGACTACCTTCATCAACACCAAAACGAGGCTGGAACTCTGCTCACAGGACGCAGCAGGGGGTAAGAAGATGTTCAGAAATGATGTTGCTGATATGGGATGTTACACAGCTTCATGTCAGAAGAGGCAAACTATCCCTTTAACTCACGCCAGGCAAGGTGGGCTCTGTTTTTTAACTAATTTTGTTTCACGTTGTCTTACAGGTCAGGGTCCCGGAACGTTAAGCCTGACGCCCTGTCCCGCATCTACAACACTGCGCCTGCTGCCAAGGAACCTGAACCCATCCTCCCACTGAACTGTGTGGTTGGAGCGGTAACTTGGCAGATAGAAAAGGAGGTGAAAGAAGAAAACGGTGAGACCCCTCCACCTTGTGGTTGCCCAGATAATTGTTTATTTGTCCTGGCTAATCTGCGCCCACAGGTGATTCATTGGGCCCACACCTCGCTACTCACCTGCCATCCGGGAGTTCGGAGAGCCATGTTTGCCATCTCCCAATGGTTCTGGTGGCCATCAATAAGTCAGAGGTCCGGGAGTATATCGAGGCTTGTTCGGTCTGCGCCCGCAATAAAACATCCTCCGGGGCACGCAGGGGGCTGCTGCACGGTTCTGACCGTGGTGGACCGTTTTTCTAAAATGACGCACTTTATAGCTTTGCCTAAGTTACCTGCTGCCAAAGAAACGGCCAGTATCATGATGCAACATGTTTTCAGGATCCACAGGTTCCCTAAAGACATGGTTTGATAGACCTTTTTGTTTGTTCCTCCCCATAGTGGAGTGATTTCGATTTCCCTGATAAATTTTTATAGATATACTTCTCTCAAATGGGAGAAGTGTATTACTATATATATATATATATATATATATATATATATATATATATATATGACTTGTGAACATCTGCTCCTAAAATAAAAGCTTTTGGATATAACATCTCCTGCGTCCTCCATTCTCTGGGTGTGACACAATGAACCTGCAGCAGAAACTTTTAATGTCTGTTAATCATCTCAGAAAAGTTCATCAGCTCGTTCTCTGAAATCAGATCCAAACCACACAGTAAGCTGGACTTTGAGCTGTTTTTATGTCTTTATGATGAATAAAACCACCCAGTTTTTATTACTTACTGGATATTATCTCGAGTTTCTCCTCCTCCTGGAAAGATTAGAGCCTGATGACACCAGTTAAAGTCCAAAGTGTTCAGAGTACCAGCTGTGAGGAGTTCTTTATAGCAGGAACAGACGACTCAGTGGCTGATCTGAGAGGAGAAATGGCTCAGAAAGGAGTTCAGCTGGACCCAGAAAGCTTCTCCTGTTCGATCTGCCTGGATCTGCTGAAGGATCCGGTGGCTATTCCCTGTGGACACAGCTACTGCAGGAGCTGTGTTAAAGCCCACTGGGATGGAGAGGATCAGAAGGGGATCCACAGCTGCCCTCAGTGCAGGGAAACCTTCATACCGAGGCCTGTCCTGGGGAAAAACACCATGTTAGCTGATTTAGTGGAGCAGCTGAAGAAGACTGGACTCCGTGCTGCTCCTGCTGATCACTGCTATGCTGGAGCTGAAGATGTGGCCTGTGATGTCTGCTCTGGGAGGAAGCTGAAAGCCACCAAGTCCTGTTTATCCTGTCTGGCCTCTTACTGTGAGGAACACCTTCAGCCTCATTATGATTCAGCTCCATTCAGGAAACACAAGCTGGTGGAGCCCTCCAAGAAGCTCCAGGAGAACATCTGCTCTGATCACGGTGAGGTGATGAAGATGTTCTGCCGTACTGATCAGAAGTGCATCTGTTATCTCTGCTCTGTGGAGGAACATAAAGGCCACGACACAGTGTCAGCTGCAGCAGAAAGGACTGAGAGGCAGAGAGAGCTGGAGGGGAGTCGGCAGCAGATCCAGCAGAGAATCCAGGACGCAGAGAAAGATGTGAAGCTGCTTCAGCAGCAGCTGGAGGCCATCCATCGGTCTGCTGATAAAACAGAGGAGCACAGCCAGAAGATCTTCAGCCAGCTGATCCGTCTCCTCCAGAAAAGAAGCTCTGATGTGAAGCAGCAGATCAGATCCCAGCAGGAAGCCGAAGGGAGTCGAGTCAAAGAGCTTCAGGAGAAGCTGGAGCAGGAGATCACTGAGCTGAAGAGGAAAGATGCTGAGCTGCAGCAGCTCTCACACACAGAGGATCACAGCCAGTTTCTGCACAGCTGGCCCTCAGTGGCAGCACTCAGGGGGGCTACACACTCATCCAGCATCCAGATCCGTCCTCTGAGGCACTTTGAGGATGTGACAGCAGCTGTGTCAGAGCTCAGAGATAAACTACAGGACATCCTGAGAGAGGAATGGGCCAACATCTCACTGAGAGTCGCTGAAGGGGATGTTTTACTGTCACAGCCTGAACCTGAACCAGAACCTGAACCTGAACGTGAGAGCAGAGCTGGATTCTTAAGATATTCATGTGAAATCACAATGGATCCAAACACAGCAAACAGAGATCTGTTACTGTCAGATGGAAACAGAAAAGTGAAATTAATGAAACATCCTCAGTCTTATTCTGATCATCCAGACAGATTCACTTACTTTCGTCAGGTCCTGAGCAGAGAGAGTCTGACTGGACGTTGTTACTGGGAGGTGGAGACGAGAGGAGGATATGTTGGTGTAGCAGTCGCATACAAGAACATCAGCAGAGCAGGATATGGGAGTGAATGTGGATTTGGATGGAATGAAAAATCTTGGGCATTATATTATTTACTAGACAGTTATACATTTATGTACAACAAGATAAAAACCTCCATCTCAGGTCCTCGGGCCTCCAGAGTGGGAGTGTACCTGGATCACAGAGCAGGTATTCTGTCCTTCTACAGCGTCTCTGGAACCATGACTCTCCTCCACAGAGTCCAGACCACATTCACTCAGCCGCTCTGTGCTGGGATTAATATTTGTTATTATTATGGATCCTCAGCAGAGTTTGTGTAAAGTGTAATAAATGTGTTCAGTCAGCTTGTTGCTGACAGCTGGTTGCTGTGATGTCTCTGCTGCTCTGCTGTTTATTTGCTGCTGTTTCCTGTGTCTGTGCAGCCATGGAGGATATCACTGCTGATCAGGAGTTTGATTCACAGAATCAGGAGATCCTCCATCAGCTTTAATGTGAGAACTAAAGAAGATTTCCACAGCAAACACGACTCTGAAGGAAGGAACAAAGTGTTTTCTGTTGTCTTCATTTCAGAGTTTCTGTGGAATCTGATGGAGAAAATGTCAAACTGATACGAGGGTCTAACTGAGGCAGTTTTCCTGTACCAGCACAAAGTCCAGAGTTCATGTTCAGAGCAGGAAACATTTGTCCTTTTGACTTTCTTCAATAAAACAGCTTCATCACAGAGAAACGAGTCCAGTTTCACCAAATGGAGACATTTTTAAATCCAGGTTAAAGACATTTCTGTTCTCATGTGTCTATGCATGAAATCTGCACGATATCTTTGAACTCATCTGGACTGTTGCTTGTTTTTAAATTAATTTAAATGACTTTATTTGTTTCTCTTTATATTCTTTTATGTATTTTTAATGCTTCTTCCACTCCCTGCTGCAATGCTTTTATTTTATGTAAAGCACTTTGAATTGTTTGCACATGAAATGTGCTATATAAATAAATTTGATTTGATTTGATTTGAACAAAGAAGTGTCTCAAAGTTTCTTTAAGACCGATTCACAGAAAAGTCTAATGTTGCCAAAGCTCCACACATCCTGCCCCATCACGTCAACCAGGTAGATGTAATGTCAGCTTTTGGCCAGGAGGTGGTGCCATGTTGCCCTGAGCCACACAAGACTTCCCACATCCTGTCACAATGACACATGAACGACCATCAAAAGGAGTTTTTTGAACTCTTGTTTACCAGGATTTCTGCGCTGATGAGTTAAATGTGGTCTGATCAGACTCACAATCATAGACTAAACAGCAGCCATGTGTTCATTTGACACACTGATTAATTACTTAAACTGGTGGATAACAACCCAAAGGTGGGTAACGGACCCGTTTTCAGTATAGTCAGGTTCACTGTGTACAAAAATGTACTTTGGTGGGAATTTTTTGGGGATTTGTTGACCTATACATTTTTGGAATCTGCAGACCTTGGGGATTCCAAAAAACAATGTTGCCACTTGAACAGACACCTGTATGGCGGCCATTTTGGAATTTCAAAACGGGGCGCCATAAAATACAGAATTTCAGCTACCTTGGCCTCTAAACAACCTAAAAACTCAATTTAACATGCCAATCCTATGTTTTCTTGGTCAAGGAATCCAATGGTGACTTCAAAATTATGCTCAGAATCGTGCTGTTGCACCCCCAAGGGGTGGGAAACAAAATTGTGGCACCTCCAAGAAGTGGAAAAGGAAATTGTTACTCTAATCCCCCTTAATGACCCCATGTCAGAAGTCCGGGAACAAAATACTTAAAATTTCTGCATATGATTATATAATAGTAGGTCGTTGGGCTTTTCCTGCGAAGTTTGATTGATGTTTTACTTCTTAAAAAGTACTCGGTTAAGGTTTGGACGAACAAACTACACAGAAATATTCTCTAGATGACAACCATTCTCACCATTTGACACTAATGACACTAAAACACAAACCAGACAGAATTAATCATTCTTAAAAGTTGTGGTGAGTGGCATTTGAAAAAATTGTGTTCATCAGCACAAACACATGAGTTCTGATTCAGCATTTTACCCTGATAAGGTTGATTACACCAGCTTTTGTGGCTGATTTTACTGGAGTAACAAGTCATCCTGGATATTTTTTGTAATTTCAATGAAGAATCGATGAAACTACCTTGCTAGCTTCTCTAGCTTATCTAGCGAGCTACAACAAGTTACCACAAACTAGATGGAGAAGACAGTAGAAGCAAAGCCGAGGAGGGATCCATAACTCTTGGCCAGCCGAGCAAGGCGGAAACTGGTTGGGAAGCTAGCCAACAGAAGTTTGCATGGCCGAGGGCTCAGGACCTACAAGCTAACCAAGAACTAGCTTTGGAGCACAAGCTAGTTCTTGGTTAGCTTGTGCTAGCCATGAGCACAAAGCATTTTGGTCCTTTGTGCTCAAGCTAGTTCGGGAGCACAAATATAACACAGCTAGCTCTTTTTAGGACTAAACTGGGAAGTCAGGTTAATGAGAGGGTCCTTTGAATTTGATAGCTAGCCAAGTTGGCTTTCGGCTAAAAGAGCAGCTTCTAGCCAGAGGATCCTCCTGATATCTGGTCATTCTTTTGAGAGCTAGACTGGCTAGCTCGTGCTTCCCAGCTAAGCGACCTGTTGGCTACAGTGACCTGTTGAGCTCCAGAGCCATGGGAGCCTGACGCTATCTGAGGTAGCTCTCCTGAACTCTCAGCTAGAAACGTGAGCTAGCTGGCTGGGAGCTGAGAGCTTGGTCTGCTTCGTTTACAAATGACGGGATTCAGCGATTCAGTGCCAAGACAATGAGAGTTTTTATCAATTCATTTACTTTTTGCAGAAAAAAACTTCAAAATGTATTTTTTAGAAAACACAGATGAGTTTTTGAATGGATGATAACTGCTGGTGTGGGAAAAATTCAATAATTTTAAATGGAAGACGATGTGAGAAGAACACTGAACCACAACACTTCTTTTTGCAAAAGATAGAATTAAAATAAGTCTTAAAAAACTTTTAAAGTGTACCCTCAATTATTTAAGAATAAACATCTGATCTTTGTAGCACAAAGGTGACGTTAGCGTAGCATCAGAGCAGCTGCACATGAGCGGGCTAAAGAAACACGAGTCAGACGGCTTTTACTCAATAGTATGGCTTCCATTTATAACTCATATTTCATAACTTATATCAGAAAAGTCCTCCACCAAACACAAACCACAAGGAAAATGTAACACACCACCAGAATTTGACTGTATAATCGAAGTAAGTTCTCAGCAGCTGAACTTCCTTCACATATGAAAACCACCGAACCAGTGTGATGACGGCACTGAATGAGAGTCAGTGATCATCTCAGTCACATGAACTGTTTCCCAGGAAGACCTGAACACAGCTCCCTTTATCAGAGGGACTCCATGACCTTCCCACGTCGCTGCCCTGCAGCTTTTTATGAGGAAAAACTCAACAGTGGTGAGATCTCAGAGGGAGTGAGCTGTTTGTTTGACCTGACCACGCAGTGCAGCGTCACCTTCATCAGAAAGGAGAGAAAAGATTTATTACAGGAATGTTCACCGAACGGAAAAGATTGGATTACAAACAATACGACATACTGCCCAAAAATATATATATATTTTTTTTTTTACGTTGGTTTTAGAGCTGATGGGTGGTTTTTTTGCTGAACTGTGGAATTAAAGTGGTCATTTTTCAGTCATTTAAATCCAAATCTTAGGTACCTAAAGATTAGTTTAGCACACACAACTGGACAGTTTGTAATTAGGTCAGAATGAGGGAGAGCTTTCTCTTGGGGGGGGAAACTTCCTGAGAAGGAGAGGATCTGATTGGTTGGCTAGAAACTAGCCTAGCTAAGGAAACCAACAGACTGCACCGAAACCTCTTCATGGTTGTTGAAGCAACAAATATACGTTCAGTTGTGTTGTGTATAGGCCTGGGCAACGATTAAAATGTTTAATCTAATTAATCACATGATTTCCCTGATTAATCGCGATTAATCGCATTTGTACGCAGAATCCAAAAATTAATCCAAAAGTAGCGTATAGCTTTTAGCATTTAGTTTTATTTTAAATGTGCTGCCATATGAATGAAAGTGCCATAACATTTGTTGTGCAAACACACTTTTAACATCAGCATCTTTCTGTAGTTTTTATGTAGAAGCCTCGCTCCACTGTCTGTTTCCTTGAATGACTTGCTGCTATCAGTTGTGTGTTTTGCCTTTAAGTGATATTTTAGACTGGAACTACTACGCTGAGAAGACAATTCAACTTGGCAGTGTTTACAGATGACTTTGGTTCTGTCGACTCCGCCGTCTGGAAGAACTTTAACATGAAAATGGCCGAGTAAAAGTTCCGTACCCTTCTCCATGTTTGGTGGATCCGCCGATTACTTTCTTTTCCGGTTCCACAGCAGACAGCAGCAGACTTTTACAGAATAAAAGCCTGTGAGCAGCAGACTTTTACAGAATAAAAGCCTTAAAAAAGTGTATTTAAAAAAAAAAAACTGGAAAACTGGAACCTTAAATAACACCGTGTACATACATCTAAATATTAAATCCAATATTATTTCTAAATCTAAATGGTAAGTTTAAATGTTTCGAAAATATGCAAATTGACTCCTTCCCTTGTGGTATCCTCGACCAATACCCAGACACACACCACAACTGTTGACCCAACCAAAAGCCGATCATGGCTGTCGGGTTTCACCTCTCATCCAATCAACTGTTGTGGGCGGGGTTATATGTGTGTCTGTGTATTGGTCGAGGGTACGATAAGGGGTGGGGTCAATTTGCATATTTTCGAAAAATTTAAATGTAGAAAATCCAAAAGCAGAACCAGACTGAAAATGAACAACTATGAACCGGCAGCTGACAAGGAGATTAAAAGAGGACGAAAAGACGAGTAACAGGAAGCTGAGTTTCAAAATAAAACAGGAAATGAAGCAAAGCCCAGGACAGAACACACTAAAAACGACACCGAATAGAAACTCTTAACAACAAACTAAGACACAATAAAGTAGAAACTGAACTAAGACCTGGACTGAAAGATGAACACCGGAACAGAACTGAGGACAGACAAGACGACATCCGATAAATATAAAACAAAGTAAGAACAACAACGAATTAAAATCACAAGAGAGACTAAACAAAAAGGTTCATCAAGAACAGACCAATACAGACAGAGAATTCAAACAAATAACTCCAAAATACTAAGAACACAAACAAGAAAAAAGAATAAAGCAAAACAAAGAAAAGTCCAAATCTGGCCCAAAATGAAACGGACATTATTCAGATGTGAGATACATTTATTATCAGCTTCTCTGGATCACTTTGGAAGAAGGGAGTGAGCAGTAAACTGCACTGTGAAGCCATTAGCTTGTCTGAACAGAGGTGGTTTTTCAAGGAGAATATGAAACCCTAATCAAATCCTACTGTCCCGGAGGGATGTTTGTCAGATTTAAAACACTAAAGAGGCAGAGCTGTAACAGTACGAGCATTCTTCCCGAGACATTCGACACGCCGAGTTCACTTAAGGTTGAATATTTCGATTTCTGTGAGAGGTCAAAGCCTCCTGGAACCGAAACGGAGATCTTTAAGTTCCTCTGCCGGTTCACTGAAGGTCAGGCTGTGAAATCACTCTGCTGGATTTAATGCTTCACTGTAGTTCTTTCTGAAGGTCTGCCACTATGTCTTATGTAGGTCAGTTCTTGGGAAAAAGCAGTTCACGCCCTCCTTTCGTTTCCCACTTAAATATCTTTGACCTCTCACGATGACGACCACAGTTATGAAAGTTTAGAAAACTGATACTGAGAAAACATTTCACAATTAACATTTTCTCTGTTCATTAAAGGGGACAAACGCCCTCTTTAACAGCGTCTGTACGCTGGCTGAGGACACGTCGTCATGCTGCTGTGTTTACGGACGTTAGCTGTCATCAACACCTGGACATCACATGAAGCTGCTCCTCCAGTCGGACCAGAAATGCTCCAGATCTATTTTTAAAGGTAAACACAAGAAACGTGTCCTAAAGAAAAAATGGACCAAACTCAATGAATGATTCCCTATATTCCCTGTAATATAGATCAGTGAGCAGTGCTGACTGGAAATAAAAGAGGTAAAGAAAAGTAGGAATGGGATTCAAACCCTGGTTCGGGTAGGGGTAGAAATAGAAGAGGTAATGATAAGTAGAAATGGGATTCAAACCCTGGTTCGGGTAGAGGGTAATGAAAGTATAGAGGGTGCCAGAGGTGGAGGCAGGACAAGACACACGAGCAGATTCAGCAGACAAACTCACCTAAACAGTCCTACAGTCACTAAAAATGACAGCAAACACAAGGCCATACAGGACAACTCACCTAAAATGGCCGACTGCTTTCAAAAGGCTCACATGGGCCACACCCTCCACCTAAATACATCCTGGATTTCTTCCTTGTTTCTTCCAAAAGTCTGTTTACCCTAAGTGCTCCCCCTGCTGGGCCCCCAGCTGCTATTGTTTCTTCTAATCCAAATCCACTGACTGGACTTTACTGCCTCATCTGACACTTCCTTCACTATTTTCCTCACACTCTGTCCACTTACACCCAGCTCCCTCAACAATGAGACAACAGACTTTGCAACAAATCCTCTACATCCTACTTCCACTGGACAGATTCTAACTTTCCATCCTCGCTGCTCAGTTTTAAGACTATCCTGCTGGCTGTGAGCTTCTGTCCATGTTGTCTGCTGAGAGAGTTCACCTGAGTTACCAGCTGATGCTGTGTGTGACATCATCAGCTGAGCTGTTGCTAAGCTACAGAAACAACAGCCCAACCCGCTGATGGAGACCTCTGAAGGTTTCCACCTCGCCTTCCTCTCTGTTACACTTTCTACATGTTTGTCAGCTGGTTTATATTTGATTTAGTCATCTATCAGAATTAATAATGCATCGAGATCTTTTCCCTTCAGGGATGAATAAAGTATTGTTGAATTTAATCTAATGGAAAACCTCCATGACTTGTTCTGGTTTTGTTATGGATTAATTTGCCTTCAGTTCTGAACTTTTTGCCTTTTAAAGCAGGTTTTCCTCAGAACTGCCCAGTTAAAGGAAAAACTCAACAAAAGCTACATTTTATAACATGTTTGTACGTCTCCAAATTCATTAAACAACCAGATTTTTGTTGTTTTAAGTTGTTTTATAAACTTATTTTAAATTTTTTTGTTATTATTGAATAACCTCATGTAAACATGACAGAGCAGAAGCTAAAGAAGTAACCCAAAGAGGAATGAATTAGCTGATAAAATCCTTTTTTTTGTTATTTTATAAGGGTTCTGCAGATACTTTCTTTCATCCCAAACAACAGCAGCACTTAGGAGCTAAACTATCTTTGTTCATGTGCTTCAGAAGCAGTTTGTGGCTCCTGTTTGGTCTCATATTTACTTAAAGGTGGACTGTCGGAGGTTGCTGGTCAACAGTAAGTCCGGATAAACTGGATAAACTTTGTCTCTCTGGTGAGTTTTTGAGGTGTTGTGAGTCAAACCGTTGGGTTCACAGTCTCTGGGTGTGTGTCGGAGTCTCTTCCTGAGCTCCCAGTTTCCAGTATTTTCCTTCTAAATGTTCTCTTTCATTCAGAGTTAATCGATTTGTCGGAGACAGATTCAGAGATTCAGTTCTTCTTATTCTTTCTGTGTCATCGCAACATGCTCCAGCCAATCAGGCGTCTGGCATCAACCCTGAAACCCGGCTGGATTCTTCCTCAGCAGGTTATAAAGTCCCAGCGGCCTCTGCGTCTTCGTCGTCACTCGGCTTGGCTGCTTTCTCTACGCTGGAGCATCTCTGATGTGGTGAGGCTCATCACAGCTTTTCTTTGCTTCTGTCGTTACTTAAGAGCTTAAACTTTGAGTCGTGAGAGGTTCGGGTGATGTATGTTACACTAAGATGTCCAAAATTCTGCCGTTTCTGCTTCTGTTCTGGGGTTTTAACTGTTTCATATCAGAATAAAGGGAATTGTGATTAAAGTTTCAGGCTGTTTGACAAAATCAAACTCGATTTAGCCAAAAAAAAAAGCTTTCAAGTCTTTTTAATCTTGGATTACCTCGTGATAAATGTGATAAAATTCTGTCAGGTTGATGCGATCTGTTGGTTTCCTTCTTTATAAAGGACTAGTTTGAATTTAGATTGATTGGATTGAGATAATTGAGATAACTTTAGTTGTCATTTGGCACTTTTTAAATAAAAAACGGATTAATTTAATCCTTTCATGTAAACGTGGTTCTGCTGAGAGATCAGAGGGTGAGAAACGGCCACAAAGACTCTGGAAAAACGTTCAGGTTCTGTCTCCGTCTCCTGGGAGGTGTGTTCCAGCTCATTTTCTCTTCTACTGTGTTCTTTAGGGAACAAATTCCAAACACCAGAAGCATCGAATCACAGCAGCCAGGATTATTCTGAGACTCTGGAAAACACCGAAATCTACAGGTTGAAAAAAACCCCCAAAAAAACAGGTAAATTGAGACATATTTTAAGTAAAAGGCAGCAAAAGCTTTCTTTAAGTTGATTTTTGTTGTTGTTATATGACACACGTTTCGAATTATTCTCCACATTGAATTGACTTTTGGAGTTCTGGACTTTGACTTGTGTGTGTTTTCCTGTCAGCCTGTTGGGTGTGGCCCTCATTTCACTTATTTAATTTCAACAGTGCAGCTTATTACTGTTAGATTAAATGTAGTTTAACATCTGCAGAGATTAATCAATAAATAAGCTCAATTAATATTGATTTTAGAAGGTAGCCAGACTCTCCTGTAACCTTTAAAGTGTCCTGATCAGCAGTTCTGCAGCTTCCTGAAGCTCTTTCAGAGTTTCTCTGCTTCTTCCCTCATCTTCAGTCCAGTCCTTGTACCTGAGCATCTTCAGAGGAATGTGTTTTTTCTTTGTTCAGCCACTTAACTCTGAGCTGTGAACCATTCAGGCAGGAAAAAGGCTCCTAACTCAAGGGATGAACCAGAGTTGTGTCCACACAGAACAGACAACTTAGCAAAGAAGCCGTTTTAAACTGGATCTTTAGGCACTTTGTTCCCAGCAGCCTGTCACAGAGACACATCATTTGTTCCCATTTCTTTAGCTGCATGTGTGAAAAACAGCAAAGATAACACAGTGTGACAGACAGAAAACAGGATTTCTGCAGCAACAAGGTGATTCCCAAAGAGCTGTTAGCTGAAAACTTGGCATATCTCAGCATGGTGTGCAGTGTGTCCTTAAAACATTTGAGGAAACTGGACAAGTGGAGGACAGAAGAAGAAGTGTCAGGCCTAAAGAACTATCTCCAGCAGATGAACAGGATCTGAAAGTGATGTCCTTAAGAAAGAGGAAAACATCCAGCAAAGACCTGACACAGGAGCTGAGAGATGCATCTGGACCTTCAGCTGATCCATCTGCTGTTGGCCCAAGCCTCATCAGAAATGGGCTCCATGGAAGGGTGGCTGTCAGGAAGCCGTTCTTAAGGAAGGGAAACAGGGAGAAAAGGCTGAGCTGTGCCAAAGGACACAAGAAGTGGGCTGAAAATCAGTGGCAGCAGGTCTGATGGAGGGATGAATCCTCCCCAGAGCCCGGAGCTCAACATTACTGAAGCAGTGTGGGATCATGTTGGCAGAGAACGCAACAAAAGGCAGCCCACATCCAAAGAAGAGCTTTGGGATGTCCTTCAAGAAGCCTGGAGAACTATTCCTGAAGACTCCTTAAAGAAAGGACAGAAAGCTGTCTGAGAGGGTTCAGGCTGTGCTGGAGGACAAAGGAGCTCAGAGCAGATATTCACTTTAAAGCTGCTCAGAACTGAACTAACTCTGGTTCTGCCTCAGATTCTGGGTTTATGTTCATGTTGGAACATGTTTCAGTGAATCTCTGCAGCTGTTACCATGGAAACATCTGCAGATATTCACTTTAAAGCTGCTCAGAACTGAACTAACTCTGGTTCTGCCTCAGATTCTGGGTTTATGTTCATGTTGGAACATGTTTCAGTGAATCTCTGCAGCTGTTACCATGGAAACATCTGCAGATATTCACTTTAAAGCTGCTTAGAACTGAACTAACTCTGGTTCTGCCTCAGATTCTGGGTTTATGTTCATGTTGGAACATGTTTCAGTGAATCTCTGCAGCTGTTACCATGGAAACATCTGCAGATATTCACTTTAAAGCTGCTCAGAACTGAACTAACTCTGGTTCTGCCTCAGATTCTGGGTTTATCTTCATGTTTGACCTTTTCCTGCTTCTTCAGGCCTTCGTCTTCATCATGACTCGATAAATCAAACATAATGTCGGTGGAGTCAAGTTGTGTGTTAACCATTGATAAGGTTCTTTAATCAATTAGGAGGACTTGCTCCCCTACTCTCCTGTAAAATATGTTTACTTGAAGTCAATATAGAATATATATAGAAGCGTTTCTGTTATGTTAAATTTGAAAATATAAATCTTTAATTTACTGTCCAACAGTCTTCTGTCATAATGTTTTTATTCCACTTGACTTTGGAGTGTTTTTCTCCCTCTTTTGGGGGAATTCACCAAAACAAGACTCAGCTGATTTAAATGTTAATAAAGCATATTATTTTCACCTGGTGAATTCTTCACGCCATTTTCTGCGCTCTCGTTAAAGACGTTGGGCTGAATGAGCAATTTCAATGACTGCTTCAGACGATGCAAAGAAAAAGCTGATTTCCATGCTGGTCGGAGCTCAACAGTCTCTCGCTTTGTGGAGGCTCGGCAGCTGACCGCCTCATGCTGACATTAAAGGCTAAATTTTGGAGTCATGATGAAGAATCTCATTTGTGAGCTCTCTTTTATTTGTTTCTCTTTAGATTTGGTGAAGTGGAAATGGCAGCTCGTCAGGATCATAAGGTGAGATTAAAAACAGTTACAACAGAGCTGCCCAAGCCCTTCAGCCTTTGCACAGCTGTGCTTGACTACATTAACAATAACATGTCATGACTTGTTGGATGGTTGGAATGATGGTTGCTTGGTTGGATGATTGATTGGATAATTGGTTGACCAAATGGGTGGTTGGATGGTTAGATAGTTGTTTGGTTGTATGATTGGATAGTTGGGTGGTTGGATGGTTGGATAGTTGGATCATTGGATAGTTAGTTGGTTGGTTGGCCGGATGGGTGGTTGGTTGGGTAGTTGGATGGTTGGATGATTGATTGGATGGTTGGTTGGATAGTTGGATTGTTGCTTGGTTGGATAGTTGGATCATTGGATAGTTGGTTGGTTGGCCGGATGGGTGGTTGGATGGGTGCTTAGATACTTTGTTGGGTAGTTGGATGGTTAGATAGTTAGATAGTTGGGTGGTTGGATGGTTAGACAGTTGGTTGGGTGGTTAAATAGTTGGTTGGTTGGATGATTGATTGTTGCTTGGTTGGATAGTTGGATCATTGATAGTTGGTTGGTTGGCTGGATGGGTGGTTGGTTGGTTATGTGGTTAGATAGTTGGTCGAGTAGTTGGATGGTTTGATAGTTGGGTGGTTGGATGGTTAGAAAGTTGGTTGGGTGGTTGGATGGTTAGATAGTTGGGTGGTTGGATGGTTAGACAGTTGGTTGGGTGGTTGGATGGTTAGACAGTTGGTTGGGTGGCCAGATTGGGTGGTTGGATGATTGATTGGATAGTTGGGTCATTGGATGGTTGATTGGATAGTTAGGTGGTTGGATGATTGATTGTTGCTTGGTTGGATAGTTGGATCATTTGATAGTTGGTTGGTTGGATGGTTAGACAGTTGGTTGGGTGGTTGGATGGATGGTTAGATAGTTGGATGGTTGGATTGGGTGGTTGATTGGATAGTTGGGTCATTGGATAGTTGGGCGGTTGGATGATTGATTGTTGCTTGGTTGGATAGTTGGATCATTTGATAGTTGGTTGGTTGGGTGGATGGATGATTGGTTGGTTATGTGGTTAGATAATTGGTTGGGTAGTTGGATGGTTAGATAGTTGGGTGGTTGGATGGTTGGATGATTGATTGGATAGTTGGATGATGGATTGGATGGGTGGTTGGATGAGTAGGTGGTAGAACTGATTAGTTGGTGAGTCTATTGGATTTAGTGGAGCTGATGGTGCAGCCCTGTTCAATCTGTGTTTCAGAGCAGTGCTTTTCTGAAAGTTTCCAGTCTGCCTCTGGTTCAATCGGCTTTCCAGTCCGTGACTTCAGCGTACTCTGGGGTCAAAGATCGGTATCCTCTGCTGGGGCTGATGGGAGGAGTGGCAGAGGTCGGAGTTCGCAGCATCTCTAAAGAGGCCATGAGAAGAGTAACGCCTCTCCTCCAGAGTCTGGAGCCACAGAGTACGTAGAAATGACTGCTGCTGACAACATGACCGAGTCTACCCACACATTCCTTTTTATCCGCAGTGACTCATGTGTTTAATCTTGCTCTGTGCAGTTGAAGTCGCCAACAGTTTTGCCCTCGATGGTCTTGATCTTCTGGAAAAAAACTTTCCAATCCTGAACCAGTCGACAGATGAGGTTTGTCTTGCTCTTTTTTCTGAAACATATTTTATTTTAAATAAATAGTTTGATCACGTCGTTCAAGGTTCATATTGAATCGGCAGTACACATAATATTGGATGTTGTTGAGGTGGTTTTTTGTGACATATTCGCAACTTTAGTGGAATAACATTTGGTTACTCTTAATGGGCCTCATGCAAGAACATTTTCGTATTTTTATTCTAAATTTCTCTCAATTTTTTCGTAAGGTCTCGTACAAACACGCCACGTCAGATTCAACAAACGCTCTTAACTTTGGAAAAAATGTGTAAACGACCTGCGTAAATGATGAATCCCACCTGTGCGTATCTAAGTGCACGTGCACAAGGATAGAAGATTTGCATACTCCACGCCCTAAATTATACCATATAAGGCTGTGCTTCCTCGCTCCTGTGCCAGGAAGTGTTGAGTGTTGAGTCATGAGAATGGCATCAAGGTGCAAAAAGAACAACTTTAGGGGCTCTGAGATTGAAGTTCTGCTTCCAGAGATCCAAAAAGGAAAATCTATCATTTTAGCAGTGTCAGTGTTACGGGTTTCAAAGGTGGTAACCGGAAGTAACAAATGATAGTTTATTCTGGCTCACTGCTGTCAACTCTCCTGGAAGTTTCCTGGAAAACAGAATCGTTACATCTGTCAGTGAAAGAGCGAGCCGCCATCTTCTTCCCCGAATCTCGGTCTGATTTATTACAAACTTCCAACAATCATGGTATAAAACAATAAACGTTTCCCCACATGTAATCATGTTTCAGTTTCATTTGGTAATTGTTAACACAATGTTCTGTACTCTCCACACATCAGTGGCCAATATTTCTCACACACACATTCAGAGAAATAGTCATATTACAAAAATAAATCACTTTCTTCCAAATGCACCAATTTCAAAAGAATAAACATTTTAATCTATGTAGATGTATCTTTGTTTCTTTTTAACTCAGGAAACTAATTTTAACATTAATGTAATAATGTAACTCTCTTTGGCTTTAAATGACTTTAGGGTCAAAACATGGAACACTGTACACATAGGGATAACCATTCAACTTAGATTGCATTTTTCTTATCTCAGACCAGACTGTAACGGTTCCTGTGAAAATTCAGGATTAACTCTTAAGCTGTTAACTATAAACCTCCTTATTTTACTAGAACATTAACACTCATCCTTAACATATCAGGACTTCAGAAACCGAAATAAAGACATTGCTAGGGAGTGGAGACGACGTCATACAAAATCAAACACCTGCACAGTCACAAGCACACACAGGCTAAACAACCGTTAGCGCCATAGCTTACAGAAAAAAACTGTATTTCGCGGTTCTAGCCGCGGTTCTTAAACTCAATGAAACACATCAAAAATTCCACAACAGACATATCACAGCTACTACACATAACTGTACACTTCAAGGGGAGACATATTTATGTACATTTTACCGTGTACTAACCTGGAAAACAGAATCGTTACATCTGTCAGTGAAAGAGCGAGCCGCCATCTTCTTCCCCGAATCTCGGTCTGAGAGCAGAGGGAGGGGCTCCCCACCTAAGACGTCGCGGTGCAACGATTATCGCACTTTGGTTCCACTTTCTCCATTTTTTCTGTACACTAACATTGCCTCCCGCAATAGTATTTTTTTTTTTAAATCATTAAATCTTTAGCTAGGCAAAATTAAAGTGCTGTGTAAAGTTACCCACACAAATAACCAACAGATTTTCTTTGACTGTAACTGAACAAAAAGTGACCAGGTGTTTTCACACTAGTGTGTATCACATCAGCAGTGGAATTACGGGACCTAAAGCGAAGAAATGGGAAACAGTTACGAGTGCTGTTAATACCATGTCACCGAAATAAAAAAATAAATGGTTTGATGAAAATGGCTTAAAAAAAAAAATGTCTCGCCATGGGCAGGCGCTCGATGACTGCAACTAAAGCCGTGCAATCAGTTGTTGCCTCATCATGATGGCTCTTTGATGGGGGGGTCCATGAGGGGGGTCTTCTGGCACCACACCTTCTGGTCTGCCTGGGCTGGTTCAGGTGGAGACCCTCGTTCATGGCAATATTGCGCCATGAACGAGGTATGGAGACACACCCACCTGGCCTTCAGCTCAGTGCGCTCCTCAACAGCACGGGTGCTTTGATGCGTATATGTGTGCATTGCTCCAATTATGATTGGCAGTCCAGCCACGGGATGAAAGTCCCTCTTAATCTGTACTTGTTGGACAGCGGTGTATGGGAATCTGATGTACCATGGGTGATAAACTGATGAGCGCTTTGATGACCAAGGGGAGCGCACGGCTCACAGAGGACTGGGACACCCCCGATCTGTCTCCAATCTCCCTCTGAAAGGTTCCAGGGGCCAAAAATCCAAGGGTGGTGAGGACCTGGGCGTGTGGTGGAATTGGGTTTGATCGGCGTGTTTTTCTCTGGAGTCGTGGCTCTAGCAAGATGCATATTTGTAGCAGCACAGTCCTTGGGAATCTTAATCGTGATGTCAGCCATTCGTCTGTCCACACTGTCTCTTCCAAGAGCCTGACGTGCTAAGGCATCCAAAAGTAGAAAGTCAGTCGCTGGTTACGCTTCCCATTGACCTTTGCTATATACAGATTCAAATGAACCTTCAATTAGTGCACAATTTAAGTCAAACAGAATAATGTCAGCATGATTATGGGGTATAATGTATATAATGTATATTTATTTATGTTTTCTTCAAAGTAATTAAATATACAATCCAATAGTCAAGCAAACTTGATTGGAATAACAGCGGACTATTTTACAAAACTCCTACGACAGGTCTGGATCACTCGTAAATTCTGTTCGTACCTGAAAGAAAACGTAAAATACGAAAAGATTGGTGAATGCGCAAATTCTCTTAAATCACTCGCACGGATGATTTAAGAACAAATCTGTGTGTACGAACGGTTCTTGCATGAGGCCCGATGTTTATTCTCAGCCCAAACAACATCATTTCAGGCCTAGAGGCAGCTCGACCAAAAATTAGGGTTAACCCCTTAAAGGGGAACTCCGGGGCATTTGAAGCGCGTTTCCATTGCTAGAGGTTGTCAAATACTGATAGTAGGACACAGAGAGGTGCAAATCTGCGCTCCCTGTGTGGAGATCGCTCTGTCCGCACAGCGTGTCATGCGAGGCTAATACGTGGTGGCTAAGGGGCAAACGCTAACCCTTCCACGTAAAACAACAACTTGCACACTGCAGAAACGTCACACCACTTTATAACCCATCCGACAATAAAGTCACAAGCCTTACCATCAAAACCATATGCATGGTTCTCACATTACTGGCATGGGGACGTTACAAAACAACTTTATAAACAGCATGTCACTCACCGGCTGGTTGTAGGCTCGCGCATGTGAAAGCCCAAAAGAGTCGATGGACGATAATCCCAAATACAAAACAATTATTTTCTCTAGAAAAACTGCGTTCAAGTATTTAAAACATTACAACAATACATGCCCAGTAATATTGTTGTAATGTTTTAAATACTTGAACGCAGTTTTTCTAGAGAATATAATTGTTTTGTATATGGGATTATTCTCCATCGACTCTTTTGGGCTTTCACATGCGCGAGCCTACAACCAGCCGGTGAGTGACATGCTGTTTATAAAGTTGTTTTGTAACGTCCCCATGCCAGTAATGTGAGAACCATGCATATGGTTTTGATGGTAAGGCTTGTGACTTTATTGTCGGATGGATTATAAAGTGGTGTGACGTTTCTGCAGTGTGCAAGTTGTTGTTTTACGTGGAAGGGTTAGCGCTTGCCCCTTAGCCACCACGTATTAGCCTCGCATGACACGCTGTGCGAACAGAGCGATCTCCACACAGGGAGCGCAGATTTGCACCGGTCTGTGTCCTACTGGCAGTATTTGACAACTTCTAGCAATGGAAACGCGCTTCAAATGCCCCGGAGTTCCCCTTTAACGCCTGAATTTATATAGCTGTATATAAAAAAATGTTTTGTGTGTGTTTTAGCCTTTAAGTAGATGGTAAATAATGCTGAGATTATTAATTTCACTTTTGCACAAAAAATAAATAGAAATTGGCATCCTGGTCAATTTTGAGTCACTTTGGTATGTTTGGTATGTAATTTGGTATGTTGCTTATTTGCAACACCAGGCATAATGGTCAATAATAAGATAACAACAGAGTAATATAACAGTGAAAAAACAATGTTTTTTATTCACCCTTTTTATTTTTACATATTTATTCATATAAATCTGCAACAGGAAATAAGTCTGTCACTTTGCGGTCGTAGTGAATATGGACTAACCGGCATTGGGGGAATAAAGATGCTATCTCAGCTGGTTGATTGAGTCAAACGGTTTGTAGCATATATGCGACAATAGGCGTTAAAATTTAAAGTTATTTGTTTTTGTCAGTAAATGAGGTGCGACTTGTGATCCATCCGTTCCAAATCCTGAGGTTTCGTCTCTTTGAGTCTGCTGATGCTGACCAAGTGTAGCCTCCTGCCTCTCAGGTGATGACTCACCTGAAGGATGCCTTCTTCTTGACGGTGGATGACGCGCAGCTGTGGGTGGTGGACAACCTGGATGGAGCTCTGGATCAGTTGGAGCGTGTGGCCGAGGCGGTTCGGATGACCGTGCGGCAGCTGCAGAGCACTCAGATTGGCCACGCCGCCGCGTCGGGATTCGACAATGTGCTGAGTCGTCTGGAGGACGCCACCGCCTACTACCTGCCCCTCCCACCAACTCTGCGTGAGTACAGAAATCTGATTGAAGCGAGATATTTAAGGAGACATATTGAGCCTTTTTTATTAGGGCTGGGCAACGATTAAAATGTTTAATCTAATTAATCACATGATTTCCCTGATTAATCACGATTAATCTCATTTGTACGCAAAATCCAAAAATGAATCCAAAAGTAGTGTATAGCTTTTAGCATTTAGCTTTATTTTAAATGTGCTGCCATATGAATGAAAGTGCCATAACATTTGCTGTGCAAACACACTTTTAACATCAGCATCTTTCTGTAGTTTTTATGTAGAAGCCTCGCTCCACTGTCTGTTTCCTTGAATGACTTGCTGCTATCAGTTGTGTGTTTTGCCTTTAAGTGATATTTTAGACTGGAACTACTACGCTGAGAAGACAATTCAACTTGGCAGTGTTTACAGATGACTTTGGTTCTGTCGACTCCGCCGTCTGGAAGAACTTTAACATGAAAATGGCCGAGTAAAAGTTCCGTACCCTTCTCCATGTTTGGTGGATCCGCCGATTACTTTCTTTTCCTGTTCCACAGCAGACAGCAGCAGACTTTTACAAAATAAAAGCCTGTGAGCAACAGACTTTTACAAAATAAAAGCCTGTGAGCAACAGACTTTTACAAAATAAAAGCCTGTGAGCAGCAGACTTTTACAGAATAAAACCCTGTGAGCAACAGACTTTTACAATAATAAAATAAATAATAAAACAGGGGGGGTCCGTGACGTAGTGGGCTGAGCAGGCGCCCCATGTACAGAGGCTATAGTCCTCGCTGCAGCTGGCCCTGGTTCGAGTCCCACATCGGACGGCCCTGTGCTGCATGTTGTTCCCCCTCTCTCTGCCCCCTGCTTCCTGTCTCTCTGAACTTTCCATTAAAGGCACAAAAGCCCCAAAAAATTATATAAAATGTTTTTTAAAAACTGCATTAATGTGTGATGAAATGAAATTAAATAACTAACGAGTTAACTTGCCCAGCCTTATTTTTTATATAAATAATTGGAAGAGGACACTGAACATGATAAATTATTTGTTGAAAAACTATAAAACCAATGACTCCAACCTCTAAAAAGCCACTGAACACCTGCTTTTTTAATTCATGAGCATTATCTTGATTGAGAACTGTAAAAAATGTCCTAATACAGCCCTTTTATCTATCATCAGAAACAGTCCAGTTCCTCCAAAGCACTTCATCTAACCTATGACAAACAGTTTTAATTCACTGCCATAATCACTCTCATCTTACAATAGATTTGAGCAGGTTTGTCGGGAACTTGTGTGTTTGTCTCACAGTTGTGAGTTGAAGAAGCAGCAGCAGAGGGAGCTGAAGCTCTGCAGAGTTTACGTTCATCCCTTTAGGCTCTGAGAGGGTTTTATTGAAGTGTTTTTGGGTCAGACAGCAGGCAGAATGTCAAATGGTGACGTTAATCACACTGAAGGTGAAACGATCACACTGTGAGGCGGACGTTTGTGAAAGCTTCTCTGCACCAGAGGACCGGATGTGATACAAGTTGTTTTCTTTAAAACCACTTTTAGTTTAAGACATGAACAGGCAGCTCGTTCAGTCTGTCATCACTTCCTCAAGAGAAGAAACACTTTGAGCCGAAAGAATCCTAAATACCAGCATTATAAAAACTGTAAGAACAAGAAGATCTGCTGTTTTGCATCACATACAAACCTAAAATGCATCTAAAATGCAAATCCATCGTTAGATAACTGGTTTGAACCTTTTTTTTTTTAAGTTTCTGGAAGCTTCTCCAACCAGCAGGTTAGCTGCTGACAGGCGAGGGTGTCAGGATCGGGTATAACAGCAGCATTCACCAAAGGTTCAGCCTCTCCAACAAGGATGGGTCGGGGCTCACCGCTTTGGGCCAAACTCCATCAGAGAATCATCAAGAAGTTCAGCAAATGTCTCTCAGGAAGAGACCAGAAAAGATCAAAAAAAGTTTAGGAAAAGATCAAATGTTTCTCAGAGTCAGACTGTGAAGAACTCAGTAGATTTGTCCAGCAGGTAAAACCTTCTCAGGATTTATTATTAAAACGAGTCAGCTGCCTGAACACTCCCCCAAAGTGAATGTTTGCTTCACAGTTTCTGTCGAAACTCAAAGGAACACTTGTGCGATGCGTTTGTTTTTTGTCGGTCCGTCAGGTCGGGAGTGGGAGATGAGGGTGCAGGAGTACGAGGACGAGGACGAGGACGACGAGCCCAGCCTGTGGACCAGGATCCGCAGCCTCCTGCTGACGCTCAGCCTGCAGCTTTATTACCGAATGACCAAGGTCAGAGAGCGACTGGAGAGAGTCGCCCGGACGCTGGGAGACGCTGCTGATCAGGTGAGGCCGAGCCCAACTCGCCTTCACTGTCCCGGCTCTAAAATCATTAGAGTTTGTTCAGGGACAACGAGCAGAGTAACTTACAGGTGAAGGTTAGTCACAGACACCCATCCCATAAGTAGGTTTTACCCCAAAAGTTCCTGTCAAACCAGAATCTAACCGACAAGAAGCAGTTTGGCTACTTTTTACAGACAAAAATGTCTGAAAAAAGTCAGAATTAATGTAAAAACATTCAATTTTTTGATCAGAGGCATAATGTTGTTGCACTGATAGTAAAGTCCATGAGTTAACAGTTCGGTCAAATTTAATGGTGCTAATGCAAAAAGCATCAAGTATGCGTACAAACTATTTTTAAATAAAAGGGGAATACTCTCAACTTCTCTTCATATACAATTTACACATCAAAATATAGGTTTTTCGTCCTCTTTAACCGTTTGTTACTGTCACAGTTTTCTCTCAAATCGCCTCAAAACAGAGTAAACATGCTGAATTTATTGGGTGAGGTCTTTTTTTTAACCTGCCATGAAAGCTATATTTTACACAGTAGATTAACAAAAAAAAAAAAAAAAAAAAGCATCCGTGTGTCCAGGACAAGATTCTGTCACTCGCTGTTCAAACATTTTTTTTTTTAAAATACGACTTATAGTTTTTACACAGCTACTGTTTGTCTGAGGCTCTATTTTGCATCTGCTTAACAATGTCAGTGTCCTCCCCCCTACAACACAGAAAAGGCAGGAATCCCTATAGCTACTCAGCAGTTCCATCATGGCCGCCCCTCAAAGGCTCTGTATGTCCTCAAACATTACCTGTGTTCCAAACCGCATACTTCTCCTACTACTCATACTAACTTTTTGAGTTAGTATGCGAGTTTAAGCGAGCGAGAAGTTCCCGAATGCATACTAGATCTTCCTAAATGTTGGGTATGCATCATGAGGTTACTACTCATACTCAAACTACCCAAGATGCAACGTAACGTGACGTCGCCGATCGTCATTTCCTGTCAAAACGGCAGTTTCAAGCTAGCTACAACGAGGGTAGGTTCACTTCCTGTTTTCAAAACAAAAGCACCAATTGTATGGTAATGGCTTTCCCTATGATAAAAGGCAACGGGTATTTTATTTTGTGAAAATAACAGGAAGTGCGTTGCTCACTGCGGCTAGCTTTAGTAGCGCCGAATTCGTGGGAACAAAATTGTAAACAGCCGGTATTTTGTCAGGTTTTCAACACGTTGGGGATCTAAACGACTACTTTCTCACCTGAAAATGTTTCAAATGTTGCTAAAGTTTACAGTGTTTAGAGCTTAAGCGAAATCAGCTTCAGGCCGGCTGATTTCGGCTCGGGCAGGAGCGAAATGCATTGTGGGTAAACGCTCTGCATACTGTCTGATTGATGAGTATGTTGTTTCGAACACAGCCAATATGTTATCTCTGATCAGAACTGATCCAACAGGAGCATTAAGTTCAAGGTAAACACAAGAAACTTTGACCAGAGTCAGTGAATAATTCCCTAAACTGACTATATAGATCAGTGAGCAGTGCTGACTAACATGTCATTGGGCTCATCAGTGTTTTGTCTAGTTGGGGGCCACAACACCTCCAGGAGGCTAGAGCGTGATCACTGGCGTCCCAGAGTCACCCCCCTAATGCCAGCCATCTCTGCTCCTCACACCACAACAACCATCTTTTCATCCACAGCCTCAAGCTACCCCAGCCTCTCACCAACTGCACACCAGTCACAGCGGGGTGGGGATACAACCCCTGGTTCCGGTAGGGGGTAGAAATAGAAGAAGTAAAGAAAAGTAGGAATGGGATTCAAACCCTGGTTCCGGTAGGGGGTAATGAAAGTATAGAGGGTGCCAGAGGTGGAGGCGGGACAAGACACACGAGCAGATTCAGCAGACAAACTCACCTAAACAGTCCTATAATCACTAAAAATGCCAGCAAAAACAAGGTCATGCAGGGCAACTCACCTAAATGGCCGCCTGGTTTCAAAAGGCTCACATGGGCCACACCCTCCACCTAAATACATCCTGGATTTCTTCCTTGTTTCTTCCAAAAGTCTGTTTACCCTAAGTGCTCCCCCTGATGGGCCCCCAGCTGCTATTGCTTCTTCTAATCCAAATCCACTGACTGGATTTTACTGACTGGTAAAAATGCAATTAATCAGGGAAATCATGTGATTAATTAGATTTTAAAAAATTGAATCGTTGCCCAGCCCTTGATGTTTTAGATCTGTGTCTATCAGTATATCTTCAGAAATTCTATAGTTTTTGTTTCACAGTAAAAGGTCAGTTTAGCAGCTGGACAAACATGTTTTGGTCCAAAACATTTAAATATGGTTCAGCATTAAAGATGGTTTGAGCTGTGTGCTGCAACGATCATCTGTAGCCCAATGGATGCAGCATCCATGATTTCAAACAAAATCTCTGGTTCTGGCTGGTCAGACCCCAAAAGTTTCATTTTAACACGATCTTAAATCACGTTCTGGCTCTTGTTTATTTAATTTTTTTTTCTTGCAGATTCTCTTAGAATCTTAAATCAACAGCATGTAATAGTGACTGACATCTAGTGGTTAAGTTTGAAATGGCAACCACCATCAAACGCAGTGCAATGTCCTGAATGATGCTTAGTTTTAAACCTTAGTCTTACAGAGGTGCTACATATGAACATTTATTCGCCAGGTTTCAAAATACTGCGTCCAAAAAGGATCGACCTCGGGACATTTTATACAAATATGACCAAAGATATCAGAGGGGTAAGTTACCCAGAGTCAGATACTGGGATCTGTGCACGTGCGATTCGTCAGGATTCATCCAACACACACACACTCAGCAGCTGTTCTGAGTTTGAGATTTGGATCGGTTTAACTCAGACAGAAGCTGCTCCCTGAGAGAAACTGAACATTTCTGTCATGTCGGTGATAGAGATCAGCAGAAACACATTATCCAGAGCTAACAAGCGGACGTGGAGACGTGACACAGCTGCTCCCACGGGGGAGGGCGCAGATATCCATCTCTGTGAGAGTCCCAGGCTTCAGGAAAGTGGGAAACGTGTTGGTTGTCACGGGTTGCAGGACTCAGGCTGTAATACAGCTGCTCTACTTCAGTCTGTGCCTAAAAACTAGAAGAAAGCTCTAAGAAACTGTTAGAAACCAGATCAGTCTAAAAGTAAACAACTGGGTTGAAATGAGGGGCCTAAGGACGGATTACAACTCGTCCAAACCAAAGAAAAAGGGCCAAAAATAGTCCCAGAGGTGCTTAAAATACCATCAATTCCACAAAAGAGCTGACAGAGTGCTAACAAATGATGGTTCCATTTAAGTCTCAAAAACTATGCAAATAAGATACAAAAACTGCTATTTTTTTAGGTTAAATACAGTTAAAAACAATCAAACCTGCAGAAATCGTTCGTTAATCGTGTGAAAAACAGAAAAAAAAAAAAGACTGTCCCAGAACAAATTAGACCAAAAAGAGCTCCAGAAGATGGGAAAACTCCTGATGGGGAAGGTCCTCACAAAGATAGGAGCACAACTGCACGTGTGTGTGTTTGAAGCGGCTAAGTGACACACACGAGCGCTTCTTCGTCCTGCAGAACACCAACAAACACAGCCGGAGTTCAGCCCCATCAGATACAGATCGATGACACAGCTGCTGCTTCAAATCTGAGCCGAGGATCGGACTCATCAGCACCATCACCATCTGCATCACCATCTGCCCCACCATCATCATCTGCCCCACCAGCATCTGCCCCACCGTCATCATCATCTCCACCACCATCACCATCAGCACCATCACCATCATCACCATCTGCATCACCATCTGCACCACCATCATCAGCACCAGCACCATCATCATCTGCCCCACCATCATCATCTGCCCCACCAGCATCTGCCCCACCAGCATCTGCCCCACCATCATCTGCCCCACCATCATCATCATCTCCACCACCATCACCATCAGCACCATCACCATCAGCACCATCATCAGCATCTGCACCATAATCATCAGCACCATCATCATCTGCACCATCATCTTTTAAAGGGATAGTTCGCCTCTTTTGACATGAAGCTGTATGACATTCCATTTCAGCAATTGTCGTGACGGGTGCGTTGGTAGGACATGGTAGACTTCCTGCGACGTGGCGGCAGGAGGAGCTGGAGACCGTCCGGCGGGCAGCCGGACAACGGGGGAACCCCCCCCCCCCCTTAAGGGATGGATCCCAGACATCCCAACCAGTGGGAGGGAGGGGCTCGAAATCGCAGGTCCCCAGGCTCTCCGGGCCCCGCCTCCAAAGTGGCTAGCTGCTTGGTTTCTGTGGCTAGCTCCCTGGTTTCTGGGGGGGGGCTCTCTGGCGTCCTGGGGCCGCGGGTCCTGGGGCTGTGGTGTAGGAGAGGAGCTGCACAGACCTGGCATGGCTCCAAACATCGTCCAGGTTATTCGTCCATTTCTGGAGTCTCCGTCTCTCTAAAAGAAAGTTCAGGAGCTCATCAGTCACCTGCAGTCTCTGATGCGAGGTGGCGTCCTGCTCCAGACAGCGCCAGAAGTCCTCATTCAGGTCCCAGAAATGAGTCCGCCGCCTCCATGTGTGGTGACGGGTGGGTTGGCAGGACACAGACTCAGAGATGTAAAAAAGCAAACTGGGTTTATTTAACGCAAAAACAAAGTTAAACAAAAGGCTGAGCCGGATAACAAAAAGCTAAACTGTGGAACAAAAGACTCGGCATGATATATGAAAGAACACTGAACTTCAAATACGTGGCATGAGGGGTGAAAATCCAGTAAGGATCTCACAAAAGGACAGGGGAGACTGGGTGTGATTGTGAATGAGTGCAGCTGGTGGCAATAACAGACAGGTGACATGAGTGAAGCTAATGAGCTGAGTGAGGGAAAAAACACTGCCTAAACCTAACTAACTGTATTTAAATCAAGTCAAATCAAATTTATTTGTAGCACATTTCATGTCCAAAACAATTCAAAGTTCTTCACATAAAATAAAAGCATTGCAGCAGGGAGAAGCATTAAAAATACATAAAAGAATATAAAGAGAAACAAATAAAATCATTTAAATGAATTTAAAAACAAGCAACAGTCCAGATAAGTTCAAAGATAGCGTGCAGATTTCATGCATAGACACATGAGAACAGAAATGTCTTTAACCTGGATTTAAAAATGTCTCCATTTGGTGAAAGTTTAATCTCCACTGGCAGTTTGTTCCACTTGTTGGCAGCATAACAGCTAAATGCTGCTTTTCCATGTTTAGTCTGGACTCTGGACTGGACCAGCTGACCTGAGTCCTTGGATCTCAGAGCTCTGCTGGCTTTATATTCTCTGAACACATCACAGATTGTAAACCATCAGCAGGCTTTTAAAATCTATTCTGTGACTGACTGGAAGCCAGAGTAAAGATTTTAAAGCTGCTGTGATGTGTTCAGATCTCTTAGTCCGGGTTAAAACTCCAGCAGCAGCGTTCTGGATGAGCTGCAGATGTTTAATGCTCTTTGTGGGAAGTCCAGTTAAAAGAGCGTTACAGTGATGGAGTCTGCTGGAGATGAATGCATGGATGAGTTTCTCCTGGGCTGTTTGGGAGAGGAAACCTTTAATTCTGTTGATGTTTCTGAGGTGGTAAAAAGCTGCCTTGGTGACAGCTTTGATGTGGCTGCTGAAAGTCAGATCTGAGTCTATCAACACTCCGAGGTTACCGACTCGCTCAGTGATTGTAAGGTCCCGAGTCTCAAGATATTTACCAACGCTGACCCTCTTCTCTTTGCTACCAAACAGAATGATCTCAGTTTTGTCTTCATTTAATTGTAGAAAATTCTCTCTCGTCAAGGTGTTTACTTCCTCCAGGCGCTGACACAGTACGTCTGCTGGGCTGCAGTCGCCATGGTGACAGAGACACATAAAGTTGTGTATCGTCTGCATAACTGTGATAATTGATGTTAAAGTTCTGCAATATCTGACCCAAAGGGAGCATATACAAGTTAAACAGAAGAGGTCCAAGAATTGACCAAGAAGTGACGAAGGTAGTCCAACTAGTTGGCTGGGGTTTAAAAAAAGTCTGACTTTTTCCTGGAGAACCATTTTGTGATGCAAATGTATTACTCTGTTGAACGCATATTGTTCTGAGAAGCAAAACGCTTTATTTTTTAAACCCCAGCCAACTAGCCGGACTACCTTCATCAACACCAAAACGAGGCTGGAACTCTGCTCACAGGACGCAGCAGGGGGTAAGAAGATGTTCAGAAATGATGCTGCTGATATGGGATGTTACACAGCTTCATGTCAGAAGAGGCGAACTGTCCCTTTAAGAACATCTGAAACCCGTTTGAGCTCGTCCTCTCTGACCTGCTGCTGCTCTTTATTTGGAAACACGTTTCAAACGTGTTCCCTGAAGACCTGAGAGATAAAGCTGAAGGCCACACAGACAGGAAGCAGCTCCATTACAGATGGATCTGCTTCCTGTTCAGACGGCTGGAACTCAAGTCAACCCCGGCCTACGTGCTGCTGGCAGCATCTGAGCTGATGGACCGATGATAACAACACAGAGAAACTAGTCTGAAACTAAACTGGTGCTGGCTAGATTTACGCCCTGGGCGAACCATCCCTTACCCCGGCACCAATACAACAACATATTATATTATTTGTATCATTTTATTCTATATAATCTTAAATACAAAAAGGCACAAAAAGAACTGAGAAAAAACACCATAAATAAATGAAATACAGAATATAAATATCAATCACAAATCCTTAAATAACCTAAAAATCCTAAAAAATAACCAAAGAAAGCTAAAAAAAAAAAAAAAAAGGCTACTGTATGGAGCATAAAAACAGATTCCTGCACTTCTGATACCAACAGAGCTCAGACTGTAGCAGCTGTTTTCACCCTGTTTATAGCTGGCTTTAACATTAGCATTAGCATTAGCATTAGCATTAACATTAACATTAACATGTTGTGTTGCAAACACAAACCAGACCAGGTTGCCTCTGGGTGAAATTAGCTGCATGACATGATGCCTCAATTCTAATTCTGGTTCAGCAAAACTAAAACTCAAACACAGTCGTGGCTAACAGCAACATGTTAGCAAGAGGCTAACAGTTAGCCTATAGCCTAGGTCACACAGGTCCCTCATAGAAATCTGCATCCCTTTATCTTTCTCCTCTTCTTCTCTTTCTAAACTGGGCACCTGATGGCCTGGGATCAAATGAGCAATAGTACAGAAAACTGGCAAGTTTTTTTTTTTTGTTTGTTTTTTTAGTGCGCCCTGGGCGGTCGCCCACATTGCCCAAAGCAAAAACTGGCCCTGGTTGTAGATCTGCTGCTGTGTTTGGGATCTTTGTCCTGTTGGTGAGCCAGTTTCAGCCCAGTTTCAGCTGTCGGACAGACAGCCTCACGTCTGACTCTGGAACTCTTTGGTATCCAGAGGAGTTCATGGTGGACTCAATGGCTGCAAGGTGCCCAGGTCCTGTGGCTGCAGAACCAGCCCAGATCATCAGCCCTCCACCACCGTGCTTTACAGCTGGTGTGAGGTGTTTGTGCTGATATGCTGTGTTTGGTTTCCTCCAAACGTGCTGTTGTGCATTATGAGCAAACATCTCCACTTTGGTCTGGTCTGTCCAAAGGACATTGTTCCAGAAGTCTTGTGGTTTGTTCAGATGCGGCTTTGCAAACCTAAGCTGTGCTGCCATGTTCTTTTTAGAGAGAAGAGGCTTTCTCCTGCAGCCCTTCCACACAAGCCATACCTGTTCAGTCTGTTTCTAACTGTGCTGTCGTGACCTTTAACCTTTAACATGCTGACTGAGGCCTGCAGAGTCTGAGATGTAACTCTTGGGTTTCTGACCTTGGGGTGACCTTTAACCTTTAACATGCTAACTGAGGCCTGCAGAGTCTGAGATGTAGCTCTTGGGTTTCTGACCTTGGGGTGACCTTTAACCTTTAACATGCTAACTGAGGCCTGCAGAGTCTGAGATGTAGCTCTTGGGTTTCTGACCTTGGGGTGACCTTTAACCTTTAACATGCTAACTGAGGCCTGCAGAGTCTGAGATGTAGCTCTTGGGTTTCTGACCTTGGGGTGACCTTTAACCTTTAACATGCTAACTGAGGCCTGCAGAGTCTGAGATGTAGCTCTTGGGTTTCTGACCTTGGGGTGACCTTTAACCTTTAGCATGCTAACTGAGGCCTGTAGAGTCTGAGATGTAGCTCTTGAGTATTCTAGAGTCACATTTGACTCTAGAATACTTTGGTATTCTCTGGATTTTGTTCAGATGTAACCTGATTCCAAGCATTGCTATGGTCCAGTATCTCTTCAGTATCTTCCTCTTTCTTAAGGACATCACTCTCAGATCCTGTTCATCTGCTGTAGATAGTTCTTTAGGCCTGACACTTCTTCTTCTGTCCTCCACTTGTCCAGTTTCCTCAAATGTTTTAAGGACACACTGCACACCATGCTGAGATATGCCAAGTTTTCAGCTAACAGCTCTTTGGGAATCACCTTGTTGCTGCAGAAATCCTGTTTTCTGTCTGTCACACTGTGTTATCATTGTTAATCAGAGCATTGTTCAGCAGCTCCTGGCTGCTACTGACCCTCTGAGTTCCTGTGGAAGCAGAAAGGGTTCACATAGTTTTTCACTCTCTTCTGCTGTGTTTGGTCACCTGGTAAAGATCAGATGACTTTTGTTTTATTAAGATTAGTGAAAACAAAGAATTAAACGTGTTTGGTTTGGTTTCCACCTGACAGTAACATGTTATTGATAATTTTTCATCTGACCGCAGCTCGTTGTTGGAAATGTTTTCTGGAGTTTTATCTATTTCACAGACTCAGGATCCAGTAACAACTGTGAGCTGATGTTTTCGGGAAACTAAAAACCAGAAACTGGAACAGACGCAAAGATTTTTAACATCTTTTTCATATCTTTTCCCACATATTTTTCACATCTTTTTCACATCTTTTTCACATCTTTTCCCACATATTTTTCACATCTTTTTCACATCTTTTCCCACATATTTTTCACATCTTTTTCACATCTTTGTCTCGTATTTTTCTCTTTTTTGCTGAACTATGAACAGAAACTTAGACTCAGGATCCAGTAAGAACTGTGAGCTGATGTTTTTGGAAAACTAAAAACCAGAAACTAGAACAGACGCAGAGACTTTTTCACATCTTTTTTAACATATTTTCCACATCTTTGTCTCTTTTTTGCTGAACTATAAACAGAAACTTCCAGCCGTCATTAAACAGACTTTTATTTTGAACTTTTACATTTAAACTATAACTTATTTGTTTTCATCTCTGTGAACCTGCGCATTCTCATGTCGGCCGCGCACAAATAGGCAAGTTGAGCGCGCGCCAGCTGCAGTTTCCAGACCTTTGATTGTAAAATGAAGTCTGCCAGATGTAGTTCAGTTAGACTCCTCCTGCTGGTGGAAAATATAACTACCAAAACAAACACTTTTTCATTCAGCTGATGGCCACAGATCACATGTTGGAGCTCAAACTGACCCACCAGGATGATTAAACTTTCTCACTGTGTTGAACCTGGACTTCAACCTCGAGTGGCTACAGAAGAGTAGATGATCGCATCTCTGCCAACATGATCCCACACTGCTTCAGTAATGTTGAGCTCCGGGCTCTGGGGAGGATTCATCCCTCCATCAGACCTGCTGCCACTGATTTTCAGCCCACTTCTTGTGTCCTTTGGCCCAGCTCAGCCTTTTCTCCCTGTTTCCCTTCCTTAAGAACGGCTTCCTGACAGCCACCCTTCCATGGAGCCCATTTCTGATGAGGCTTGGGCCAACAGCAGATGGATCAGCTGAAGGTCCAGATGCATCTCTCAGCTCCTGTGTCAGGTCTTTGCTGGATGTTTTCCTCTTTCTTAAGGACATCACTTTCAGATCCTGTTCATCTGCTGTAGATAGTTCTTTAGGCCTGACACTTCTTCTTCTGTCCTCCACTTGTCCAGTTTCCTCAAATGTTTTAAGGACACACTGCACACCATGCTGAGATATGCCAAGTTTTCAGCTAACAGCTCTTTGGGAATCACCTTGTTGCTGCAGAAATCCTGTTTTCTGTCTGTCACACTGTGTTATCTTTGCTGTTTTTCACACATGCAGCTAAAGAAATGGGAACAAATCTTAATTCCAGTCCAAAACCCACAAAGAGCTTCTAGATTATTCATTTCTGGTGGCATAAAACAGTTTAATCATTTCATTTATATTAATTGTTCCATAATTAGTCATTAGATTATATCTTATATTCCTTTTTTAAGCTTAAAATTGAATCCTATTTACTTTTTCTTGATGTTGAATAACATATATTTCTTATTATTGTCTGTTTTTTTTCCCTACTTTTAGACGTGATAACATTCATTTTTTTGGGATTAGGATTTTTTTTAAACTGAATTTCTTATATTAATTTGACTCTTTTGGTAACTGAAAGCAGTTTTAACATAAATGTACAAAAAAGTTGAAACTATGAAGCTGTTTTTCACAGATGCAGCTAAAGATATGGGAACAAATGATGTGTCTCTGTGACAGGCTGCTGGGAACAAAGTGCCTAAAGATCCAGTTTAAAACGGCTTCTTTGCTAAGTTGGACACAACACTGGTTCATCCCTTGAGTTTGGAGCCTTTTTCCTGCCTGAAGGGTTCACAGCTCAGAGTTAAAGGACTTAACAAAGGAAAAACAGGACTGAAAATGAGGAAAAAAGCAGAAAATGTCCAAAGAAAAATGATGAAAAACCTTCAGAAAGTCTTGAAACTATTGCTGAAGATCACTTAAGCTGCTTGGATGCAAAATATAAAGAAATAAGAGGTGTCTCGTGACCAAAATGCTTCAAAAACCACATAAAATACTTAATATGGCTGTCAAAGTCATACAAATTAGTTGGAATTTAATTGTTATACAAGAAATTGTAATTAAATGTCTGTTTCTGTTCATTTTAGGCCACTATTTGAGTAAATTAATGTAGAAAAAAAAAATCTAATAATTTTTTGTTGCTCGCCTGACTCCAAATCTCATCTATGTGTCCAAATGTCCAAAGAGAAACTCTGACAGAGCTTCAGTAGAAGGTCAGAACAGCATTACTGTGGTTTACAAAGGTTTGGCCCTGGGCTCCGTCCTCGTGTCATAGTTCTGTTTAACGTTTGTTCTGACGGCGAATGTGAGCGTCATCGGATTATTTTGGCAGGTTCGAGAGTCGTGTGAACACAGAAGCTCTTTATTTATCTGCTCACGTTTTTGTGGACAGATGAAAAGCTGCTCACTGTTGGCAGCTCGTTCAGACTAATGAGGATCCTCTCACTGTGCGTCATCACGTGTTCATCTGGCTGCTTGTCAAAAGGTCAGAGGTCACCGCCTGCTTTCTCCCTTTCACCCAATTACCTGAAGAAGACCAGCAGAGTTTAATACACACCTCGTTCTGTCAAACTGGCCAACAATTAGTCATCTTTATCTGCCGGTGAGACAAAAATGAGTCGAGGACGAGACTGAAAACCACGTTTTCATGGGAGAAGGAAACGTCACAGAGTGGGAGAAGGAAACGTTACAGAGTGGGAGAAGGAAACGTTACAGAGCGGGAGAAGGAAACGTTACAGAGAAGGAAACGTTACAGAGAAGGAAACGTTACAGAGCGGGAGAAGGAAACGTTACAGAGTGGGAGAAGGAAACGTCACAGAGTGGGAGAAGGAAACGTCACAGAGCGGGAGAAGGAAACGTTACAGAGCGGGAGAAGGAAACGTTACAGAGAAGGAAACGTTACAGAGCGGGAGAAGGAAACGTTACAGAGTGGGAGAAGGAAACGTCACAGAGTGGGAGAAGGAAACGTTACAGAGCGGGAGAAGGAAACGTTACAGAGTGGGAGAAGGAAACGTCACAGAGTGGGAGAAGGAAACGTTACAGAGCGGGAGAAGGAAACGTTACAGAGTGGGAGAAGGAAACGTTACAGAGAAGGAAACGTTACAGAGTGGGAGAAGGAAACGTCACAGAGCGGGAGAAGGAAACGTTACAGAGTGGGAGAAGGAAACGTTACAGAGCGGGAGAAGGAAACGTTACAGAGTGGGAGAAGGAAACGTTACAGAGTGGGAGAAGGAAACGTCACAGAGTGGGGGAAGGAAACGTTACAGAGAAGGAAACGTCACAGAGTGGGAGAAGGAAACGTCACAGAGTGGGAGAAGGAAACGTCACAGAGCGGGAGAAGGAAACGTTACAGAGTGGGAGAAGGAAACGTTACAGAGCGGGAGAAGGAAACGTCACAGAGCGGGAGAAGGAAACGTAGAAATTGAATTAAAATAATAAAACAAAACCTGAACTATTTGGGTTCATACTGTCTGTAATCTCATAAAAGTCAGAGTAAATCTAAGAATCTTTTCTGATTTTTAGTTGTAAATGTCCTATCGTGGACATTAGGACAGATTTCCTTCTCTGAGACTCCGACCTCATTTCTGACAGGACAGAAACAAAGAGTTTTTTCCCTGCTGGCTTTCCGGTGTCCTCACGTGTCCTCACGTGTCGCATTGTGCTGCCATTTGGTTCCAGGCCAGATCTTCTCCTCTGTTGTCTCCTGGGAAACTTCAGCCCCTGCCAGCTGGCCTCAGATTCAGTCCACCGGAACAAAAGAGAGTTTGCAGGTGACCAAACAACAGAACAGATATATCACACACTCGCTCGTTACAGGCCCGATTAACTCAATCAGGAATCAGTTAAACATGGTATCTTTACATGGCGTGTTTCATCCAGCCGACAGCTCAGAGACCCCTGAGAAAGGAAACAGAAACGGGGAACAAACAGCCGAAAACACTTCCTGTTTTCATCGAGTTAGGACGAGATGAAAGAAAGAAAGGAGAGGCGCGGTGGGTGAGAAACATCACTAAAAGACTCAAATCAGGTGCAGAAAAGCGCCTTCGTCCTGTTCAACACACGACCGACTTCAGACTCTGAAGGCAGGGACACTCAGTGGGTCGACATGATGAGATTAAATCCATTACAGCTAAAGTTTGATTATGCTCCTTATCTGAGCATAAGGGTCATTCTCCTTGGATATATGTGTCAGGATGGGTGGGTGAGGTAGGACACGGATGCGGACTTTCAAAAAAAGCAAACTGGGTTTATTTCACACAAAAAAAAAAGTTCAAACAAAAGCGCGGCTGAGCCGGATTCAAAAACTAAACTGTGACAAAAACAAAACAAAATCACTTGACATGGCATGGAATAAATACTTAGCTTCAAAAGATGACGTAGCGAGGCATGGGGGGTGAAGACGAATGGCATGGGTAGGAACGTAAGGATCTGACCAAATGACAGGGGAGACTGGCAACTAAACAGGGACCTGGGAGTGATTAGTGACTGGGTGCAGCTGGGGGGGAATGAACAGGTGACACGAGTGAAGCTAATGAACTGAACATGGAAGTGAGAGCAAAACTAAAAACAAGAACTCAGAACCAAGACATGAAACATAACACATAAAACTAAAAACATGGCCGAGTCCCTTGGGCGTGACAGAGCCCCCCCCCCCCCCCTCAAGGGGTGGATCCCAGATGACCCAAAAGTCCTCTGGGTGGGAGGGAGGGGCTCGAAGCCAGAGACGGCCCGGCATGTGGCCAGAGTTCCTGCGACATAACTGGAGGAGAAGCCGGAGACTGTCCAGCGGGCGGCCGGACATCCGGCGAGGGGGGAGCCCCCCCCTTAAGGGATGGCTCCCAAACATCCCAAAAGTCTGAGGGTGGGAGGGAGGGGCTCCAAATTGTGGGTCCCGGGCCGGGGCCCCATGGGCTCTGTTGGGGCCAGGTCAGGCCCTGCGGCTGTGGCTAATGGCGCTTTTCCACTAGCTCGCCACGGATCGGTTTGGTTGTGTTTCCATTACACTTCGTGCCTCCTGGACGTGGGCGGGGTCGTCGTAACACGGCTGCGCGTTGCTGCCCACCCTGCGGCTTTTTGTCGCACAGAAGGCAAGAGAAGAGAGCCAGAGAAGACTCCTGGCCGCCAGACAAAACAGTATTGAAAAGTACCGGAGAGTTTTGTTTACGGGCTTCAAAAAGACGACGTTTGGAGGTAAGCTAACGGTTGCTAATGCTAGCTTTTATTATCCGCGTTATGACGCTTCCAGTGATGACACTCATCGGCCAATCAGTGGAAGGAAGTCGGCTGACGTCACGTTTTAGTAACGCTTCGGCCCGCTTGGAACCAGGGCTGAGGTGGTACGGCGTGCTAGTGGAAACACACAATAGCACGCCGAGCCGAAGCGAGCTAGTGGAAAAGCGCCATAAGTCAGGCTCTGGGGCCAGCTCGGGCTCTCTGGGGTCCTGGGGCTGTGGGTCCTGGGATGCTGGAGAGATGCAAATAATTTTGACTAAATGTTGCCCGGCACACAGTAAACTCTTTCAGAAATGGCGGTGTTGTTGTTCTGAGAGGAAGGAGCTAAACCGAAAAAGTGATTCTGGAAATGATGTTGTTAGCCGACCAATCACAACCCTTGAGGTCTCCGCGAGTCTCCTCGACGCATAGATAGGAGAGCGTCTCCGGGAGGATCACCGTGGAAGACCATAAATCAGCCCTTACCTCGGGGTCTGAATCCGATCCGATCCAATTCTTAGTCAGATTAAGGTGTCTACATGTACTTAATAACTCAGTCTGATTGTAATTTAGCCAATAATCCAATCCTTTCAGTGTCATGTGACCCCACTGACAGTCTGACATCTCTGATTGGTCCTTCTTGACTCACCTTTATCTTCAGGCTCAATAAAAGCTTCATCCATGACAGAGTTTTCAGCCAGTTTGTGGTTCAAAAAGGAAAACGTTTTAATATGTTGATCCTGTTTCAAGCATTAACACGACAAAATATCACTGACCATATTTCTGATGATACTGCCTCCACAGTTACCACTAAACCTGGTACTTCTTTTACTTGAACAGTCACTAAAACTGTCTTAACTAATCCAGATTCTGTTAAAGCTCATTCTGCTAATGTTCCTGTAAACACACGGTCACCACACCAGGGTGGTCGTTGGGCTTCTTCTTCTCAAGCAGCAGAAAGTAAACCCTCCTTAAACTCTTCGGTCCACATGAAGTACAACTTTTGAGCCTAATCCAGTCAATCAAACTCAAACCAAGTCAACTTTCAACACTCACTGAGCAGAAACTTTTGGACCAAACACTGAATCATAAGCAGGTGAAACATAAAGAAAATCTGAAGGATCATAACATCGATATTTAACGAGGTTCTGAGCTCTGTTCAGCCTGCTCACATAACTTCAGATTTAACTTCCCTTCATTCTCATTTGAGAAACGTGAGCCAGTGAATAAAGAGATAAACTGGTTATCATTTGTTATTATTTTTTTTTTTATTTTTATTATGATTATTATTATTATTATTATTATTTTTCCTTTTTTTTTATTTTATCATTTGTTTTGCTTTGTTTTATTTGTGAATTTTGTCCTGTGAGGGTGTGGGGAGGGCCGGGAAGGGTTATGTGCGTATATGTTATAAATCAATAAAACCTTTAATAACAAAAAAGAGATAAACTTCCATTTTAGTCCAAAGAAAGTAGAAACTGGACAGCAGCTTGATCGGAATAATTCACTGTTTTTAACACTTTACACTGTAAACTGGAAAAAAATGATGAATAAGTAGAAATAAAAGTGCAAATGTCATTATGAGACGCTCATTCAGAGCTCTGAAACTGCCTCAGCATCATGTTGGTCTTGTCTGTTTGCTGCAGGTGGGTCTGAGTCGGGTCCTGGAGCTGACCGGTGAGTTGCTGCAGTACCTGCAGGGCCTCATGGTGGCGCTACTGTACCAAGCAGAGAGTCTCAGAGGGACCACCCAGAGGGGGATCGTAGATCGAGCTGCCATGTTGGCCGACATGAGCCCGATTCGACAGGTCAGGGAGCTTCCGCTCCAGGTCCAACAGGTGATCCAAGACCTGCGAGAACTGTCCAAGATCCTCCTGCAGCTGGTGATCAACAGCACGCCGCTCTACAGCATGGTGAGTCCAGAGAGGAGGAAGCAAGAGAAAACACATCGAAAAAGCTCCTGAAAACACAACCAAAACTCACGTAAAAAACACCTGAAACACAGCAGGTAATGCACTAGAAAAGACACTGGAAACACACCTGAAACACACTTAAAGCTAATTAAAAACACCTAAAACAGCAGGTTTCACACTGGAAAACACCCCTAAAACAAACCTGAAACACACCTGAAACACAGCAGGTTTCATCCTAGAAAACACACCTGAAACACATCTGAAACACATCTGAAACACACCTGAAACACATCTGAAACACATCTGAAACACACCTGAAACACATCAGAAACACATCAGAAACACACCTGAAACACATCAGAAACACACCTGAAACACATCTGAAACAAACCTGAAACACATCTGAAACAAACCTGAAACACACCTGAAACACATCAGAAACACACCTGAAACACATCTGAAACACACCTGAAACACATCTGAAACACACCTGAAACACACCTGAAACACACCTGAAACACATCAGAAACACACCTGAAACACATCTGAAACACACCTGAAACACAGCAGGTTTCATCCTAGAAAACACACCTAAAACACACCTGAAACACACCTGAAACACATCTGAAACACACCTGAAACACATCAGAAACACACCTGAAACACATCTGAAACACACCTGAAACACATCTGAAACACACCTGAAACACAGCAGGTTTCATCCTAGAAAACACACCTGAAACACATCTGAAACACATCTGAAACACACCTGAAACACATCAGAAACACACCTGAAACACATCAGAAACACACCTGAAACACATCTGAAACACACCTGAAACACATCTGAAACACACCTGAAACACACCTGAAACACACCTGAAACACACCTGAAACACACCTGAAACACATCAGAAACACACCTGAAACACATCTGAAACACACCTGAAACACAGCAGGTTTCATCCTAGAAAACACACCTAAAACACACCTGAAACACACCTGAAACACATCTGAAACACACCTGAAACACATCAGAAACACACCTGAAACACATCTGAAACACACCTGAAACACATCTGAAACACACCTGAAACACAGCAGGTTTCATCCTAGAAAACACACCTGAAACACATCTGAAACACATCTGAAACACACCTGAAACACATCAGAAACACACCTGAAACACATCAGAAACACACCTGAAACACATCTGAAACACACCTGAAACACATCTGAAACACACCTGAAACACACCTGAAACACACCTGAAACACACCGGAAACGAACCTGAAACACACCTGAAACACACCTGAAACACACCTGAAACACACCTGAAACACCCCTGAAACAAACCTGAAACACACCTGAAACAAACCTGAAACACACCTGAAACACACCTGAAACACATCAGAAACACACCTGAAACACATCTGAAACACACCTGAAACACACCTGAAACACATCAGAAACACACCTGAAACACATCAGAAACACACCTGAAACACATCAGAAACACACCTGAAACACATCTGAAACACACCTGAAACACACCTGAAACACATCTGAAACACACCTGAAACACATCAGAAACACACCTGAAACACATCTGAAACACACCTGAAACACACCTGAAACAAACCTGAAACACACCTGAAACACACCTGAAACACACCTGAAACACACCTGAAACACATCAGAAACACACCTGAAACACATCAGAAACACACCTGAAACACACCTGAAACACACCTGAAACACACCTGAAACACACCTGAAACACATCTGAAACACATCTGAAACACAACTGAAACACATCTGAAACACACCTGAAACACACCTGAAACAAACCTGAAACACACCTGAAACACACCTGAAACACATCTGAAACACACCTGAAACACACCTGAAACACACCTGAAACACATCTGAAACACACCTGAAACACACCTGAAACACACCTGAAACACATCTGAAACACACCTGAAACACACCTGAAACACATCTGAAACACATCTGAAACACACCTGAAACACACCTGAAACACACCTGAAACACACCTGAAACAAACCTGAAACACACCTGAAACACACCAGAAACACACCTGAAACACATCAGAAACACACCTGAAACACATCTGAAACACACCTGAAACACATCAGAAACACACCTGAAACACATCTGAAACACACCTGAAACACACCTGAAACAAACCTGAAACACACCTGAAACACACCTGAAACACACCTGAAACACATCTGAAACACACCTGAAACACACCTGAAACAAACCTGAAACACATCTGAAACACATCTGAAACACACCTGAAACACATCTGAAACACACCTGAAACACACCTGAAACAAACCTGAAACACACCTGAAACACACCTGAAACACACCTGAAACACATCTGAAACAAACCTGAAACACACCTGAAACACATCAGAAACACACCTGAAACACATCTGAAACACACCTGAAACACACCTGAAACAAACCTGAAACACACCTGAAACACACCTGAAACACACCTGAAACACATCTGAAACACACCTGAAACACATCTGAAACACATCAGAAACACACCTGAAACAAACCTGAAACACACCTGAAACACACCTGAAACACATCTGAAACACACCTGAAACACACCTGAAACACACCTGAAACACACCTGAAACAAACCTGAAACACACCTGAAACACACCTGAAACACACCTGAAACACATCTGAAACACATCTGAAACACACCTGAAACACACCTGAAACACACCTGAAACACACCTGAAACAAACCTGAAACACACCTGAAACACATCTGAAACACACCTGAAACACACCTGAAACACACCTGAAACACACCTGAAACACACCTGAAACACATCTGAAACACACCTGAAACACATCTGAAACACACCTGAAACACACCTGAAACACACCTGAAACACACCTGAAACAAACCTGAAACACACATGAAACACATCTGAAACACACCTGAAACACATCTGAAACACACCTGAAACACACCTGAAACACACCTGAAACACACCTGAAACACACCTGAAACACATCTGAAACACACCTGAAACACACCTGAAACACACCTGAAACACACCTGAAACAAACCTGAAACACACCTGAAACACACCTGAAACACACCTGAAACAAACCTGAAACACACTTGAAACACACATGAAACACACCTGAAACACATCTGAAACAGCAGTTTAAGTTGTGAATGAAATGCTGGTTTATGGGTTTTGTAAATCATTTCGTTCTGATTTTATTTACAATCATCTCCTCGCACTTGAAGCTAAATTAATTGTGCGTCTTGTGTGTTTCAGCTGCAGCAGCCGTCCCCTCAGGAGGTCGAGGACTTCCTGAACCAGGAGGATTATATGACGTATGACAGCTCATCCCGTCGGGGCTCAGCTCACAGCCTCTTCCTGAAGGCGATGGATGGCCGCCCACGCCGCCGCCGTAGTCTCTACTCTCGTGCCAGCCGGGGCTCCGGAGGCCCTCAGACCCTTGACCCTCCCAACGGCCGCCGCCGTTCCAGCCTAAAAGAGTCCCCGAGCCCAGGGGTGGACAGCCTGGCGCTCCCTTCCGATGGCAACGCCCTTCGACGACCATCCGCGACCGAGCTGCTGCTCGCGCCAATCAAACAATTCGTCTCCCAGAGCCAGAAGGCCTTAGAGTACCTGAGCTCCAACTCCACCGACAACACCGTCTCCATCACAGAAACAGCCGATTCTTAAGCACCACTCTGCAATTTCACCCCCCTTTTATCCCTAGAGCGTCTCGAGCTCTGACCCCGCCCCCTGAAAGGTCGCGACCTTCTGTTTCAAGCCCCGACGACGACACGCCTCTGCCTCAGCTGCTGCTTGTTTGTGCGTTCGTGTTGAGCCGCAGAGGCGTCGCCAAATCATCCCTCGGTCCCCGATGCTGAAATTCTGCTTCACCAAAACCCAAGAAAACTTTACTAACACGTGCACGGAGGAGGGAATTATGGGTAACCGTGGGCTCAGGAGATAACTTTGAAATAAAACTGGTTTCATGAATGAGATTTGATTAAACTTGTGGGTATAAAACATGGCTACATCAGGAATTGATTCATATGTGGAGTAAAAAGAAGTGGGCCGAGTACAGATCCTTGTGGGACGCCTTTTTAATCTAAAAAGTGCATCTAACTGGCTGTTTTTGCGGCTGCCATGTAAAAATTTTACTTGTTTGTCAGGGAAGCAGAATTCCAGTTTAAGACACTGATTTGTATTTATTTTAGGACACTTTAAAATGTGTTCCAGGTGTGCACTGATGTAATCGGATGTAGTGACGAAGGCTTTGTGTTGTTGTGGGTCAGTGATGAGTTCGGGTAGCAGGTGTTTTGTTGGAAAAAAGGATGTTCTCACAAGTTTAAATCAAACCTAAGCAGCTTGATTAGTGTAAATGTCAGAATAACTAACAGATTAATTAATAAAAAAGCTCATTTATTCTCTTTCATTTCTGGAATTTCACTTTATTAGACTTTATTTTTAGTTTCACAGTCTTTTCAACAGTAACGTGTATCTGACTCAGACGTAATGTAATAAAGTCTCTTCAAAAGCTCAGAATCACTTTGTTTATTCAGGTTTTACATCAAGAAAACACCCTTTACATGCATGTTGTAGCACATCTGTGCATGAATACAGATTTATTTACACATGACAGCACCACTTTTACATTTAAAGGCCTTCAATATTCAATGTTCTGACTGGCTTTTAAAAATTTATTCAAAATAATCCGTTTTTCTGCCTTTTATCCGGATCTAAGTTGCTTTCATTGCTGTTGCATACAACTGAAAATGGGATCAATTCAACTTATGACACCTGATTTAGTCTCTGCTGGTTTTTCTCCAGCTGAAATGGGTAAATATATTACATCCGGTGTGGTGTCTGAAAGGTCTTACGACTCGTATTTTACCTGCAGAAACCCTGAAAAAAATCTCAAATTCGTTGTTTCAAACATCACAAACCAGAAAAGTTTTTAATCACAGTTTCAATAAACTGATCGTTCAATTCAAACCAGAACAGAAATCCATTGAAAAATTCAGGATAAAAACGTTTTTATTGAGGTTAAAAGTGTCTTTTTGCTGACAGGAAGCTGCCTGCGGCCATGTAAGGACCTCTGTTAGCACCTCTGTTAGCGCCCCTGTTAGCGCCCCTGTTAGCGGCCCTGTTAGCGGCCCTGTTAGCGGCCCTGTTAGCGCCCCCTGCAGGCTGCGGTCTTCATGAGCTCTGAAGGGTTCATCCTCTGAGGAGCAGAAGACAAACACTTTGTGGTGCAGCTGGATTAGAATTAATTAGAACTAAATATTTGAGAGTGATTAAAACCAGATGAAGATCTCGACAGTCCGGTTGTTGAGATACTTCACCGATTAACTCTCGGATCTGCTGGTGTCACCAACTGAAGAACCAATAGGATTCACATTCTAAGGAACCAGAACTTCATCTCAGTCCTCTTTCTTTTACTCCGACATACTTCTTGCCAACTGAAACAAAACACTTTTATCTGCCCAACTTTTATCTGCCCAACTTTCAAACGAAAACTCGTCCCGTCAACTTGCTTCGGCCCGTCTCTTCTTGGTCTTCTCTCAGGAGACGTCGGACAGGAAGTCCTCACTTTGACGTCTCCTCAGAATTAGCTGAAACGACGCTTTGGATCGTGTCGGATCTACTCGGCTCGCTTCTTTCCAAACACCGCCGAAACACTTCTGACGATCCCTCGGACCACGGCCGTGCCCTTCCTCAGCGCCCGGGTCTCTCTGACGAGGTCGACCAGGCGGTGAAACACCACGAGGACGCCGTGGTACGTCTCAGCCGCCGACACTTCGAAGAAGTCGCAGCGCTGCGTCAGAGCGAGAAGCCGCCCCTCCTCGGCGGAGACGCTGCGGTGAGGCTGCAGGTCACGTTTGTTCCCCGCCAGGATGACGGGGATGGACTTCCTGCTGCGACGGACCAGCTGCAGCTGCTGCTGAACCGCGGCGAAGCTGCGGCGGTCGCAGATGTCGTAGACGAGGATTAGACCATCCGCCCACTGCAGCGGTTTGTCGCTGAAGGAGCAGCTCTTCTCCCCTGCCTGAAGGAACCCAAACCACGAATAAAAATCTATTCAATCACTTCATAAGGCAAACTTATAACAATGCAAACACAAATTACTTTTTATTGTCTGCTATTTATTGTGTGCTATTGTAAGCTAACGAGTCGTTTTCCACATAACTCGTTTTACAAATTAATAATAGATATTAACAAATTAATATCTATTAGTTTAAAATAATAGATATCACCATGAAACTTCCTCAGTTGATTACATATCCAAGTATGAAAAAAGTTTTAGAAATTTGTACGTTTAATTATGCAAATTATTATTATATTATATTAATTATATATCATTATCTCATTAAATATGCGCACATTTGCATATGTTTCCGGAAAATAGATCTGAACATATGATAAAGCCAGGTGTGAAATTTTGTTTCTTCATTTTGTTTACACACAAAATGAAAAGAAGATTACAGAGGGATTTCAGGATATCTGCTTTCATTTCCTAGGAAATCAAAATATACTGTCCATAGCCTAAAAAACATAGATTTTCGCCATATTTTTTTATTATGTCACATAAATCAGGCCAGGAATGATTTATCAACAAGTCCTTCTGTAAATATCTTCAGAATACTGCTAAGTGTATAACTGGAAAGTTTGGTGTTAGTAGCTGCTCCATAGGCTGAGATACTGATACTGGAAAAATACAAAAAACTGATTTTGAGAAAACGCATTTAAAGATTTAAATAGGGGAATTTATTTTGGTAAATTCGGGCGAAACGTACTGCCGTGATTAAACAAAATGTGATGAAATAAACATTTTAATTTACGTTTATTATTATTAACGTTTTCTTTATAGCAGGATGAAAGAACATTTAGCTTTTAAAATCAAACGGAGACAGTCTGGACCCACCTGAGAGTCCAAGATGTTGATACAGATCTCCTGACCGTCAATTCTGTCGACTCGACTGTAAACCGACTCTGAAAAAGACAAAAAACCCAAACTGATTCAGACAGAGTTCAGCTGATCACATTTAGAACCACAACACGAATAATAATAAGAAAGAACAAATTAAAGTCTCTCACCAATGTCTCCGTACTCTCCGATGAATCTTCTGGTCAGAAATCTGACGGTGAGAGCTGCAGAGGAACCAAACATCGATATAAAACTGTTAAAAAACGGGAAACATTTACACAAATGTAAGAAGAAAATGATAGATAACTGATATTTAGTGAGTAATTTACACCTCACATTCAAACTAAGTCATGGGTAGATTCAAATGCAACAAAACTCTGAGCAGTCTTCCATGTGTTTTATCAAATAAAAGCCACAACTTAAAGCTGGAGGTAGCTTTTCTTACCGGTTTTGCCCACATTGTGCGCTCCGAGCAGGAGGATGTTGACCTCCACCCTTTGCTGGTTTCCCTCCATCACCTCCACACGGCTTTTCTCTAACACAACCATTGGGAATCTGTGCTTTTTTCTGTCGGTCACTGGTCGTAAATGTTCTGTAAGTCCTGCGGCAGGTCCTGCCTTTTAAATAGACAGAGTGGGCGGAGCTTCCGTCTGGCTGCAGGCTGTGATTGGTGGATCGTTCTTATCTGAAGAGGTGGACTCTGATTGGTTAGTGCTAATGAGGCCGAGCTGGACTGAGATCACAGAGATCACTTTGTGAGGACACAACCCAGTTTTAACCCGTCACAGTGAGGACACCACACTGTGGGGACATTTAGTGAGGACACTTTGCACTGTGGGGACATTTAGTGAGGACACTTTGCACTGTGGGGACATTCAGTGAGGACACTTTGCACTGTGGGGACATTTAGTGAGGACACTTCGCACTGTGGGGACATTCAGTGAGGACACTTTGCACTGTGGGGACATTTAGTGAGGACACTTTGCACTGTGGGGACATTCAGTGAGGACACTTTGCACTGTGGGGACATTTAGTGAGGACACTTCGCACTGTGGGGACATTCAGGAAGGACACTTTGCACTGTGGGGACATTTAGTGAGGACACTTTGCACTGTGGGGACATTTAGTGAGGACACTTTGCACTGTGGGGACATTTAGTGAGGACACTTCGCACTGTGGGGACATTCAGGGAGGACACTTTGCACTGTGGGGACATTTAGTGAGGACACTTCGTACTGTGGGGACATTCAGGGAGGACACCTCGCAATGTGGGGACATTTAAAGCCTGTTATAAACTGTGGGGACATTCAGTTATTATACTTTGCACTGTGGGGACATTTAGTGAGGACACTTTGCACTGCGGGGACATTTAGTGAGGACACTTCGTACTGTGGGGACATTTAATGAGGACACTTCGTACTGTGGGGACATTCAGGGAGGACACTTCGCACTGTGGGGACATTCAGTGAGCACACTTTGCACTGCGGGGACATTTAGTGAGGACACTTTGCACTGCGGGGACATTTAGTGAGGACACTTCGTACTGTGGGGACATTTACTGAGGACACTTCGTACTGTGGGGACATTCAGGGAGGACACTTTGCACTGTGGGGACATTTAGTGAGCACACTTTGCACTGCGGGGACATTTAGTGAGGACACTTCGTACTGTGGGGACATTTACTGAGGACACTTCGTACTGTGGGGACATTCAGGGAGGACACTTCGCACTGTGGGGACATTCAGTGAGGACACTTCGCAATGTGGGGACATTTAAAGCCTGTTATAAACTGTGGGGACATTCAGTGAAGACACTTCGTACTGTGGGGACATTCAGTGAGGACACTTCGTACTGTGGGGACATTCAGTGAGGACACTTCGCACTGTGGGGACATTCAGTGAGGACATTTTGTGAGGACACTTCACACTGAGGCCTGTTATAAACTGTGGGACCCATAAAAACAGAGAGAATTGTGGGTAATCTCTTGTAACGGGGGATTTTTTTAACCCTCTGTTGCCCTCTGGTGGCTGAACCTGCACATCGCAGCCGGATGAGGTCATCAGATCTTCTAAGCCAACCTAAACGTTTCAAAAATGTCTTTTACCGTCATATAAATGCGCCTCTTCCATTAAAACATTCAAACTAACAGGTTCCATCTGCACTCAACATCTTTAGTATTTATCTTATTTGTTAAATTTCCTTGTAAATACAACCGTCTTATTTACATTTGCACCTCTGATTTTAGCATTCAGTGTTTCTTTGTGTTACTTTTAACATTTTTACTGCTCTTTTTGCCGTTTCATGCCTTTAATGCTTTGGTTAACATGCTTTATAAAGAGATTGGTCTTAATATGATGCCAAAAAAAGATGTTTTTAAAAGTAATTCTCAACGTTTACTGTTAATTTACAAGCAAAACTGGGGAGAAAATGCATCCATCACAACCTTTCAGACAACTAAGAGTACAAAAATTAAGCCTTGGCATCAAGTCAATGAGAGCACTGATACGTTTCGCCACATATTTCCACTTTAATTTCGCCTTCTTATCAAGTTTCGATGCAATCTGTTGGTTTCCTTTGGCAGGAAATTGTTTTTGAATTAGCTCTATATAAATAAATTGGATTATTTTGAAAATGATTATGATTACAATGAATTAAATCCCAATTGTCTTGAATTGGACTTTATTATTTAAGTGCCTTGAGATGACGCTATATAAATAAAACTGAATTGAACATTTACTGTTAATTTAATTTAATTTCGCCTTCTTATCAAGTTTCGGTGCAATCTGTTGGTTTCCTTTGCCAGGAAATTGTTTTTGAATTGGCTCTATATGAATGAATTGGATTATTTTGAAAATAAAATTATGATTACAATGAATTAAATATTAAATCCCAATTGGCTTGAATTGGACTTTATTATTTAAGTGCCTTGAGATGGCGCTATATAAATAAAACTGAATTGAACATTTACTGTTAATTTACAAGCAAAACTGGGGAAAAAATGCATCAAAAATTAAGCCAAGTCATGAAGAGTGCTGATACGTTTCTCCCATTTTTCCCCAAAGCCATCACATATTTCCACTTTAATTTCGCCGTCCTCTTTTCCGTTCAAACATCTCACATCCGATGACCACGAGTGTCGAAACTCACGTCTTCCTTAATGCTGCAAACAGAGTCTAACCACCAAAACATTTATTCTAAACTTCAATCTTTCATCATTGCACATCTAATAAAAATGTGATAATCTTTTATTTGAGGTGTCCTCAGTGACATTCAGCTGAATTTTAATAATGTTTTGCTAACAGCGTACAGTCACACGGAAATTTATGGTCATGTCCGAGAGGCTACAAAGACGCCTTAAAAAGTCCACAAAAAATGTCAAGTGACTGTAAAACTAAACTGTGTGGTTCAGGGCTGGAAACTAAAGTCGTGAACTGCGGTATCTCAGCCTCCAGGGCAGATTCAGGCCTGGAAATGTGCAAAAACTAAAGTTAATTTACTCCAAAATAACTCAAAACTAGGGCTGGGCAACGATTAAAATGTTTAATCTAATTAATCACATGATTTCCCTGATTAATCACGATTAATCGCATTTGTACGCAGAATCCAAAAATGAATCCAAAAGTAGCGTATAGCTTTTAGCATTTAGCTTTATTTTAAATGTGCTGCCATATGAATGAAAGTGCCATAACATTTGTTGTGCAAACACACTTTTAACATCAGCATCTTTCTGTAGTTTTTATGTAGAAGCCTCGCTCCACTGTCTGTTTCCTTGAATGACTTGCTGCTATCAGTTGTGTGTTTTGCCTTTAAGTGATATTTTAGACTGGAACTACTACGCTGAGAAGACAATTCAACTTGGCAGTGTTTACAGATGACTTTGGTTCTGTCGACTCCGCCGTCTGGAAGAACTTTAACATGAAAATGGCCGAGTAAAAGTTCCGTACCCTTCTCCAGGTTTGGTGGATCCGCCGATTACTTTCTTTTCCTGTTCCACAGCAGACAGCAACAGACTTTTACAAAATAAAAGCCTGTGAGCAGCAGACTTTTACAAAATAAAAGCCTGTGAGCAACAGACTTTTACAAAATAAAAGCCTGTGAGCAGCAGACTTTTACTAAATAAAAGCCTGAGACCACAGACTTTTACAAAATAAAAGCCTGAGACCACAGACTTTTACAAAATAAAAGCCTGTGAGCACAGACTTTTACAAAATAAAAGCCTGAAAAAATGTTTGAAAAAAATAAAATAAAACCTGAGTTAATACACGATAAAATATTTATCAGCGTTAAATAATTAACGAGTTAACTCTCCCCGAAACTCTCCACAACACACAGAGTAAAAAAAGTCACATTTCTACTGTTACTTACGTTGTTATTACGTTTTAGAAATATATATAAAAACACATTCAGGTGAGTTTATAAACCGCTGAGTCTCCCATGATCAATAATCCAGGACAAACAGTCTGAACCGATGTTCCTCCCTCAAAAAGAGATTTTAAAGGATTTTAAAGGCAGGACTCCGAACTACTGAAGAATCGACACCTAAATGTGTTTAAATCAACACGAAACTGAATTTTGGTTCATTTGAGGGATCAATTTTTAATGAAAGAAATGTTCATAACCAGCCTTCTTCTCTTGTTTGGAAACGAAATAATCACATCTTTAGAAATATGACAAAATACAAAAAAAAAAGACACAAAAAAAGGGAAAAGAAGCCTTAAACTTCTGCTTTTTGGCACCGAACATCAAAATAAATAAAGCACAGAGCAGGTTTATGAAAGGCTGAAAACAAATCAGTTTGTGCAAATTAAACTTCAGATTCTGCATGAGCTCCATATTTAAAGAGTCTCACCATCCTCTCCTTTCTTCTTGTGAACATTTCATCGCTTCACTAAAGAAAGGCGTCGATGGAACTTCAGACCTGCGAGGATCGCCCGCTTTGACTTTGGTTTGATTTCAGGCATGTTGTTGTAATCCAGATTATTTCTGGGTTTGGTTTTAGTAGTTAAAGCATTTTAATCTGACTAAATTTAAAGAGAACGGGATGAATCGGAGCTTAAAAAGTCTCAGATTAAATGTGCTGTTTCTCTTCTGGGAGAAATGCTTCTTTGGGTTCTGGACGAGGACGCGTCCGGAGGCGTTTTCCTTCTCTTCTTTGTGGCGTTTGTTGGCGGCTTCGTGTCTCGTAGCACCAACAAACCCGCACGTTTGGTCTCAGGACAGCGTTTGGACTTCACTTCCCAAAATCTTACAAGTGCTGGTGTCAGAATTCATTCATTCATTCATTCATTCATTCATTCATGGGTGTGATTTGTCCACAGAAGACATTTTGACTCGGAGGTCAGATGTTTCGCTCTGAAGTGTCCTCCCTCTACTCCCTCTTTTCCCTTTTGGCTGCAGACTGCGACCTCAGACCCAGAAAGTCTCGCAGCCTCTTCCTCAGATTCTTTAATTTGGAATCCGACATCAACTCCGCTTCCTCTTTCACCTTCGACGTGTCCGACTTTTCGTCTTTGTCGCTGCTCGGACTTCTGGGCGACGGCGGCGTCTCTGCGTTCGGTGCGATCAGGAGAGAAGGATGCAGCTCTGAACCTAAACTTTCCACCAACTTCTTCTGGAAGCTCTGCTGCAGTTTCTGTAGCGCATCGTCCTGGAAACGGCAGAGAAAAAGGATCAATAATCATTATCGGAAACCTGAAATAAACCTTAGCTAATGCTAAGCTGTTAGCGTTAGCTGCTGCTAAAGGAGAAAATAACTCAATAAATAAACCATGAGGAGTTATTTCTCAGATGCTTCCATTTCCCTGCACTGAAGTTCAGGCTCTGAGAGTTGGAACTGATCCCTCTTTGTGGCTCAGCTTCTTCAGTCCAGCGAAGAACTGGACCAAGTTGTTAAAACAGTGGGATGAAAAGTGGCTGCTGCACATCCACAGTCTTTAGCTAACTCTGCTGGAACATTAGCCTCAGATAGAGTTTATCCACAGTCTTTAGCTAACTCTGCTGGAACATTAGCCTCAGATGGAGTTCATCCACAGTCTTTAGCTAACTCTGCTGGAACATTAGCCTCAGATAGAGTTCATCCACAGTCTTTAGCTAACTCTGCTGGAGCATTAGCCTCAGATAGAGTTTATCCACAGTCTTTAGCTAACTCTGCTGGAACATTAGTCTCAGAGTTTATCCACAGTCTTTAGCTAACTCTGCTGGAGCATTAGCCTCAGATAGAGTTTGTCCACAGTCTTTAGCTAACTCTGCTGGAACATCAGCCTCAGATAGAGTTCATCCACAGTCTGTAGCTAACTCTGCTGGAACATTAGCCTCAGATAGAGTTCATCCACAGTCTGTAGCTAACTCTGCTGGAACATTAGCCTCAGATAGAGTTCATCCACAGTCTTTAGCTAACTCTGCTGGAACATTAGCCTCAGATAGAGTTTATCCACAGTCTTTAGCTAACTCTGCTGGAACATTAGCCTCAGATAGAGTTCATCCACAGTCTTTAGCTAACTCTGCTGGAACATTAGCCTCAGATAGAGTTTATCCACAGTCTTTAGCTAACTCTGCTGGAACATCAGCCTCAGATAGAGTTCATCCACAGTCTTTAGCTAACTCTGCTGGAACATTAGCCTCAGATAGAGTTCATCCACAGTCTTTAGCTAACTCTGCTGGAACATTAGCCTCAGAGTTTATCCACAGTCTTTAGCTAACTCTGCTGGAACATTAGCCTCAGATAGAGTTCATCCACAGTCTTTAGCTAACTCTGCTGGAACATTAGCCTCAGAGTTTATCCACAGTCTTTAGCTAACTCTGCTGGAACATTGGCCTCAGATAGAGTTTATCCACAGTCTTTAGCTAACTCTGCTGGAACATTAGCCTCAGAGTTCATCCACAGTCTTTAGCTAACTCTGCTGGAACATTAGCCTCAGATAGAGTTCATCCACAGTCTTTAGCTAACTCTGCTGGAACATTAGCCTCAGATAGAGTTCATCCACAGTCTTTAGCTAACTCTGCTGGAACATTAGCCTCAGATAGAGTTTATCCACAGTCTTTAGCTAACTCTGCTGGAACATTAGCCTCAGATAGAGTTTATCCACAGTCTTTAGCTAACTCTGCTGGAACATTAGCCTCAGATAGAGTTCATTCACAGTCTTTAGCTAACTCTGCTGGAACATTAGCCTCAGATAGAGTTCATCCACAGTCTTTAGCTAACTCTGCTGGAACATTAGCCTCAGATAGAGTTTATCCACAGTCTTTAGCTAACTCTGCTGGAACATTAGCCTCAGATAGAGTTTATCCACAGTCTTTAGCTAACTCTGCTGGAACATTAGCCTCAGATAGAGTTCATCCACAGTCTTTAGCTAACTCTGCTGGAACATTAGCCTCAGAGTTCATCCACAGTCTTTAGCTAACTCTGCTGGAACATTAGCCTCAGATAGAGTTCATCCACAGTCTTTAGCTAACTCTGCTGGAACATTAGCCTCAGATAGAGTTCATCCACAGTCTTCAGCTAACTCTGCTGGAACATTAGCCTCAGATAGAGTTTATCCACAGTCTTTGGCTACGGCTACACGAAAACGAAACGAGGTTTTTTTTGAAAACGGGTTCGAAAATTCTTGCGACCACACGGAAACGCGCTGCTGGTCCAGACGAAAACGATGAAACGATCCAGTACACACGCCACTGTGTCACGCCACGCAGTGAGACAATAGAGAAGTGTTAAAATTGGCTCCCAGCGTCAACGTGTGACTGACGCAAAAACGTTTTAGCTGTAACAATGGAAACGAAACGAGGCCGTTTTCAAACTTTCCCACTCTGGAACCCGTTTTCAAAAACTACCGTTTTGGGGTAGTGGGAACGCCGGCTCCGTGTGGCCGCGACAGCGAAACGATAAGAAAAAGTATCGTTTACAGTGAAAAACGTTTCCGTGTAGCCGCAGCTTTTAGCTAACTCTGCTGGAACATTAGCCTCAGAGTTCATCCACAGTCTTTAGCTAACTCTGCTGGAACATTAGCCTCAGATAGAGTTTATCCACAGTCTTTAGCTAACTCTGCTGGAACATTAGCCTCAGATATAGTTCATCCACAGTCTTTAGCTAACTCTGCTGGAACATTAGCCTCAGATAGAGTTCATCCACAGTCTTTAGCTAACTCTGCTGGAACATTAGCCTCAGAGTTTATCCACAGTCTTTAGCTAACTCTGCTGGAACATTAGCCTCAGATAGAGTTTATCCACAGTCTTTAGCTAACTCTGCTGGAACATTAGCCTCAGATAGAGTTCATCCACAGTCTTTAGCTAACTCTGCTGGAACATTAGCCTCAGATAGAGTTTATCCACAGTCTTTAGCTAACTCTGCTGGAACATTAGCCTCAGATAGAGTTCATTCACAGTCTTTAGCTAACTCTGCTGGAACATTAGCCTCAGATAGAGTTTATCCACAGTCTTTAGCTAACTCTGCTGGAACATTAGCCTCAGATAGAGTTCATTCACAGTCTTTAGCTAACTCTGCTGGAACATTAGCCTCAGATAGAGTTCATCCACAGTCTTTAGCTAACTCTGCTGGAACATTAGCCTCAGATAGAGTTTATCCACAGTCTTTAGCTAACTCTGCTGGAACATTAGCCTCAGGTAGAGTTCATCCACAGTCTTTAGCTAACTCTGCTGGAACATTAGCCTCAGATAGAGTTTATCCACAGTCTTTAGCTAACTGCTGGAACATTAGCCTCAGATACAGTTCATCCACTGGGCTCTGATATCCTCTGAGGCTGCTGCAGGATGGAAGATGTATGCTCCTCAGAGCAGCTGACAGCAGAACATTTCCACCAGAAGCTGGCTTCATCCGTCCAGCAGGGTGGATGTGAGTGGGCGGGGCTTAGCAGAGGAGGCGGAGCCAACTTAAGGAGTGACGTACTTTAGAAATGAGAATCAGAACGGCTCGTTAAACGAAGGGGAACTAAATAAATACCAGGGTAAAGACACGTCCTTTTGGTTTCTGCTGACTCGTACTGAAATCTGTGCTTTCTGTCTCATGAACCCATCTGCAGTCGTACCTGTGAGACGTCCTCAAACAAAGACCAGACCTCAGAGATGAGCTGAGCAGCTGTTTGATAAGGAGGCGAGCGATGGTGGGTCAGACGCTCCGACATCAGCACCAGATCGGACCAGAAGCCAAACTGTGGACGACAACAGAGGAGCTCGTTCAGCAGCCGATAACGCGCCGAATGTTGTGAGCTCACAGAAGGAACTTCAGACTAAACATTCTCAAGGTCACGAGCAAGAGGACGGCGCTCCACTTCATCTCAGATTCCAAACTGTTGGGATAAAGCTGATGTCACGGGATCAGAGCCCCTCCCTTTCATCTCTTCATTAAATGTAAAAAAATACACTGCAAAGTAAAAAGAAATATCTTAGATCAAAGGGATATATGCTTATTTTATGTCCAATGAGATAGTTCTTCTTAGTAAGCAGTTTTTATGTTAGACTGTTTCACTTGTTTTAAGTGTTTCTGTCCTTAATGATCTAAATAAGATATTACAGCTTGTTACTGAGATGTTAGGACCTGTTTTGAGTAAGTACATGCTTGAAGCTAGAATATCAACAGTTTCGAAGCTGGTTTCAAGAAATATAAGGCCTACTGCATACCACTATGTCAAGATAATGGCTCTAGCATTTACTTAATTCAAGAATATTTTTCAATATAGAGATAATAGGCCATGTGTTTTTAATTAGAATCAAGAAAAATTTACTTGTTATTAGTCAAAATACACTAATTCTAAGGTATTTGTGGGTTAATTAAGATTAGATATTTTTACTTGTTTTGAAAAATCTTGACAAGCCACATTTTCTTGTTCCATTGACAGATAAATTTGCTTTTTTTTAAAGCAAAATACACCTAATTGTTGTACTTTTTTTCCTTGTTTTTGATAGCTGGCTTTTTGCAGCGTGAGAGGTAAAAGTTGAGTTTTGATGTCAGTCCCACAGGCGCCAAAACCAAGTGGACTGGACCTGATTCTCAAGGCTAAAACGCTATCAACAGGCCATATATCCTATTTTTTACAGATTATTGTTTTCAAACAGTGAATCTATTTTCCATGAAATCAAGATGAGTCGGAACTCCAGCTGAATTTTTCTGAGTCCTTCTGGGAGGGGAGCCGTTAATTCAACATCTAGTTGTGCTAGACTCTCACTAACACAGTTTAAAATGTTCCACAGATTACACGATAGCAAAGAAAAACTCTCAATACTCTATCCAGACAAATTTGATGAGAAATGTAGCAGATGTTTACAGACCCCATGCAACCTCTCCCATATGTTTTGGACCTGCCCCAAGCTGTCTAATTTCTGGCAACTATTCTTCAAGACAATTTCAGACGTATTAAACGTGAACATAATTCCATCCCCACATATAGCTATCCCCAGACGACCTCCGCACCACGGCCATTCAGAATAATGTCGCTGCCTTCGCTTCTCTTGTAGCGAGAAAGAGAATCCTGTTATTATGGAAGTCCCCCCAACCACCATCAATCAAAGTCTGGCTCCACGATGTTCTGAGTCTTCTGAAGCTAGAGAAGACAAAGTTTTCACTTAGAGGTTCATCTGACCATAAGTAAACCACTGCCTACTTATTTAGATCAGGAGGTGGCGGGATGAAGCCCCACTCTGTGTTTATGTAGGAGATCTTCCCCTCATGGCAGCAGTGACAGTTGGTTTGTCCCGGTGAGGGGGGAGTAAGCAGCCAATAATACTCACGTTGTATATGTAAAGATCAGTACTAGCACGTTGTATCATTTATGTAGTCGTTTGTATTTGTTTATGTTATTATTATTTGTAGCATTATTTCTATGTATTTTTATTATTATTATTATTACGTGTTGTTATTATTATTATTATTATAGTATTTATTTGTCTACTTTTTTTTATTATTTATTTATTTTAATTATCCTTAGTGCTCTTAATTGTTGTTATTTTTGTCTTTATTTAGCTATTTACTCATCTGTGAAATGCTACAACATGTGAAAGACCCAGGGGAGGGGAGGGGAGGGGAGGGGAGGTTGTACACAAGTTCTTAAGTTGCTTGGAAAAAGAAAAAAAGAAAATAACTTGTATTCCTGTATACACTTCATATTTTTGTCTTGCATTTGATAAATAAAAAAATTAAATAAAATAAAAAGTTGAGTTTTGGCTGGACTGACGTCATAATTAATGTTTCTGGACAAACCGACCTCAGAGAAGCGACTGCAGCCTTCGACCTTCAGGTGCAGCAGCAGACTCTCGCACCTCTGAAACAGACAAACAAACAAACGTCACTTTCGAGCCGCCTCGGAGGATCCTGCAGCTGAGCTTCATGGCTGACCCTCTGGTCCTGCAGGCTGAGGCCGGCGCTGCGTGGAGCCTCCGGTCTGTCCGAGCCGTAGGGGTCCGACGGGTCCGACAGGTCCTGGCACAGCGAGCAGATCCATTCTGACCTGCCAGACGACGAAGAGGGAAGCAAAGAAAAACAGAAACGGTTTGAAATTAGATGAGCAGCGCCTTGTTTACAGCTGCACTGGAAAAAAATCAAAGTCTTACCAAGTATATTTGTCTCATTTCTAGTCAAAATATCTCATTACACTTAATGTAAGACACAACTGCCTAACAAGCACCATTTCAGCCAGATATAGGGACTTGTTTTAATACAATACATCTGGAATATCTTGTTAAATGAAAAAGTCTTGAAAACAAATTGTTTTCATATGAAACAAGCTTTTTTTTTTTCCATTTGAAGAGGTTTTTAAGCTAATTTCAAGATCACTTTTAACTCAAAAGTTCTAAATATCACATCTTATTTCAAGAAATCTGGACAAGCCGATTTTCACTAGTTCCATTGGCAGATTTTTTTTGCTTATTTCAAGCAAAAACATCTTTTATTTGTTGTTTTTTTACTTATTTTTGGAGGGGCATTTTTTCCAGTGTGCTTCCATATTCAGACCCAATTAAATACCAATAATAATAATAATGACCATTAATAATCAAACTTTGTGCACAGCCTTAAAAATTGTCACTACGGGAATTTATAAACACTGAAATAACACAAAAACCCACAAAAGCAGGTATTGATGTCATGAGACATGTGACTTTTCTCGGGTTAAGCGCACGTTTTGCCTCCGTTTGTGACATTCAAACTTATTTAAACTCATTTAATAGACTGTTTAACAGACACCTGTTGGCGTTACTTTTCCAATTTAACGCCTGCTGGAGCTTTTAATGGCGTTTAACAGACACCAGGGGGCGCTACGTCGATGGATTTTGACTCTTTGGGTTGACAGACTCCCGTGAGGCTTAGATCAGTGGTTTTCAAACTGGGGGCCACCAGGGGGCGCCAGGGGGGCCTCAGAAAATTGCAGGAAAGATAATTAAAAAAAAATAGAATCAAATTTTTTTTAAACATGGTTATAAAAAAATACAGATGCTCAGGGGAAGTCGAGCTAACTCAGGGAAAATCGGGCTAACTCAGGGAAAATCGGGCTAACTCAGGGGAAGTCGACCTAACTCAGGGAAAATCGGGCTAACTCAGGGGAAGTCGAGCTAACTCAGGGCTAACTCAGGGGAAGTCGAGCAAACTCAGGGAAAATCGGGCTAACTCAGGGGAAGTCGACCTAACTCAGGGAAAATCGGGCTAACTCAGGGGAAGTCGAGCTAACTCAGGGCTAACTCAGGGGAAGTCGAGCTAACTCAGGGCTAACTCAGGGGAAGTCGAGCTAACTCAGGGAAAATCGGGCTAACTCAGGGCTAACTCAGGGGAAGTCAAGCTAACTCAGGGCTAACTCAGGGAAGTCGAGCAAACTCAGGGGAAATCGGGCTAACTCAGGGGAAATCGGGCTAACTCAGGGCTAACTCAGGGGAAGTCGGGCTAACTCAGGGCTAACTCAGGGGAAGTCGAGCTAACTCAGGGGAAATCGGGCTAACTCAGGGCTAACTCAGGGGAAGTCGAGCTAACTCAGGGGAAGTCGAGCTAACTCAGGGCTAACTCAGGGGAAGTTGAGCTAACTCAGGGCTAACTCAGGGGAAGTCGAGCTAACTCAGGGCTAACTCAGGGAAAATCGGGCTAACTCAGGGGAAGTCGACCTAACTCAGGGAAAATCGGGCTAACTCAGGGGAAGTCGAGCTAACTCAGGGCTAACTCAGGGGAAGTCGAGCAAACTCAGGGAAAATCGGGCTAACTCAGGGGAAGTCGACCTAACTCAGGGAAAATCGGGCTAACTCAGGGGAAGTCGAGCTAACTCAGGGCTAACTCAGGGGAAGTCGAGCTAACTCAGGGCTAACTCAGGGGAAGTCGAGCTAACTCAGGGAAAATCGGGCTAACTCAGGGCTAACTCAGGGGAAGTCAAGCTAACTCAGGGCTAACTCAGGGAAGTCGAGCAAACTCAGGGGAAATCGGGCTAACTCAGGGGAAATCGGGCTAACTCAGGGCTAACTCAGGGGAAGTCGGGCTAACTCAGGGCTAACTCAGGGGAAGTCGAGCTAACTCAGGGGAAATCGGGCTAACTCAGGGCTAACTCAGGGGAAGTCGAGCTAACTCAGGGGAAGTCGAGCTAACTCAGGGCTAACTCAGGGGAAGTCGAGCTAACTCAGGGCTAACTCAGGGGAAGTCGAGCTAACTCAGGGCTAACTCAGGGGAAGTCGAGCTAACTCAGGGCTAACTCAGGGGAAGTCGAGCTAACTCAGGGCTAACTCAGGGGAAGTCGAGCTAACTCAGGGGAAGTCGAGCTAACTCAGGGCTAACTCAGGGGAAGTCGAGCTAACTCAGGGATAACTCAGGGGAAATCGAGCAAACTCAGGGGAAATCGGGCTAACTCAGGGGAAGTCGAGCTAACTCAGGGCTAACTCAGGGGAAAATCGGGCTAACTCAGGGGAAATCGGGCTAACTCAGGGGAAGTTGAGCTAACTCAGGGCTAACTCAGGGGAAAATCGGGCTAACTCAGGGGAAAATCGGGCTAACTCAGGGGAAAATCGGGCTAACTCAGGGGAAAATCGGGCTAACTCAGGGGAAAATCGGGCTAACTCAGGGGAAATCGGGCTAACTCAGGGGAAGTCGAGCTAACTCAGGGCTAACTCAGGGGAAAATCGGGCTAACTCAGGGGAAATCGGGCTAACTCAGGGGAAGTTGAGCAAACTCAGGGCTAACTCAGGGGAAGTCAAGCTAACTCAGGGGAAATCGGGCTAACTCAGAGGAAGTTGAGCAAACTCAGGGCTAACTCAGGGGGAAATCGAGCTAACTCAGGGGGAAATCGAGCTAACTCAGGAGAAATCGGGCTAACTCAGGGGAAGTTGAGCAAACTCAGGGCTAACTCAGGGGAAGTCAAGCTAACTCAGGGGAAATCGGGCTAACTCAGAGGAAGTTGAGCAAACTCAGGGCTAACTCAGGGGGAAATCGAGCTAACTCAGGGGAAATCGGGCTAACTCAGGAGAAATCGGGCTAACTCAGGGGAAGTCGAGCTAACTAAGGGCTAACTCAGGGGGAATCGAGCTCACGGCTACAGGATGCAGTGGCTGCGGCGGCAGATTTCCTCAGAAGCTTTGTCGGCTGCTTCGGTCTGGAAACTCCATCCTTACCAAATGTCGGGTCCAACCGGGGGAACGTGGCAGTCCCGGTGGTATCCTCGACCGCAGGCGGAGCAGATCTTGGACGAGTCGGGCGATCCACAAGCAGAGCAGGACAGCAGCTCCAGGGACATCGGGGAGGACAGAGGCATTGTGAAGTCTGTGGTGACGTCCGAACTGTCGTCGGAGTCGTCGGCCGAGTCGCCAGTGATGTCATCCAACATGTCGCCGATGGACTGCAACACAGCAAAGCAGCAAACGTCTCACTCGGACTGTTCAGAGCTACGCGGGCCGATCTAATTAACCTGCTTTGTAAAACTAGGGCTGGGCGAGTTAACTCGTTAATTATTTAACGCCGATAAATATTTTATCGCGCATTAACGCAGGTTTTATTTTTAAACATTTTTTTCAGGTTTTTATTTTGTAAAAGTCTGTTGCTCATAGGCTTTTATTTTGTAAAAGTCTGCTGCTCATAGGCTTTTATTTTGTAAAAGTCTGTTGCTCATAGGCTTTTATTTTGTAAAAGTCTGCTGCTCACAGGCTTTTATTTTGTAAAAGTCTGTTGCTGTCTGCTGTGGAACAGGAAAAGAAAGTAATCGGCGGATCCACCAAACATGGAGAAGGGTACGGAACTTTTACTCGGCCATTTTCATGTTAAAGTTCTTCCAGACGGCGGAGTCGACAGAACCAAAGTCATCTGTAAACTCTGCCAAGTTGAATTGTCTTCTCAGCGTCGTAGTTCCAGTCTAAAATATCACTTAAAGGCAAAACACACAACTGATAGCAGCAAGTCATTCAAGGAAACAGACAGTGGAGCGAGGCTTCTACATAAAAACTACAGAAAGATGCTGATGTTAAAAGTGCACAACAAATGTTATGGCACTTTCATTCATATGGCAGCACATTTAGAATAAAGCTAAATGCTAAAAGCTATACGCTACTTTTGGATTCATTTTTGGATTCTGCGTACAAATGCGATTAATCGTGATTAATCAGGGAAATCATGTGATTAATTACATTAAACATTTTAATCGTTTCCCAGCCCTGGTAAAAATGCATCTGGAATAATAATCAAGTGGTCCAACCTGAGAGTCCCCCGCTATCTCCTCCAGGTAAACCTCGTCTTTCTGGTCTCCGAAGGTCAAGCGAAAACGAGGAAGTGGGCCTCCACGACCGGCCAGGGAAATGGGCAGTTTGAACAGAGACACTCTGGGCTCAGAGCGGAGCAGAACGAGGTCCCGCTGCAGAGTCCCGGGCCGGCCGGGCTCCTCGGCGAGCCACAAAGGTCGGCCGTCCTCGGACGCCGGGGCCGGTTCCTCGTCCTCGGACGCCGGGGCCGGTTCCTCGTCCTCGGACGCCGGGGCCGGTTGGCCGTCCTCCGGGGCCGGTTCCTCGTCCGATGCTGCAGAGGACAGCGGCTTCCCCAGAGAGTCCTCGGAGCAGGTGGAGGTTGGTGGAAACCATTTCCCTGCAGATTGCGTTCCGTCAGACAGAGCGGGGCCCAGTTCTTCCCCTCTAAGCTGCCCATCCGTCTGTGGATGTCTGGGCTGGTCGTCCGGGCAGGAAGAAGAAGGCGGCAGAGCGTGACTTTTGTAGGTCAGAATTTGTTGGTTTGTCGGAGCTGCACAGTCTCCTCCTGAAGTCCCAGGGAGCGCTTGAAGATTGATAGAGACTGGACCAAAATACGTGCGTTCGCCGTTTTTCTGACCTTTGGGAACGCTGAAAAAGACCAAATCGCAGCGCTGAGGCGCAGCTGAGAGCAGCCGGAGGCTGGAGTTGGAGGCCTGGCGCATCGTCCGAGGGTCGGACAGCAGCAGGACGGAAGACTGGGAACGACTGGGAGCGACTGGCTGGTTCAGAAGCAGAGATAACGGGCTGGCCCTCAGAGGCCGCACAGCCACACTCTGACCAGCAGGGGGAGCAGCTCGAGGGAGGAGCCAACACGTGGGAGCAGGACAGCTGACGAGGGGGCGGATAGAAGAAGAAGAAGAAGAAGAAGACAAGATGGACGAGGATAGGACGGCAGGTGAGGAGGTGGAGTTTGTGGAAGAGGAGACGGACTGGGGGCGGACGGAGGTGGAGCTGACGGAGGTGGAGCTGACGGAGGTGGAGCTGACGGAGGTGGAGGCCTCCGAGGCTTTCTTCTTTCTCATCTTCCAGCTGGGGAGCAGACTGGAATCCACCACCTGCGACTTGGTGAGAACGTTGATTTTAATGGCCGAGTCGGAACCTGCGGTGGTCGCGGCGGAGGGGGGCTCACCGGGTGGTGCAGGAGGAGCAACTGATGAGGAGGAGGAGGAGCTGCTGGAGGGTGGCTGACGGGTGGAGGTGGGAGGATCGTTTATGGAAGAGCTGGAAGAAAGTAGCGCATACAGCAGACTGCAGGGAGAAACTTTGGGACTACGGGCGACTGGAGGAGCCGAGGCCCCGACTCTGGTGGTCCCGGTGCTGGTGGGAGGCCTCGAGGTGGAGGAGGTGGAGGATGAATGTGAAGCGTAGGGGGGAGGCGGGGAGCTGGAAACAGGTGGAGCAGCGTTGTTACTGGTCCCAGTTTGGAGGTTAGAGACGGGTTCTTCATGAGGGGAGGAGCTGGAGGAGGAAGTGGAGGAGGTGGAGGCAGCTGCAGGAGGTACGCCGTTAGTGGTCGTCTGAACGGTGGTGGTGGTGGGGGGGGTAGGGACCACGGGGGCGGAGTCTGAAGCGGCGGTTTCTGCTTCCTTCTGCGGCACGGAGAAGGGGATCCAGGAAATTCTAAGTTTACCTGGAAACAGGAAAGAAAAACGTCAGCAGAAATGTTATAAAATCCTTCATGGACGCCTGGTTCTGATGATCCGACCTTTCATTCCAGTGGAAGATAATCCTAATCTCTGCTCGTTTGTGACACATTAAAGTCTGAGACTGGGGCTCATGATGTGCTCGTTTTACATGAGATTTAGGTAATTTCCCTCTTTTTTTTTTCTTTTTTTTTAAACATATGTTTGTTGCACATTTTGTTAATTTACAAACGGTGAACAACAAGAAAAAAAGCAACGATAATAATAGCAATAATAATTATTAAAATAAAATTAATAAATAAATAATAATAAATTTTAAAAAAGACGTTTTTAACCACAAAACAAAATATCATTGCTTGTGTAAGAATCATGGTGGTAAAGAGATAAATGAAAAATATGTGAATAAATAAATGCGTATATCTATATGTACACACACATATACATATATTTAAGGTCTAAATGTGTATACTAGATCAAGATAGTATGAAAAGATGGATAAATCTTTAGTTCAGGTGAATTATCCGGAAAAAACTATGAAGCAGAACAACAACCGAAAATCAGATCAAAAATATAAACTAAGGGAATCATTTACTTTTATTTCATCGCGGACAGTTTGAACAACATGAAATGTCATGATTCGTCTTAAACAAACCGCTGAGTGTCGCCTTAATTCAGTCCTACAGCAGCTTCCATGACCGGCAGAGTCTCAGAGGATCTCCAGTTTGTCCACAAAAGTGTTCAAAACAATGTTCCTCAGAGAAAGACTGGAAGGGATTTAAAGCATTCAGGGAATCTGGAGGAGTTTCAGGGAGCGAGCCTAAGCTGGACCCCCGTGAACTCTGACCCCTCAGACGGCGCTGCATCAAGAACCCTCGTTCATCAGCAGCTGATAGAAGCACACGGACCAGGGATTACTGTGGGAAACCTTTGTCCACGATCCAGAGTTCCACACAGCCTGTACTGTGCAGAGAAGAAGCCTGACGTTAGCCTGATGTTAGCCTGACGTTAGCCTGACGTTAGCCTGACGTTAGCCTGACGTTAGTCTGACGTTAGTCTGACCCAGAGGCGGCGTCCACTTCTCTGGGCTCGGAGGCGTCTGGGACGGAGCGTCCACTTCTCTGGGCTCGTCTGGGACGGAGCGTCCACTTCTCTGGGCTCGGAAGCGTCTGGGACGGAGCGTCCGCTTCTCTGGGCTCGTCTGGGACGGAGCGTCCACTTCTCTGGGCTCGGAAGCGTCTGGGACGGAGCGTCCGCTTCTCTGGGCTCGTCTGGGACGGAGCGTCCACTTCTCTGGGCTCGTCTGGGACGGAGCGTCCACTTCTCTGGGCTCGGAGGCGTCCGGGACGGAGCGTCCACTTCTCTGGGCTCGGAGGCGTCCGGGACGGAGCGTCCACTTCTCTGGGCTCGGAGGCGTCCGGGACGGAGCGTCCACTTCTCTGGGCTCGGAGGCGTCTGGGCTCGGAGGCGTCCGGGACGGAGCGTCCGGGACGGAGCGTCCACTTCTCTGGGCTCGGAGGCGTCTGGGCTCGGAGGCGTCTGGGCTCGGAGGCGTCTGGGCTCGGAGGCGTCTGGGATGGAGCGTCACACGGTGGAAACGTGTGCTGTGGTCAGAGCCGTCAGTGTTCCAGATCTTTGTTGGAAGAAATGGAGCAAAGAGCCAAAGCAGCATCCAGCCTGCAGTCAGCACCCAGTCCCTGCAGCCAGGCTCTGGGGTGGGATGGGCTTGGATCAGGGCCCCAATGAGCAAAGCTCATTTCCACTTCTGTGACGGCAGCATTGATGCAGAAAAGCTCACTGAGGTTTTACAGCAACATGTGCTGCCTTCAGGACCACATCTTACTTGTCCAGTAGAACCTTCTCCGTTATGGTCGGTGACCTTTCCTCTTCCAGTGCTCCTCTCTCCTGTGGAGTCCCTCAAGGATCTATTCTTGGCCCTATCCTCTTCTCATTGTACATGCTACCACTTGGGTCAGTTATAGCCAGGCACAACCTTTTCTCTCCACCCTTATGCAGACGATTTACACATTTATCTACCATTGAAGCCAAATAGTAACAGTGCACAATGTTTTTTGTTTAATTGTATTGCTGATTTTAAGCAGCGGTTGGCCCAAAATTTTCTTCATTTAAGGCGATACACCACAGGTGAATAGGGTAATATTTTAGAATAATAGATATCACCATGATACTTCCTCAGTTGATTACTTATACAAGTATGAAAAAAAATTTATTACAAGTTTTAGAAATTTGTATGTTTAATTATGCAAATTATGCATTATCTCATTCAATATGCGCACATTTGCATATATTTCCGGAAGATAGATCTGAACACATGATAAAGCCAGGTGCAAAAAAAGAAAATTACAGAGAGATTTCAGGATATCTGCTTTCATTTCCTAGGAAATCAAAATATACTGTCCATAGCTTAAAAAATATAAATTTTCGCCATATTTTTTTATTATAATGTCACATAATTTAGGCCAGGAATGATTTATCAACAAAGTCTTCTGTAAATATCTTCGGAATACTGCTAAGTGTATAACTGGATAGTTTGGTGTTAGTAGGTGCTCCATAGGCTGAGATATTGATACTGGGAAAATACAAAAAACTGATTTTGAGAAAACAGCATTTAAAGATTTAATAGGGGAATTCATTTTGGTAAATTTGGGCGAAACGTACTGCCGCGAGTAAACAAAATGTGATGAAATTAACATTTTAATTTATGTTTTCAACGTTTTTTTTATAGCAGGTTGAAATAACATATTGAAGGAGTAGACTGGCCCAAAATCTAAAAATTGACCACTGCATGAAAAATCACTGTTTTTGCCCGCCGTGTCTCGCCTTACATGATAAAACTGAATTCATTGTGTTCGGGGACACTGTGACGGCTGTCTTTGGCACCTTCGTCTTCAAAGCTCAGTTCAACCGTCAAAAATCTGGGAGTGACCTTTGACCTTTGATCTGAGGTCGGACAACCAAATGAATGTCGTCAGGACTAGTTTTTTCCAGCTGCGTCTCCTGGCCAAAGTTAAAATGTTTTTAAGTGGTCATGACCTTGAGAAAGCCATCCGTGCCCTGATAAGTTCAAGGTCAGACTGTTTAATGCTCTTTATGTGGGCGTCTCCCAGTCTTCTCTCAGCCGTCCTTCAGCCGGTGCAGAACGCTGCTGCCCGTCTTTAACCAACACCAACAGACGTGTGCACATCACTCCTGTTCTTAACTCCTTCCATCGGCTTCCTGTCCTGTACAGAACTGATTTTAAACTTTTAATGTTGGTTTTTAAAGCTCTTAACGGCCTCGCCCCGTCGTATTTATCTGAGCTTTTAACAGTCCTGGTAGAGCTCTGAGGCCAACAGATCAGTTTCTGTTGGAAGTGCCCAGGTCAGAATACAAACCCTGGGGTGAGCGAGCCTTTTCCCAAAGCTGCCCCCAGGCTCTGGAATAAGCCCCCCGTCCAGCTGCGTCTTATTTCTGACCTGGGCCTCTTCACATCTGGGCTAAAAACCTGCTTATTTAGGATGGCTTTAATACCCAGTAGCATGATGATACTTTTATCTTATTTTATTCGATTTTGTTGTATTTTATTGCTTTCACTGTTCTTTTATTGTTTTTATTTATTCTTCTCTTTATTTATGACCTGCTGTAAAGCACTTTGGTACATCGTAAGGATGGTCTATAAAGGGCTGTAGAAATAAAGTACATTTACATCTTTTCCAGGGACGTCCGTGCATTGTTTAAGCAGACCGTAGATAAGCACATTCTGCACACGTTCCAAAGGCACGGCTGAGGAAGAGGAGGGTGCGGGTGCTGGACTGGCCTGTCCCCAAACTCTGAAATCCTCAGGCTCAGGTTTTCTCTTTATAAGAAGTGCTGATGATGCACTGAGCTTCTGCTTAAACCCGAACACAACGGAAACACAGGAGTTAAAACCTCAGCTCACCAAAGTTTACGATGTTTTGCACAGACTGCTTGTTGATGATGACCATCAGATCAGACATGGTTTCAGGGGGGGACGTGTCCTGCTCGCTGAGCTCCTTCACCTGAGATGAAATCTGGGAAAGGAGAACAAAAGGTCTGACTGCTTCTTTCACACGGTACTACAACACTTTGGAAGCAACACCGTGCTGAAGGTAGCTCAAATCAACATATTCATTCATAAATTAGTCCTCATTGGTGTAAAATTATCTCTGTAAAAAAGCTCACTTATCCTCCTGAGTGAAGAATAACTTGTCTGTATCTACATGGAGCGGGTAAGCTCTATGGAGGCCGCCATGTCCTTCCGGTCTATGAAAAACGACAAAGTGCCGAGAGGGACATAAAGCACTTCGAATCGCGTTTTCCCCAACGCCAGGCCTGCAAGCGGAAATGACGTCATTTTGACGTCACGTTTGCACGCAGGTATAAACAGGGCCAGTCTACGCCATTACACATTCTCTGGTATAATCCAGCCTGAACGGCCTGCACTTTTGTTCGCAATGGAAGACCATAGTTATGCCACGCCACAGGAGAAGGGATCCTCGTGGCCAAAAAAGCCAAAAAGAGAATCTTGACACATACCGCCTGCCGTAGTTCAACAAGTTGCAACGCGCATTTGAAAACGCGAGGCGCTAGAGAGCAAATTCATTCGACTTTGCAAAATAAAATTGCACCACTAGATGGGGGAAGAAACTACAAAGTGTCCCTTTAATAGACTTGGATGTGTGCCACCTGACAGGTTGGGGAGGGGGGGTGTCTTACCTGCGATATGTTGGCCACCAGAGCCAGCAGCTCTGTGGTGTTTCGGGCCTTTTCTGCGTTTTCAGAGGCTGAGATGTAGCTCTGCTGCAGCTGCTTCACTTTCAGCTTCCTCATATTGAGCCTCTCACGCTCCAGCTCGCACACCTTCTGTTCACAAAGAGAAGCGACGCTCAACAGCTGTAACATAAAGCGTCCATTTCCCTTTATTCTATCTCAGAGTCTCCTGCTGTGTTTCCATTAAAGCTGTTCGGTAAAAAGGCTTCCAAACAAAGCTCTGGTTTAAGCACGTTTCTGTCCCACCAACACAAAAACATGGAGTAAAATAAAGGTGGCGTGGAGTACCTGAATCTCGTTCATCATATGTTCTATCTTCCCTTTCAGACGGAGAACCAAAAGGCTGAAATATTTCTTGAGTCCCGTGGTCACCGACATCTGACAGGAAACCAAAACGCTCAGCCTGGAACAGAGACGAGGTCACAGATTATTTCACCTGGAGGAGTTCTGGGGATGTTTCTGCTGCGTTCTGAAGTTCAGGTGAGAGACGGCAGGTAAAAACTAAGAGCTGGAATCAATTATGGAGCTGAAGCAGTTTTTCATCACATCCATCCATCTCTCATCTGAGGTCTCAGAACCAACAGGTCCAGCAGGTAAACCCAGCCCCCCTCTGCAGCTTGGAGCTCCTCCTCCCGGATGTTGGAGCTCCTCCCCCCGGACGATGGAGCTCCTCCCCCCGGATGATGGAGCTCCTCCCCCCGGATGATGGAGCTCCTCCTCCCGGATGTTGGAGCTCCTCCCCCCGGATGTTGGAGCTCCTCCCCCCGGATGTTGGAGCTCCTCCTCCCGGACGGTGGAGCTCCTCCTCCCCCCGGACGATGGAGCTCCTCACCCGGGACGGTGGAGCTCCTCCCCCTGGATGATGGAGCTCCTCCTCCCGGACGGTGGAGCTCCTCCCCCCGGACGATGGAGCTCCTCCCCCCGGACGATGGAGCTCCTCCCCCGGGACGGTGGAGCTCCTCCCCCCAGATGCTGGAGCTCCGCCCCCCGGATGGTGGAGTTTGAGTATGAGTAGTAACCTCATGATGCATACCCAACATTTAGGCGAATCTAGTATGCATCCGAGAACGTCTCGCTTACTAAAACTCGCTTACTAGCTCAAAAAGTTAGCATGAGTAGTAGGAGTCGTAGGAGAAGTACGCGGTTTGGAACACAGCCTCTGTCTCTGACAGAGACTTGGCGACGTACCTCTTGTCCATGTCCTGCAGACTCTTCCTTGATGCATCCATCTGAGCTCTGAGTGGCTGAATGCAGGCGTCCAGCTCCTTCCTCAGACTCTCCAACGCTTCGTTGGAAAACTGGAACCTGAACACAGGAGACGTCTTCAAAATGTCACGCTCCAACAAAACAAACCGGGAGAGTTTACTGGGAGACCGTAACTTCATGGTGAAAAGATCCGTGTCACACCTGTGGTTCATGTGGGCCACCAGCTGGCAGTCTCTGCAGGTGAGCTGCCGACAGGTGAAACAGAAGAGTTGGAGGGGCTCAAAGGGATGGAGTCTGCAGAACTTGGTGGGAGAAATCCAGCTGTGCTCTGAGGACAGAAAACACAGAAGTTAATGTCCTGAAACAAGTCGAACAGCAACAACCAAACAAGCAGAACATAATAAATCAGCTCCATTAATGATCTAAAACTCTTCTGTCCCCGTTTACACAAGCTCAGGTGCATGTTTACCTGTTCTGGTTTCAGACCAGAACAGTCTAAAAGTTCCCCACAGTAAACAGTCTTAAAGTTTATTAAAACATTTAACTAAAGGACCACCAAGTCTGCCTGTTGGGCTGTAATCTGACCTTCTGGGAGCTGGTTGAGGAGCCTGTGGGATCTGGTCAGCGTGACTCTGCGATGAGCCGACACACACTCGTCACACAGAGCTTCATTACAGTCCAGACACCAACATCTGGCTGAGAGGCCGTCACAGTTGCTGCACTGAGGAGACGAACAGAAGGAAGCACGTCAGAGCAGAGAAACGCACACAGATCACATCATTAAACAAATTCTACACAATAGTTGGAGGTAAAATGACCGTTATTTTATCAATTTCATTTCGATGAAACAACTGCAATTTTCTGGGCTGATTCCATCTGGACTTTGTTCAGCATTCAGTCCCGTTAAACGACTGCTGAAGTCTGGATATTTATCGGCTCCGACTCCAATCAGCGTTCGTGGGAACACAAAGCATTCATCTGAAATAAAGATGCTGCGCGCACTAGGGATGGGAATTGAAAATATTTTTACGATTCCAATTCCATTTCCGATTCTGCTTAACGATTCGGTTCTTTGTCGGTTCCCTTATCGATTCTCATTTGGAGAAAAAGGACAACAAACCGGTCAATCAGCATCAACTTTGTTTAGTTTAGAAGTAACACGAGTCATGACCTCACAAACCCAACAACGGTGAGGTCCACATTGGTCTATCCTGGCCTGGGTAATTTAACTCTTCCTGCTCTGGTGAAAGGAGAAGCTGGAGGTAGAGGTGAACTGGGGGTAGCACCACCAGCCTCTGGCTCTGAGCCAGTCAGGCTCTGTCTCTCATGATTTCATCTAAATGTAATGCCTGAGGAGGCATTCATTTAACCTTAACCGTTACTAACAGCAGCTTTTACAATGAGGCAAATGGTGCTAACATGATAGACAGTGTTTGTTAGTTAGTTACCTGCAGTGTTAGCCGCGGACATGCTAACGTTGCTAACGTTGCCGGGTTCAGATTCACCAACGTTAGTCCGGAGCAGATCGAAAACGCGACATTCATTCATAGTTATTGCATGTTGGTAGTATTTCCTCCCTTTGGTGAAATATTCACTTTACAAGTTGCCCTGTTGTCGTCTTTTTTAGGGATGTGTAACCAAAGTTTCGAGCGTTTGTACCGCTTGGGCGCCATGTTTACTGTTGGCTGCTGGCTGCGCTGGACTCGCCACGCAACGCTGCGTGGTGACGTCATTCTCGTCCACTGGAATCGATAAGGGGATCGTTTGCAAAAATCGCCAAACGATTCCAAGGAATTGAAACACTGGGAACCGGTTCTCAACAAGAACCGGTTCTGGATTCCCATCCCTAGCGCTCACGGCTGCAGGAGTGGGCACAACTCCCTTTTTCTGCACATAAACTCGCATTTACCAGCCGTGAGGTCTCAGGTGGAGCCTCTGACACCAACAGCAACAACTTGTGGTCAAAAACAAACCAGATTTGTTGATTTTTCCACCCGTAAGACGGCCACAGCTCCCTCTCAGACAAGTCTGAACAAAATTTATTATCTCAGAAGGTTTGTGGACTGGTACAGCTTCTAGAGAACAGTGTGGAGCCATCTCATCGTGTTGTTAATAAACAGGTTTTTCCTCTGGTGGCAGCTACTGGACGGGTTCTGTAGTCCCAAAAAGGAGTCAAAATAACGACCAGGACTTGGTAAGTTGAACCTTTTAAGTGCTTTAATTCTTTTGAACAGGGATGGAGCATTCAGATGTAAATGATGCTCAGCGGGCAGCCCTCTGGGATAGCTTTGAAGTTCTTTTCCGTGGAAGTTGCTTGAGCAGCATTTTCCCACCCGCTGGTTATCTTCTGTTGGCTACAGCGGCTCGTCTCTGACTCTGAAAGTTTCCAAAGATAAAGTGAGTTTCTCTGAAACGAAGTTTTATCAGTTTGAGGCAGGGAGCGAATGGAGAGGTTCAACCACCAAGGCTTCAACAGGACGCTGGTGACGGGTTAGTTTCTGTCTGTTGGCTGAGGACACGCTGTCCCTGATGAGGAGAGCTACGCTGTGTTTACGGACGTTAGCTGCCATCAACACCTGGACACCTGCTGTGTGATTTAATGCAGAAACACAGACATGATGAAGCTGTTCCTGCAGTCAGACCAACAACCCTCCAGCTCTATATACGGATACAGATAGTTCCTCTGTTGATCCCAGAGGGAAATAGTTTTTGCAGTGTAGCTGTAAGCTAGCAGCATATGCTAGCAAACAATGCTTCCTCATCATTAGTGATGGACCAAGCTGGAGATGCTCACAGCGTAACTCGTAGTAATGCATGTGTACCATTAATTACTGCCTTTAAACACTTTGAATATATTAACCTCATTAAACAGTTGTACTGGGAGACCTACATCTTTATCAGAATCATGCCGATAATGTAACGTTAGCACACCGAGAGTGAGGAGAGGGCCGGTGCTGTGTTGGAAACACACCTTATCCACACAGCTGCAGGCTGATGAGTTACAGAACGGAACCGCTCAGCTAGAAAGCTTCAGCTAACAAAGTAAAAGTGAAAAGTGGCTGCTACACATCCACAGTCTTTAGCTAACTCTGCTGGAACATTAGCCTCAGATAGAGTTTATCCACAGTCTTTAGCTAACTCTGCTGGAACATTAGCCTCAGATAGAGTTCATCCACAGTCTTTAGCTAACTCTGCTGGAACATTAGCCTCAGATAGAGTTTATCCACAGTCTTTAGCTAACTCTGCTGGAACATTAGCCTCAGATAGAGTTTATCCACAGTCTTTAGCTAACTCTGCTGGAACATTAGCCTCAGAGTTTATCCACTGTGGATGAAAACCAAAGTACAATTTACTTTATTACCATAATTAAGTAAAACACTGGATTCAAATAACTAACAGAGATTATGTGAGTGTATTACATTAAACTGATTGTCGAGTATAAATAATAATGAAAGAAACCTTGAAACCATTACGTCAGTTAGAAAGAATTCAGGAATTCAGTGGGCAGGATAATGGCTGAAGGTCAAACCAATAGCAAAGAGAGAATGGGTGTAGCCCATTTTTGAAGGCTAAACTTTTTAAGGCTAAGCTTTAACAGAAATTAAACCAGTCTTTTTCACCATAAAGGACTTGAGTTCATTCCTGTTTTTCCTGAATAAAGTCAACTGCATTGAAATCTGATCATTTCCAGTGTCTTTTTTTGAGTCATTTTCATTAAATTTGTGTTGGAAACTGAACTCTTTGTTTTTCTTATACTCTTTGAGAATCTAAAGTAAAGACCCTGAAAATAAAATACATGCACTGAATAATTTACGGTACATCTAAATTAGCACCTAACTGTGGGTCAAACATGAGAATATGCATTAAAACAAGGAGAGGTCAGTTTATTGTTTATTTTATTTAACTTATTCACAGCTTACCAAGAGCGTTGAGTCAGTAACTAACCTGTAAGGCGGTGAAGGACCAGTTTCTGATGATCACAACTCTCTGAGATACTCAGACTCTAATAGAGCTATCCAAATGCCAACTAAAGCCTCAAATTAAGACACTAAATCCCTGGAAATTGGCTGAAGCAGCATATACCACACTCCAACACCTTTGTACCCAGCTTTAACACAATATGAGCCAACAGACATCAGGAAAAGAGGGTGGAAGATGAGGAGTTATTGAGGACTGTTCAAAAACAGTCGAAAAAGAAGATAACAGAAAGCGAGGAGGTGTACAGAAAAAGCTGGAAAGAAAGCTCCAGCAGAACAACGTGATAGATGTGGTCAGGTCGATTATAGCAATAGTTGGGTTATGCTCCTTATTTGAGCAAGGGTAATTATCCTTAATAATAACAGTAAATGCCTGAAGTTTGTTGGAGATGCTGAGGAGGTGCTATGACATTTCTAAGAGTAGCTACAGCGCCCCCTGGCCTCTCTCTGGTGTTGACCGTGCAGGATGCTAAGAGACACTCCGTGGGGTCACATGGCCCTGAAAGGATCGGATTATTGGCTAAATTACAATCAGAATGAGCTGATAAAGGGTAATTCTCCTTGGATATGTGGCGGTGAATGAATGGGATCAGAGGCACAAAGCGTGTCATACCCCGGTATGATAGGTGGCGCTGTACCCATTCCAGCTGTTGCTAACAGAGCCACTTCCTGTTGACCTCTTCACCACCAACAACAACAACAAACTCAGGCATTGGAGAAAGATGGAGAACGCAGAGCCAGATGAAGCTACGTCCCTCTACATTTGCTCTGTGATGAGCTGCTTGTTGCACAAACTCGATGCCCAACGGAGCATTCTCCATCGCGTTGTTTGTTTCTTTCTGACGGCGACAACAACAGGAATATCGTCTCCTTTGACTTCCGGGTCACGACCCCGGGAAAACATCTGGAGCATGCGCAGAACGCAAAGTCTGATTCACCACGTGCTTCAGCGTCTACAAGCAGGTTTAGAGTGACTTTCAACCCAGTTATCTCGGGGTCTGAATCCCATCCAATCCGATTCTTAGTCAGATTAAGGTGTCTACATGCACTTAATAACTCAGTCTGATTGTAATTTAGCCAATAATCCGATCCTTTCAGAGCCATGTGACCCCACTGACTGAAACCTCCTCTGCCTCCCCCTCCAGCCTGTTGGTTTTCAGTAGTCAGGTGAAGGTCCAGGTGGTGTCAGCCCCAGGGTCCTAAAGGCCTGTTCAGAACAGCTATGTGCGATTCTACAGCACCTCTTCAACCTTAGCCTGAGTCAGGAGAAAGTTTCAGTGCTGTGAGACACATCCTGTACCTAAGAAATCTCATCCATCTGCCCTCAGTGACTACAGACCAGCTCCTCTCACTTCCCACATCCTGAAAGTCCTGGAGGGACCGTTATTGGCTCGCCTCAATAAATGGTGTTTATTGAGGGTTAGCAGTAGGGTTTAAGTAGAGTTAACCCTACTTAAACCGCCGAAAACTGAACATTTCACGTTAGCATTTTAATGGTGATCAGGAGGCTTGGTAGCTGAGAAGGACGCCAGCAGAGAATGATCATGTCCAACTACTGAAGAACTGGAAGGAATACTTTTGTTTTCTGCAGCCCTGGTCACAGCCCATCAGAAACATCCAGAGGCCTGAAGGCATCTGTGCATTCTGAGCTTATCAAACAGATAAAAACAACAGCTCCATGTGTGTTACCTGCTGGTTCGGGATGTCTCCGGCTTCTCCGGCTGTATCCATGTCGACCACAGAAGCCATCTCCTGGGAGACAGAAAGAGGAGTTCATTACAGCAATATACTGAATCTTTGCATTCTGGGCGAGTTAACTCGTTACCATCGCGTTAACTCTTCAATTATTTAACGGCGATAAATATTTTATTGCGCATTAACGCAGTTTTTATTTATTTTTCAAATGTTTGGGGGGTTTTTTTATTTAAAAAAAATAATAATTGGAGGAGGGGCTTTTGTGCCTTTAATGGATAGGAAAGTTCAGAGAGACAGGAAGCAGGGGGCAGAGAGAGGGGGAATGACACGCAGCACTATTATTTATTTTATTATTGTAAAAGTCTGCTGCTGTCTGCTGCGGAACAGGAAAAGAAAGTAATCGGCGGATCCACCAAACATGGAGAAGGGTACGGAACTTTTACTCGGCCATTTTCATTTTAAAGTTCTTCCAGACGGCGGAGTCGACAGAACCAAAGTCATCTGTAAACACTGCCAAGTTGAATTGTCTTCTCAGCGTAGTAGTTCCAGTCTAAAATATCACTTAAAGGCAAAACACACAACTGATAGCAGCAAGTCATTCAAGGAAACAGACAGTGGAGCGAGGCTTCTACATAAAAACTACAGAAAGATGCTGATGTTAAAAGTGTGTTTGCACAACAAATGTTATGGCACTTTCATTCATATGGCAGCACATTTAAAATAAAGCTAAATGCTAAAAGCTATACACTACTTTTGGATTCATTTTGGGATTCTGCGTACAAATGCGATTAATCGTGATTAATCAGGGAAATCATGTGATTAATTAGATTAAACAGTTTAATTGTTGCCCAGCCCTATTATTTTTTACATGATATTATTGTTGCAACATGTAAGCCAACAGAAACATCTAAAAAGTAGTTCAGCAGAGTCTCAGAGAAACACGATTTTATGCCAATTTTCCACCTTCAAGGCAAATATCAGAGGTCACAAAGCAGGGGATGGGATTCATGAGCCTTCGGGGGACATTCCTGTCCATGATGGAGCATCTAATGTGCTCCTATCTGTGAGGAAATCAGCAAGGTGAGTGTGAAGCTACAGCTAATCAGAGCACAAGAGGTCAGGGACAAAGCCGAGCACGATGAAGGCTGCAGTTTGAAGGTTTCCAGAGAGAGAAACTGACAGTTTTCTCCAGCGACCCGCTGAGCAAACAGGCTCCAAGTTTATTCCATCACACCGGACATTGTGAGCTGGTTGGCAGGAACATCCCAATGTTGAGGTACCCTACTTCTCCAATGTTCGCTCACAGATTCCTCCGTACTTATGACGTAAAAAAGGGAAGTTTCCCACACAAAAATCTGCCATAAATCGTTTCCTCTTTACCACAATCCTCACAAATTTAAGCCAAACATTTGAGCCAACCACTCACTGTGTGACAAATATCCCAGAAAAATGTTTGGAAAGACCGAACATATACATATCTACCAGTGGCGGCTCCTGACATTTTTTTTAGGTAGTGCAATTTCCAGTCTGTGAAAGCTGCATCAGAGTGTGCTGAGCGAAGCTGAACCGATTGCACTGATGCAAACCTGTTATGTCCCCACACAGGAAATAAAATGTCCAATCGTCCAGAAACTCCTTGTCTTCCTTAAATAAACACAACGCAGAGTCGAGGGGTTATTTGGTCTGCCAAATAACCAAAGTGACTGCAATTTCCCCCGTTATGTCCATAAGTACCATAAAAGTCCATAGGACTGAGGTATATTTGTCTAGGTAGCATAATTTATTGTAATAATTTTAAATAATTTTTTGTTAATTTTGGCATAATTTGCCAATCAGTTAATATTACACCTTAACCATTATTTATTTATTTTCCTCATATTGTTCCAGGATTCTATGAAATAAGTAAACACATAAGCTCTTAATGATAAGATTCATTCAATTTTCATTCTAAAGAATGTAATTAAAATGACAGCATATAAATCCAAGTCAAGTGTTTATTGAAGTTTTGGAAAATATGACTTAGAAAAGTATAACCAGTTGTCAAACATGGTTAAGTGCAGCTTACTTATGTGAGATTTCTCTCTTTTTTTAAATATAATACTGCACCATTAACAATGAATGTGTCATTATACATTCTGCTATCATTGTCAACATTATATAAAAGATTTAAATCATTACAAGTCAATGACTGAGCACAAAAGGGTAAGTTATTTAGCTACATCAAATACTACCTGGAAAAATAGCAGGGTTGGTGGAGCCCTGGGTTTCATCTTTGCCTCGCAAGGCGAGCTCGAAAATCCTGAAAAATTCTTCCAAACTTCCTTCTCCGCATCAGTACGACGACTAAAGGGAACTTCTGTCAGAAACACTAACGTGTTGTTGCACTCGACACTCGCCATCTTCTTCGTAGAATTTTTAATTTATTGAAAACCACAATGTTACAATAACAAGTAGAAAGTTCATGGTCCCGCGCAGCAGACATATGACGAAAGCACGTTGTGCGTCGTTTGTGCGAGCACATAAACTCTCATAGAGAATGCATTGGGAGCAGGATTTTTGAAAAAAAACGAGGTCCCATTCATGTCAATGGGAGCTTCCTGGTGCAAATTCGACCCTGACAGAAATCGCACAAAATGGTCGTAGCAACACCAGGCGCGACCTTAATCTGATTGGACAATGACATATACAACCAGTTTACCTACAGCAGATCAGTCCCACCTTAGCAACTAGATTTAAAAAAAAAAACAACTCCGTGTTTGGTAGTGCGTCGCACAAATCGCCGCTATGGAGGAGCCGCCACTGATATCTACATATTTATATACAATCCGGACTGAATCTCTCCTAGTACTGCTTTTAAGTTGCATTTATATTTTATGGCATTTTTACATTTTTTAGCATTTTTATATTCTATTTAATCTTATTTATAACCTTGTCTGTATGCTGCAACCGCAAAGTAATTTCCCAGCTGGGATGAATAAAGTACTTCTATTCTATTCTATTTTTGATATAAATTGGATACTACATTTTCGCTTTCTTGTTAAAATATTTAAATTTACTGTTTGTTTTCCACAATAATAATGAGAGAAAAAAAAAACAGAAAGAGCTAAACTCAATGAATCTTTTGATCATTTTAGGTCAATTTGAGCCTAATTTAGTGAAAACACTGAGCAGTCGATGGAAGCCACCCAAAGAAGCTGAGAAAACATTTAATTTGAGCTCTGAAAAGTGTCCTGGTTCTGTTTCAAGCAGGGGCGAGGCTAGGGTATTTTTACTGGTGCCAAGGCACCACCGTGAGATAGCTCGGCACCCCCTGGCTCAGCACATTTATAAAATATATTATGCAAAAACACATTTTGTTTTGCTCAAGGATGCATTATTTTAGTGACCATTTTATTTATTTTCTAGCATTTGTTTTTGTTTTAACTCTTTACTCCCAAAATAAATGTTGAGTATTCTTCAATATTTGTCTCAGGCTCTCTGTTATCCCTGTCAAGCCACAGTCTTTTGAAAGACATTCAAAATTGAATGTTGTAGGGGAAAACACTACTCAAAGCAAAACTAACACGGCTCCAAAATTTACAAATGTACTAGTTCGCTAGCCTGGGAATTCCCATGCTGCTTTGCGCGCGATTTCATTCCCACTGCAAAGTCAGCCTGGAAACCACCGCCCATATTTTTGCCTGAGTTAGGGAACCAATCACAGAACAGGGGGGGGGGGGCAGCAAGACGATGACGACGTCTATGCGCGACACCGAAGCTTGTAGAGTGTTAATCCAACAGGGCAGCGGACACAACGTTACCGTTCGATGTAGGGATGTTAACCGATGACCGTATGACCGATGGTTGACCGAATCAACGTCGTCCGGTTACAATTTTTCTGCCGTCGGTTTAAAAATAAATAAATAAATAAATAAAAAACCCTCACTATATCTTTAGAAATGTTATGTGTGCATGAGCCATCCCACGATGGAAGAACAACCGCAGCAGAGCTCACGTAGCGCCCTCCTCAGAGGTCCTCTCTTACACCGGTTGCAACTTGTACGCCGTACATGACGGGTCCTGTCTGCGCAGTTAAAAAAAATAAAAATAAAATAATTAAAAAAAAGAAATAAATAAAATCGCCACTATTAACCTAAATAAAGCCAATGTGGCTGCGTGTGGACTACGACATAATGATAATTGTAACACTGTAATGCCAAAAGACACAAGACTAACTTAGCCTACTTGTTGTGATATATTCATCTGTACTTAAATAGCAAGACGACAGGAACTTATTGCAAAGGATTTTGTGCAGCATCTAGCTACGCCACAGAGGCTGTTGGCATTCGGTAAGTTTTTTTTTTTTTAACGAATTCATTGGCTTACCTACTTTCCTGTAACACCGCCAAATGCACCGTTCTCTGTTTGTGACTTTGTAACGGGGGCTTTTAACAGGCCGAGTTCGGTGCCGCGTTTGATTCGTGTTTAAAAAGTACAGTGACTGGAAGGGCGCCGTTGCGCGTAATGTGTGGCTGTGCGTGTCTGCGCAGGCACAGCAATTATTTTTCTACCCAAAACCCTTATTCCTCCACAAGTACGCCTAGAGCTAGTGGTCAATGATTGGGGAAAATGTTTAATACCAAGGGCACGAACTAACATTGATTGTGTGGTGGGAGCCTAACCATTCTAAAATGGGGGCATAACTTGTTCCACGCGGCAGAGAAAGACGCGCGACAGGACACAAATATCATAAATGGCACTTATAGAATTTTCGGTGACCGACTTTAATCGACTAATGAGGCTCAGTGGTCGGTCAAGACTTTTTTTAAATTTCGACATCCCTAGTTCGATGCAGCTTTAGAAAGTGTTTTAAGTAGCTTAGAACGCAAGTTTACTTTTAAAAAAAGAGCAACGTTTGGCGTTGAAAGATTTCATTGCCTTCTTCCTCGTCGAATTTCTGTCGCTCTACATACGTCATCTGGTATAAGTGATACAATTGGCTATGAATCACGCGCAAAGCAGCATGGGAAGAACCAGACGCCATTTGATAGGCATTCGTAGCGCCCAATAAACGGCTCTAGGCATTCGTAAACCACGCCTCAAATACGAGAAAATGCACACCTAGTTCCCAGACCACCATCTCATGGAGATGTGGACGCGTCAGCCAGGCTACTAGTTTGCCTCAATTAGTGAGAAATAATGTGCCTCTGTGAGCACTGGGGCCTGGGGCCCCCTAAAGACCAGATCCTAAAATCGCCCCTGGTTTCAAGTGTTACTGGGTCAACAGCTGCCAGCTTGTGTTTATGTTTTGTTAAAGTCCAGAGTATAAAAAAGGGAAAAGAGTTAAGGAAATAACGTGTTGCTCAGATGCTTTAAGCTAATTTCCCTCCGGAGGCTCCGAAGGAAGTAAAGTATGAGCCGGACCCCGGAGCTGTCCTGGCCCGCCTCCAGCCGCTGATAACCACCTGAGCACACCCTCAGGACTGCCGCTGAAGGTGTGCTCGGCAGTGGGGACAGCTCACTAAAAGCGACAGCTACCAATAAGCATCCCACCGGGAATCTGACCCAGAATGTTTGAAAAGAAAAAAGCAGAGTTTTTGTCCCGTTTTAAAGTTCGGCGGCGGTCACCTGGAAGTCCGGCGAAGCACTCCGCGGTCTGACCGGGGCTCAACCGTCGGTTACATCCGGGTCCTGGACCGCAGCCGCGTTCCGCCTCCCACAAAACACGAGTGAAAAGGGGTTTTAATATTTAAAAAAGCAGGGTCCGTTCGGCTAGAAACCAGCAACTGCTTAACTGAGAGCCAAAGGAACCGCTTTATCTGAGACGCGCATGCGCCAACAAACGGCTGTTTTTTTTCTCTTTTTTCCCCGCCCCCTTTTTTTTCCCTCTCAAAGCTTTATTTAAACATTTAGCGAAGCCAGACAGCGCTAGATTGATGATGTCAGACACACCTGAGCAACATTTAAACGTAAGAAACTCGCCTTAGTTAAAGTTAAATGCTAAGAATTAAGAAAAAATTAAAATTGAGCCTGTTGTGTGGGAGTTAATAGCTACAGCTGGCTTTTTAATAGGGCTGGCAAGTTAACTATTGCGTTAACTTGTTAATTATTTTATGCCGATAAATATTTTATCGCGCAGGTTTTATTATTTCTTTTATTATTGGGAAATTCTGTTGCTCACAGGCTTTTATTTTGTAAAAGTCTGTTGCTGTCTGCTGCGGAACAGGAAAAGAAAGTAATCGGCGGATCCACCAAACATGGAGAAGGGTACGGAACTTTTACTCGGCCATTTTCATGTTAAAGTTCTTCCAGACGGCGGAGTCCACAGAACCAAAGTCATCTGTAAACTCTGCCAAGTTGAATTGTCTTCTCAGCGTAGTAGTTCCAGTCTAAAATATCACTTAAAGGCAAAACACACAACTGATAGCAGCAAGTCATTCAAGGAAACAGACAGTGGAGCGAGGCTTCTACATAAAAACTACAGAAAGATGCTGATGTTAAAAGTGTGTTTGCACAACAAATGTTATGGCACTTTCATTCATATGGCAGCACATTTAAAATAAAGCTAAATGCTAAAAGCTATACGCTACTTTTGGATTCATTTTTGGATTTTTTGTACAAATGCGATTAATCGTGATTAATCTGGGAAATCAAGTGATTAATTAGATTAAAAGTTTTAATAGTTGCCCAGCCCTAGTTTTTATCTTCAGTAAACTTAAATGTGTAACTCCATGTACAGATCTGCCTGAAAGATGGACCACACACCTGCAGAGTCCCGCTCTGTCTGAGCCAGAGTTTGACTCAAGATTTAGCCTCTCAACGCTTTAAGAAAAACACCTTCAAAGTTATTGGAATCAAAAAAGCAATACCAATATTATGGTATAATGCTGACGATTCCCAGCTCTATCTGTCATTCCCACCTAACGACCACACTGTCTCAGCACGAATCTCAGACTGTCTCTCTGACATATCCAAATGGATGAAAGCCCATCACCTCCAACTAAACATCGAAAACCGAACTGCTCGTCTTCCCAGCCAAACCAACCATACACCACAGCATCTGCATCCAAACTGAATCCCTATTTCTTGCTCCATCTGGTCTTCGGTCAGCCTCACAGAGCACACGTCAACCCTCTGTTCATTGAACTCTACTGGCTACCCTTCACCTCTTTTAACTGAATTAAAATTAAAATGATCCAAATACTGCAGCAGTATAATTAATGACAGTGTTCCTGCTCTTCATTGTTTTCTTCTCCACTTTCCTGGTTGTAGAGTAGCAGCAACACCTCTGTGACGGAGAAGATTGCAACTACTGGAGCATCGACTTGCGCCACTATATATTACCGGCACGAAATCGTGACGTCATCAACACCGCTCGCGCTAGCAGACGCGGCAACCATGCTAGAGCCTTAATACAATCCAGACTCTTTTCATGTGTCGTTCCACGATGGTGGAATGACCTGCCGAGCGCTACCAGAACAGGGAAAAGGCCCTGAATATCTTCAAGAAACTCTTGAAGACCCAGCTCTTCAGAGAGCATCTCCTACCCTGTACTTCCCTCTATGCCTGCTCTCTATCTCTGCACTGTCACCCCTGACAGAGCCTGACTGGTTTCCCTCTATGTAGCTTATTGTTATTGTTAGCTTTGATGTTAGCCGTAATGTTATATTTTCATTTGTAAGTCTGCTAAATGCATGAACATAAACAGATAAACAAACATAAAAATCAAAAAAGCCAAAGAAGACACTTGAGATGAGCAAAGTTTATTCAAGAAAAAGGAACAAACCCAAGCTTTCCCCTGGGGAAAAAAGACTGATTTTACAGTTGCATAGTGCAGGCTTATAGCCGCTCATGTTCCGGTAAAGCCTTTTCATAAGATAAAATAACTCTTTTTCCCTACAACAGTTAGATCACACCCAATACTTCTCCCCTTAGGGTTTGACTCTCAGATCCCTTTCATCTGAGGTAATGGTGTCATGTCTGGTCTTGGCCCAATCAAACTGGTTCCAAACCACAAACTTATTTTTTAAAAACATTATTTCTTTTGTTAGTTTATACATTTTCCTAATACGTGTGAGTTAGTACCTTACTTCTTAATAACAATAAGATGAGTAACTTACTTCTGAATGCTGTGGAGTGTACAGAACAATTAATTTACTTAAGTCTCATATAAAGAACACAATATAATGAAATGTAGAGTAACGTTTTCTTTAAAAAGCTGCTGTTCGAGTCCTCACTAAGACCAGAAAAGGTTATAATATCCCTCTGCTCCTTAGGTCGCCACACTGGTTTAAGATACTGCTTTTGGTTTATAAAATTTGAAATGATCGCGTCTCCTGGTATGTTATGAACCTTCAACTCATCTCAGGTCTTCAGGAACAGGTTTACTTTCTGTCCTCAGACACTCAGCGGGGTCACATGGCGCTGAAAGGATCGGATTATTGGCTAAATTACAATCAGACTGAGTAATTAAGGGTAATTCTCCTTGGATATAAGGCGGTGAATGAATGGGATCAGAGGCACAAAGCGTGTCATACCCCGGTATGATAGGTGGCGCTGTACCCATTCCAGCTGTTGCTAATAGAGCCACTTCCTGTTGACCTCTTCACCACCAACAACAACAACAAACTCAGGCATTGGAGAAAGATGGAGAACGCAGAGCCAGATGAAGCTACGTCCCTCTACATTTGGTCTGTGATGAGCTGCTTGTTGCACAAACTCGATGCCCAACGGAGCATTCTCCATCGCGTTCTTTGTTTCTTTCTGACGGCGACAACAACAGGAATATCGTCTCCTTTGACTTCCGGGTCACGACCCCGGGAAAACATCTGGAGCATGCGCAGAACGCAAAGTCTGATTCACCACGTGCTTCAGCGTCTACAAGCAGGTTTAGAGTGACTTTCAACCCAGTTATCTCGGGGTCTGAATCCCATCCGATCCAGTTCTTAGTCAGATTAAGGTGTCTACATGCACTTAATAACTCAGTCTGATTGTAATTTAGCCAATAATCCGATCCTTTCAGAGCCATGTGACCCCACTGATGGTTAGAACCAAACACGGAGAAGCTGCTTTCAGTTTTTATGGATCATACATATGGAACAAACTCTTCTAAATCTCCTGTTCACCACTGCACTTAATTAACTGATTGGATTGAACTGAAAGAATAATCACTAACTTTTTTAACTGTACATTTAGTTTTTAAACACCTTCATGTCCGATGTAAAGCACTTTGAATCATGTTGTTGCATGTTGCTCAGCTAAATGCGGCTGCAGCCGTGACACCATGACAAGGGGCGGAGCTACCAACCACCAAACACCTCCGTCAGATGTGTTCTTATGGAACCCCGAACAGACCCAGCTGAGGAGAAGGAGCTGAAATGGTTCCAGGAACTGAGGGCCGTGGTCCCGAGTTCCTGAGGGCCCTGGTCCCGAGTTCCCGAGGGCCGTGGTCACTAGTTCCAGAGGGCCTTGGTCACTAGTTCCCGAGGGCCGCGGTCCCTAGTTCCCGAGGGCCGCGGTCCCTAGTTCCAGAGGGCCGTGGTCCCTAGTTCCCGAGGGCCGCGGTCACTAGTGCCCGAGGGCCGCGGTCCCTAGTTCCCGAGGGCCTTGGTCACTAGTTCCCGAGGGCCTTGGTCACTAGTTCCAGAGGGCCTTGGTCACTAGTTCCCGAGGGCCGTGGTCCCTAGTTCCTGAGGGCCCTGGTCCCTAGTTCCCGAGGGCCGCGGTCACTAGTTCCTGAAGGCCGCGTCACTAGTTCCTGAGGTCTGTGGTCACTAGTTCCCGAGGGCCGCGGTCACTAGTTCCTGAAGGCCGCGTCACTAGTTCCTGTATGTGCGAATGAGGGAAAAAACGTCCCCATTCCTGAAAAGGTTCTAGGAACTGCCAAAGGTTCCTACAGTGGGAATGCGGCTCATGACTGAGAGAAAACAGGGAACCTAAATACTGTGGCGACTGATGAGTGAAACTAATGACCTGAACATGGGGAGTGAGGGAAAAACAATGGCAAAACTAAAACTAAACATGAGCTAGAAAACTAAAGACTAAACACCAAGGCATGAGAAACTAAAACATGATAAAACACAAAAATAAAAACCAAAAACATGGCGCCAAACCCCATGTTCATGACAACTACAAGCCAAACAGGAAGTGAGACAGATTGACTGAGTAACTCCCTCTAACCCACTCACCCCTTTCCTTTAGCTTACACACTATTACTGTCAAGTTGGTGTGGGGAAGGTAGGACACGGATAAGAACTTCAAAAAGAAAACTGGATTTATTCACAGAAAAACAAAGTACAACAAAAAGCACGGCTGAGCCGGATTAAAAAATGTAGATGAGAAAAATAAACAAAAGGACTTGGCATGGCATGGGAAAAATAAATACTTAGCTTGGTCACAAAGAACATGAAGACAAGGCTTGGCTAGACAAACAGGGCAAAGATCCAGCGACAAGACAGGGGAAACTAAATAGGGAGTGAGTGATTGGGTGCAGCTGGTGGGGAATAAACAGGTGAGGGGAATGAACTAATTAACTGAGTGAGGGGAAAAAACACATGACAGACTAAAAACCAAAACGTGATAACTAAAAACATAATTCCATGGGCGTGACAGAGCCCCCCCCCCCCCCCCCCCCCCCCCCCAAAGGGGCGGATCCCAGACGACCCAAGAGTCTGAGGGTGGGAGGGAGGGGCTCGAAGCCGGTCCGACCGGGAACCAGACAACCGGCGGCGTGGCTGCAGTGGCCAACCAGGCATGCGGCAAGAGTACTGGCTTCGGGAGGCAGGAGGCGGTGGTCTGGCGGGCACCCAGACCTCTGACGGCGTGACGGCGTGGCGGCAGGAGGCGGTGGTCTGGCTGGCACCCAGACCTCTGACGGCGTGGCGGCAGGAGGTGGTGGTCTGGCGGGCACCCAGACCTCTGACGGCGTGGCGGCAGGAGGCGGTGGTCTGGCGGGTACCCAGACCTCTGACGGCGTGGCGGCAGGAGGCGGTGTTCTGGCGGACACCCAGACCTCTGACGGCGTGGCGGCAGGAGGCGGTGTTCTGGCGGACACCCAGACCTCTGACGGCGTGGCGGCAGGAGGCGGTGTTCTGGCGGACACCCAGACCTCTGACGGCGTGGCGGCAGGAGGCGGTGGTCTGGCGGACACCCAGACCTCTGACGGCGTGGCGGCAGGAGGCGGTGGTCTGGCGGGCACCCAGACCTCTGACGGCGTGGCGGCAGGAGGCGGTGGTCTGGCGGACACCCAGACCTCTGACGGCGTGGCAGGAAGAGGAGCCGGAGACCGTCCAGCTGGTGGCCGGACATCCGGTGAGGGGGGAGCCCCCCCTTTAAGGGATGGATCCCAGACATCCCCAATGTCTGAGGGTGGGAGTGTGGGGCTCGAAAACGTGAGTCCATGGGCTGGGGCCCCATGGGCTCTGGGGCTTTGTCAGGCCCTGGGGCCTCTTTGTCAGGCCAGGCCCTGTGGCCTCTTGGTCAGGCCCTGGGGCCTCTTTGTCAGGCCAGGCCCTGTGGCCTCTTGGTCAGGCCAGGCCCTGTGGCCTCTTGGTCAGGCCCTGGGGCCTCTTTGTCAGGCCAGGCCCTGTGGCCTCTTGGTCAGGTAAGGCCCTGTGGCCTCTTGGTCAGGTAAGGCCCTGTGGCCTCTTGGTCAGGCCCTGTGGCATGGTCAGGCCCTGGGGCCTCTTGGTCAGGCCAGGCCCTGTGGCCTCTTGGTCAGGCCCTGGGGCCTCTTTGTCAGGCCAGGCCCTGTGGCCTCTTGGTCAGGTAAGGCCCTGTGGCCTCTTGGTCAGGCCCTGGGGCCTCTTTGTCAGGCCAGGCCCTGTGGCCTCTTGGTCAGGTAAGGCCCTGTGGCCTCTTGGTCAGGTAAGGCCCTGTGGCCTCTTGGTCAGGCCAGGCCCTGGGGCCTCTTGGTCAGGCCAGGCCCTGGGGCCTCTTGGTCAGGTCCTGGGGCCTCTTTGGCTGGGGCCGGCTCGGTGACGGCAGAGTCGCTGGACACTGTGGCTCTGGACTGGGATGCTGGAGTGGTGAGGGAGGATATGTACAGCGCGGCTACTTTTCCTGGCTCCATGCCGAAAATATCCAGCACAGCAGCGCGCTGTACACACCTCACCTCTGCCCAGATGGATGTCACTCCTGACATGTGCTGGAGGACCTGCTTTCGTAAAAAAAAAAGTCAATCAGGTCATTAGCAGAGTTCAGTTTCTTCCAGGTGCTGCTCGGTCCTGAGCGGCACCAGAAGTCCCCAACCAGCTCCCAGAAGGCTGAGTAGTCCGCCGCGTCCATTTTTTGGCCGGATCTTTCTGTCAAGTTGGTGTGGGGAAGGTAGGACACGGATAAGAACTTCAAAAAGAAAACTGGATTTATTCACAGAAAAACAAAGTACAACAAAAAGCACGGCTGAGCCGGATTCAAAAATGTAGCTGAGAAAAAAAACAAAAGGACTTGGCATGGCATGGGAAAAATAAATACTCAGCTTGGTCACAAAGAACATGAATAGCAGGTTACGAAGACAAGGCTTGGCTAGACAAACAGGGCAAAGATCCGGCGACAAGACAGGGGAAACAGGAAACTAAATAGGGAGTGATTGGGTGCAGCTGGTGGGGAATGAACTCATTAACTGAGTGAGGGGAAAAACACGACAGACTAAAAACCAAAACGTGGCTTAAAACATGATAACTAAAAAGATAATCCCATGGGCGTGACAATTACATGCCAAAGTTAAACTCAAACTGTGTGTTGTTTCATCCAGCTCACATTAAAGGTATCAGCAGGCATGTCTGGCCCCTCAGGATAGGCCCCGCCCACTATCTTCCACCCTCCACTTTCTAATCTTTCACCAGCGTCTCTACATCCTCCAAGGCCATCCGAGAACACCCAGTACAGCTGCCTTCTTTATCTAACCGTGAGCGGCGTGCATGTGACATTTCGTGATTATTTTCAGCTTTCAACAGATACAGGGACTCCAAGGTTCTTCCCCAACAGAAACCAAACCGGGGGGGCTGGGGACAGCTGCTGAGACACAATGAGTTGAAGGTTAGTTCAGTTAGGAGCAGCTGGAGAAGTCAGTTCAGTCCAGATTCTGACGAGCGCATCATCGCTGAAAGAAAGGTCTGAACTTAAAGTTCTGATTGTTTATGGAAAAACATTAAGCACCTGACAGCATATTCATTCATATTTTTTAGGGCTGGGCAACGATTAAAACCTTTAATCTAATTAATCTCATGATTTCCCTGATTAATCGCGATTAATCGCATTTGTACGCAGAATCCAAAAATGAATCCAAAAGTAGCGTATAGCTTTTAGCATTTAGCTTTATTGTAAATGTGCTGCCATATGAATGAAAGTGCCATAACATTTGTTGTGCAAACACACTTTTAACATCAGCATCTTTCTGTAGTTTTTATGTAGAAGCCTCGCTCCACTGTCTGTTTCCTTGAATGACTTGCTGCTATCAGTTGTGTGTTTTGCCTTTAAGTGATATTTTAGACTGGAACTACTACGCTGAGAAGACAATTCAACTTGGCAGAGTTTACAGATGACTTTGGTTCTGTCGACTCCGCCGTCTGGAAGAACTTTAACATGAAAATGGCCGAGTAAAAGTTCCGTACCCTTCTCCATGTTTGGTGGATCCGCCGATTACTTTCTTTTCCTGTTCCACAGCAGACAGCAGCAGACTTTTACAAAATAAAAGCCTGTGAGCAGCAGACTTTTACAAAATAAAAGCCTGTGAGCAACAGACTTTTACAAAATAAAAGCCTGTGAGCGACAGACTTTTACAAAATAAAAGCCTATGAGCAACAGACTTTTACAAAATAAAAGCCTCTGAGCAACAGACTTTTACAAAATAAAAGCCTGTGAGTGACAGACTTTTACAAAATAAAACCTGTGAGTGACAGACTTTTACAAAATAAAAGCCAAAATAAAAACCCACACTGTCCCACATTGGACGGCCCTGTGCTGCATATCGTTCCCCCTCTCTCTGCCCCCTGCTTCCTGTCTCTCTGAGCTTTCCTATCCATTAAAGGCACGAAAACCCCCCCAAAAAATAAATAAATAAATAAAAAATATTTAAAAAACTGCGTTAATGCGCGATAAAATATTTTTCGGCGTTAAATAACTAACGAGTTTATATAACTCGCCCAGCCCTAATATTTTTGTAAGCATTTCCCTCATATTCTGTTATTTAACTGCTTTCCATCAACAACACGATTGTTTTGTCTTATTTTATTAGTAAATTCCCACAAATTGAATTTATTTCAGGTACGAAGAGATGCACCTGAACTGTAGTAACAGAAACATTAGTAACGATGTAAGAAAAACACGCAGAAAAGGGAAAAATGTGTATTTTTTCCTGTTAATCAAAGCCTCCTGGATGTCTGTGATGAACCTGGTTTAAATGTAAAATGTGCCGAGCACTGATTTGCTTAGAAGACGCTCAGAGCCCGAACGCTCCTTTGTCTGAATTATCCTAATGACGGCGTTACTCAAATAGCTCTGAGCTGATGGTGCAGATCGCTGATACCGTTTCCATGCAAACACGAAGCTTTGCCGGTAGTCTTACACATTGTGGAAAAGTACAGCAGTTCTGGTGGGTCATTGAGCAAGAAATGAATAAGATTCTGTCTACTAATAGAAATAATGACCCCTCATATCTGCTACTTGGCATATCTGATTGGTCCATTACTGACTAATTTAAGAGAAAACTTCACCGAACTCTTGCTTTCTGTGCCAGAAAGTGTATTATTTTGAACTGGATAATGGATAAAGCCCCATCTGAGGCTCAATGGCACAGGGTGATACTGGAATATGTTGCTTTGGACTATCTGACGTGTAAATTACAGCAAAGATGATGTTTTCTGTAAAACATGGCAACCCTTTCTGTCATATTGGTTTGAATATGTCTACCATTCTTGTATCATAGCTGGTAAATGACACCTTACCATTTAATTGATATGTTTTTGTTTCTGTGCACCTTTCTTTCATCGTGTAAATGCATCATGCATGGCAGTGTACACTTCGTTTATTTTGCTTGCTCATCTTATTTAAATGGGATGACTCCTGAACCTCTCGCCTTGAATTTGAATCTGAATTTGAATTTGGATGTGTATGTGAGCCAAATGTGTGTATTTCTGTTTTGTCTTTTGAAAATTTAATAAACACATATCAAAAATAGGACTGGGCAACGATTAAAATGTTTAATCTAATTAATCACATGATTTCTCTGATTAATCACGATTAATCGCATTTGTACGCAGAATCCAAAAATGAATCCAAAAGTAGTGTATAGCTTTTAGCATTTAGCTTTATTTTAAATGTGCTGCCATATGAATGAAAGTGCCATAACATTTGTTGTGCAAACACACTTTTAACATCAGCATCTTTCTGTAGTTTTTATGTAGAAGCCTCGCTCCACTGTCTGTTTCCTTGAATGACTTGCTGCTATCAGTTGTGTGTTTTGCCTTTAAGTGATATTTTAGACTGGAACTACTACGCTGAGAAGACAATTCAACTTGGCAGTGTTTACAGATGACTTTGGTTCTGTGGACTCCGCCGTCTGGAAGAACTTTAACATGAAAATGGCCGAGTAAAAGTTCCGTACCCTTCTCCATGTTTGGTGGATCCGCCGATTACTTTCTTTTCCTGTTCCACAGCAGACAGCAGCAGACTTTTACAAAATAAAAGCCTGTGAGCAGCAGACTTTTACAAAATAAAAGCCTGTGAGCAACAGACTTTTACAAAATAAAAGCCTGTGAGCAACAGACTTTTACAAAATAAAAGCCTGTGAGCAACAGACTTTTACAAAATAAAAGCCTGTGAGCAACAGATTTTTACAAAATAAAAGCCTGTGAGCAGCAGACTTTTACAAAATAAAAGCCTGTGAGCAACAGACTTTTAGAATAATGTAGTAAATATGAGGGAAGGTCGCCGAGCCGATGTAGAGATGAGTGATGAAGAACTCTGCTGACTAGGACTTAGTCGAACATAGAAATCTTTATTTCTGTCATCAGGTCCGTCTCAAATTTACAGAAATCGATGCATCCTGGCTCAATTGGTGCGGAGGGTAGACTCTCTGCCTTTTCAGGGGGGGAAACATGCTTTTTAAAGGCAAAAACTCAACAGCCTGTGTCTTGTCCAGGCATCTAGCCAAGAGATAGTGTATGCGTACTCAAGGCCATACGTACCATTAGCCGATGAAATGTCTCTTACTTCAAATCTTTCCTTATTATTACCTCCGCCAAGGAGGTTATGTGATCGCCCGAGTTTGTCTGTTTGTCTGGATGTTCGTTCGTCTGTTCGTCTGTTCGTGCTGCAATCTTGCGACCTGTCACAAGGTGGCGCGATCTCAAGGTGCCAAAGCCAAACAGAGCCAAAGCCAGACAGAATGCATAGTGCGCGGATTGAATGCATATTGCGCGGATTTGCTGTAATTAGCACAACAAAAGATTGCAACGGCAAGCCAGTGTGCATAACTGCATATAGCGTAATAATAACGGCGAACACTGCTTCCCCACAGAACATTATAATAATAATTATATTAATAATAATTAATAACGGCGAACACTGCTTCCCCACAGAACATTATAATAATAATAATATTAATAATAATTAATAACGGCAAACACTGCTGTTCAATAATGAATGGGGAGAAGGGAATGCCTCTTCTGCTGACAGCGCCAAACAACAAGTAGCCCACATCAGGAACGTATGTCCATACATGGCTCGCTATCCACAGGTAGGTTGGCGGTTGGCGGAGGTCTGCACTCTCTGAGTGCATTTCTAGTTTGGTTATGTGTTAACTTTTACTCGAAACCTCTGTACTCGCCCAGCAGATATGCACTCAATGAACTCACAAGCAGGCCCTTTCTCCATTTTCTGCACTGAGTCTCAGACATCTCAATAACAAAATAAATAAATAAAATAAATTTAAAAAAAAATAAAAAAATAAATAAAATAAAAAAATAAAATAAAATAGAAAATAATTTATTTTTTTAAATTTAAAAAAAAAAAATATTAAAAAAAATAAATAAATAAAAATAAAAAACTGCGTTAATGCGCGATAAAATATTTATCGGCGTTAAATAATTAACGAGTTAATGCGATAATAACGAGTTAACTCGCCCAGCCCTAATAAATAGAAAAATAAAAAACACGCAGCTTTGCAGGTGTGGAACGAAGGGAAGAAATCATTTCTTACCTTTGTAACGTGGGGAAGGAATGATGGGGACATGTTTGTTGGTTGAGGGTTTTGTTTTTAGGACACTTTGATGTGTGGAAGCAGGGAATCGAACCTCTGACCCTCCGATTGTTGGATGGCCTGTTGAGTCTGAGCTCGTCAGAAACGGATTTGAATAAGTCGTTTTCAGCTCCGAGTCTGTTTGCATCCAGAGTGGACTCTCTTTAGCCAAATGGACTGTTTTTAAAATCACTTATCATCAATCATTACTTACACTGAGGACGCAGTGAGGTGGTGGGGGTGGTGGTGGTGGGGGGGGGGGTTTATAAAAGATGGACGCTTCCAGCTGTTTCACACTTCAACACACTGACTGGATCTCCTCCCTCGGGTATGTGAAGCTCCTTTATTTCTGTTAAGTTGTAATCTTTTGACTTATTTGACTTTTCTTTGTAGTTTGTAAACAAATAAAAATGTGAGATATTTTAAGTTTAGAGTCGTATCTGGAGAAGGAACTCGTGATTTTAAACTCATTCATCATCAGCTGGATATCCATGAAGGTGAACCTCAGTGAAGATTCAACCGAAGTCTGTTGTGTTAGGGTTCAAATGTGCTGTTTCAGTTGTTTTATTAACTATAAGGATTTTATTAACGAGGCCATATTTACAGTTTTTCAGCTCTCAGCCATGAAGAGACGTGGCCTCATCCTCCTGCTGCTGATCTCAGGTCTGTTTAGTCGTTTAAACTTTCTCAGCTACGCTCAGATGTGTCCACAGAGTCCATTTTTTAAACAATTTGGCACAATATTTTGAGGTGTTATTGACGTGTATGAGACAGGCTTTGATTAAAGGGACAGTTCGCCTCTTTTTACATGAAGCTGTATGACATCCCATATCAGCAACATCATTTATCAAATCAAATTTATCTATATAGCACATTTCATGTACAAACAATTCAAAGTGCTTTACATAAAATAAAAGCATTGCAGCAGGGAGTGGAAGAAGCATTAAAAACACATAAAAGAATATACAGAGAAACGAATAAAGTAATTTAAATGAATTTAAAAACAAGCAACAGTCCAGATAAGTTCAAAGATATCGTGCAGATTTCATGCATAGACACATGAGAACAGAAATGTTTTTAACCTGGATTTAAAAATGTCTCCATTTGGTGAAAGTTTAATCTCCACTGGCAGTTTGTTCCACTTGTTAGCAGCATAACAGCTAAATGCTGCTTCTCCATGTTTAGTCTGGACTCTGGACTGGACCAGCTGACCTGAGTCCTTGGATCTAAGAGCTCTGCTGGCTTTATATTCTCTGAACACATCACAGATTGTAAACCATCAGCAGGCTTTTAAAATCTATTCTGTGACTGACTGGAAGCCAGAGTAAAGATTTTAAAGCTGCTGTGATGTGTTCAGATCTCTTAGTCCGGGTTAAAACTCCAGCAGCAGCGTTCTGGATGAGCTGCAGATGTTTAATGCTCTTTGTGGGAAGTCCAGTTAAAAGAGCGTTACAGTGATGGAGTCTATTTCTGAACATCTTCTTACCCCCTGCTGCGTCCTGTGAGCAGAGTTCCAGCCTCGTTTTGGTGTTGATGAAGGTAGTCCGGCTAGTTGGCTGGGGTTTAAAAAATAAAGCGTTTTGCTTCTCAAAACAATATGCGTTCAACAGAGTAATACATTTGCATCACAAAATGGTTCTCCAGGAAAAAGTCAGAGCTCACAATCTCTTGGCCCTATTTTCTCTCCCTTCGTATCACTGCCTGCTGTGCAGACCGAGCAGTAAACAGCGTAACAGGCGCGGCTGTCATTAATATGGACACCCCTTCGTCAAATTAGTTTGAGAGGTGACCTCTAGTTGACCCAGTACGTTAGGTAGTGTAGAGGGGAGGTTGCGTCTAAAGGCCTCAGTGTGCGTCTCCGTGGTCACGGAGAGGCTGTTAAACCTTTCGAAGTTCTCCGTCGGGCTGTCGGATACCCAAGGCAGTTCACCTCCCGATCAGTAGGCGGCGCTACGTTAGACGACCCAATCTCTTACGTCTATGGTGAAAGTGGTTGATTGGTTGTTCACCTTCCGGCTCCGTTCCTCCTCACAGTGAACGATGGCGACCGAGAGAGAAAGACTGTTGTTGGAGTCGGAGCTTGTTAATGTTGAAATGCAAATAATTCATTTTTTTAAAGTATTTTTTGGGGCTTTTTATGCCTTTATTAGATAGGACAGTGGAGAGAGACAGGAAGCAGGGGGCAGAGAGAGGGGGAACAACACGCAGCACAGGGCAGTCCGATGCGGGACTCGAACCGGGGCCAGCTGCAGCGAGGACTATAGCCTCTGTACATGGGGCGCCTGCTCAGCCCACTACGCCACGGACCCCCCCGAAATGCAAATAACTTTGAGCAAATGTTGACCGGCACACCGTAAACTCTTTCAAAAATGGCGGTGTTGTTGTTCTGAGAGGAAGGAGCTTGTTAGCCGACCAATCGCAACCCTTGCGGTCTCCGCGAGTCTCCGCCTCCTCGACGCATAGATAGGAAGAGCGTCTCCGGGAGGGTCTCCGTAGGCGACATGAATCAGGCTTAAGTTAGTTGGGAAAATATATCTATTGAGTGTATAAATGAATGAATGTTTGATTTCAGAATAGGAAATGTTAAAGGGATAATCCGGAGTAAAATGCACTTTAGATCAATTTACGGGATGTTGGGAGTACATACGTTGAGTTGACATCAAAATCATGTCATTCGGATGTGTTTTGAGAATTTCGATTTGACCGTTTTTAGCCAAAAGTCGTTAGCCTGGAAGTGAAGGGGGCAAATCATGTCACTGCTACAAAACGCTATTTTTATACCTCTTCTACAGCTCCAAACAACATAACACTTCAGTGGTAGTGAGTAGAGGGTCCCTAAAGCCAAACAGAAGTGTCCCGAGGTCTTCATGTGGTCGGATAGAGAGTCCAGAATGAATTTAATCAAGCCAGTACCTTTCCGGAAATGTTGCTGCTGCAGCTGCCGCTACAGACCGTGGTGAAGTTGGTTTGATATTGGTTTGAAAAAAAAGATACCTTATTTCCTTATTGTGAATATCTGTCGATATCTGCAGCAACATTTCCGGAAAGATACTGGCTTGATTAAATTCATTCTGGACTCTATATCCGACCACATGAAGACCTCGGGACACTTCGGTTTGGCTTTAGGGACCCTCTACTCACTACCACTGAAGTGTTATGTTGTTTGGAGCTGTAGAAGAGGTATAAAAATAGCGTTTTGTAGCGGCGATACGATATGCCCTCATCACTTCCAGGCTAACGACTTTTGGCTAAAAACGGTCAAATCGAAATTCTCAAAACACATCCGAATGACATGATTTTGATGTCAACTCAACGTATGTACTCCCAACATCCCGTAAATTGATCTAAAGTGCATTTTACTCCGGATTATCCCTTTAAGTTTTAGGGACCAAGCTGAGTCTTTGACAAACATTTGAGTCTGGTTATAAAGTAAAAAGATGAGAATACGATTAGATGTGACTAAATGTGTGACTCGTGACTTTGAGAAGCAATGAGAGGAATGCTGAGGGAGGGGGGGTAGACGATTGATAACGGCTATAAAAGTCTCAAAAGTCTCGTGGAGAGGGTTAGGGGGGGTTACATCTAAGTTAATTGGTTGTTTTCAGAATAGAAGAAGAAAAAAATGACCCGAGGGCAGCCGCCCCTCTAATGAGGAAGTCCTGTGAGTAGCCACTGTCCTTATGGAAAGTCTGAGGAATCGTCTTCTGGTGAGATCGAAGGTGGACAAAGCAGTCGATTCATACCATGAGGTCGAGAACAGGGTTTCAAGTCTAAAGAATGTGTTTTACTTCATGAGCACCGAGCGTTGATGGTCTGTAGCTAATTTTAGGAGGCGTGGGAGTAAGGCTGAATAAATGACCTTTATTAATAATAAATTGCAATGAATACAGCAGATCACATTGAATATAGCTAATTAAATGTTGAGTAAGTTATAAGGATGAGTAACATGGGCCCTAAAATCTTCTTTACTGCTCAACTGAAGGTAAATAAATCTCTGAAGCTGTCAATTATTAGCAACTTCTTTCCTAAACCAACCTTTTTCTTTTTGTCCGACTGGATTCTATTCATATGTTGATTTATTTTAAAGTCCCAGCGGAGAGTTTGGACATATTTTTAGCTTTTCTGTTAACCATTGTCCCGTTCTGATTGTCCCCCGTTTGTCTCTCAGCTCATTTGCTGGTTTGTGACCTTCAGCCTGACGGTTTCATCAGACACTTCCGCTACGTTGGCCTGTTGAGAAACTGGACGGAAGCTCAGAGTTACTGCAGAGAGAAGTTCACTGACCTCGCCACCATCCAGAACAGCGCCAACAGCACCGAAGCCCGGCGGGCCACAGGGAGCTCGCAGTTCTGGATCGGACTCCACAGAGGCCCCTGGAAGTGGTCTGTGGATTCCACGAGCAGCTCGTTCAGCAGCTGGGGCGCCGATGAGCCGCAGAGCGGACTGTGTGCGGCCATAAATAAAGACGGACGCTGGTTCTCCAAGGACTGCACGGCTAGCTATCCTTTCATCTGTTACACTTGTGAGTAAGATAACTCAAACTGGCTCCTGTAAATCATAATAAAATGTGGAAAACCTTGGCTGGATTATCTCCCCAAGGACCCGCAGAGCCACATTTCTGCTGTTCCTTTATCAGAAGGCTTTTAATAACAAATAACTCTCATTCCTAGCTATCCAAAACTGCTCCATCAGTCTGGAATTTGTGTCATTTTCCACCTTTTGATATGCCGAGGCTTTCTCTTAAAGGGACAGTTCGCCTCTTCTGACATGAAGCTGTGTAACATCCCATATCAGCAACATCATTTCTGAACATCTTCTTACCCCCTGCTGCGTCCTGTGAGCAGAGTTCCAGCCTCGTTTTGGTGTTGATGAAGGTAGTCCGGCTAGTTGGCTGGGGTTTAACCCATTTAGGCCTAAGACGCCTGGAAAAGAATGCCTGTAAAACCTACGGACGATTCCAGAAAGACCGCCTAAAACCTGAAGTTTTTCTGGAAATTCAACAATTACTAAATGATTGATTTCTGTAGCTCTGTAGCAGATAGAAACAAAATTCAAAAAGTAATTGAGAGCTTACACCTGTGGCTTTCTTTGGAAGTTGAGTTTATTTACATACACCTTCACGAAAATAGAAAATGTAAAAAGTAAAGTGCAGGAACAGCACTATTTTCAATAAAAAACAGTAATAAAATAAAATTTTATATTTAAATTATTTATTTATCTATTTATTTTATCGCCAGTAATCTCTTCGTACTGGCAGCACAGGGAGCCCATACACATTCCCATAAACGTTTCCATCTCCGGCACAGTGTGACCACCTTGCCATCTTTGCTCGAGCTGGAGTCTGAAGTACCTGGTCACTGTATCTATTCGTCTCGGAAACGAGATGCGCCCAAAGCTCCTCAGTAAAAATATGAATAAATGCCTGCAACGGTGTGGCATCTGCAGGTGAATCCACTTTCACCCCTGGTGTGCGGTTGAAATCTCTCCGTCGATTACGGTGGTAATTGTCAGTCTTCCACTCACATTCAAACCCTTCAAAATCATCCTCAAACATATGTGCTCGCCATAAATCTCCATCAACTGGGTCAGCACGTTCATCAGCATCATCAGAGCCAAGAAACTCCTCACAATCGCTCCCGTCTGAAATGTCTTCCCACTGAAAGTCCTCCATGCTTGTTCGATGTAACTTAACTTCAAAACAATGACACGAGGAACATGACGACACTCTCACGTGTCCATTATAATTCATTTAATTGGCGTAGAGGTCAATAATTGGTGCAAAACAACCTTATACATGAAAAAAGACGTGTACGCTTTCCCGGCCTCAATGGGTTAAAAAATAAAGCGTCTTGCTTCTCAGAACAATATGCGTTCAAAAGAGTAATACATTTGCATCACGAAATGGTTCTCCAGGAAAAAGTCAGACCTCACATCACTTGGCCCTATTTTCTCTCCCTTCGTATCACTGCCTGCTGTGTAGACCGAGTAGCAAACACTGTAACAGGCGCGGCTATCGCTAGGTAGCTGGACGCACTGATATCAAGGGAGGCAAAAATAGGGCCAAGAGATTGTGAGGTCTGACTTTTTCCTGGAGAACCATTTTGTGATGCAAATGTATTACTCTGTTGAACGCATATTGTTCTGAGAAGCAAAACGCTTTATTTTTTAAACCCCAGCCAACTAGCCGGACTACCTTCATCAACACCAAAACGAGGCTGGAACTCTGCTCACAGGACGCAGCAGGGGGTAAGAAGATGTTCAGAAATGATGTTGCTGATATGGGATGTCACACAGCTTCATGTCAGAAGAGGCGAACTGTCCCTTTAAAGAGGCGAACTGTCCCTTTAATGTTGTATCATGTAGGAGCCATTTGTAATTTTCTGGTGTTTGGGCCTAGTTTGGGTCCGTCTTATTTAGTGTTGATAATTCTGTTTGGTCTATATGTGAATCGACACTCTGACCTATATTCTGCTCTACCACTGGTGGCGGGTGGGGGAGTCATACGGTTTTTCACCGCTCTCTGTTTTATGCTGGTTTGACTTCATCATATCCACATATTGACCATAATTTCTATCTCTTTGCATGCTGCCACCCTGGATTTTGGATCTCATTCATGCTCATACTCGGCTTTTATTCAATAAATGGGAGTATCCCCAAACTTTTCTCCCAGTCTGGACATTAGCGTCAATCCCGGACTATAAGCCGCACCGTCTCATTTTAAAAAGAAAATCCATTTTGTACTTGTATAGGCCACACCGGATTATGAGCCGCGGGTGGCCACACAGTAATATGAGATATCTACACAGAAATATGAGACATGAGGATTTTTAAACTTTTAATTAACCCCTTAACGCCTATTGTCGCATATATGCTACAAACCGTTTGACTCAATCAACCAGCTGAGAGAGCATCTTTATTCCCCCAATGCCGGTTAGTCCATAAATATAAATATGTAAAAAAAAAAAAGCGTGAATAAAAAACATTGTTTTTTCACTGTTATATTACTGTGTTCTTGTTATCTTATTATTGGCCATTATGCCTGGTGTTTCGCAAATTTGCAACATACCAAAATTTCTATTTATTTTTTGTGCAAAAGTGAAATTAATAATCTCAGCATTATTTACCATCTACTTAAAGGCTAAAACACACACAAAACATTTTTTATATACAGCTATAGAAATTCAGGCGTTAGGGGTTAAACAAATACATACTGCAAATGCTTTTTATTCCGAACAGTGCCTGTAACACAGCTGGTAAAACATTTTTTTTTAAAAAAGACAGTAGCCTACCAGGAAAAGTCAGTGATCGCCTTCAATTTAAAAGCTGCATCATACGCATTTCTTCGTTTGTTTTTTTGTTAAGAGTGCGTACAAATGACCGATTTACAATAATTTAGCAGTGTAAGTGTGTTTGATTTATCGTACAATTTCAGTGGACCACTGTGAACGATTCCTTAATCGTATTGGTCTAATGTTACGGTGCAAAATGTTTTTGGAGGCATGGAAACTAAAGAAAAAAAATGTATATTAGCCGCAGCGTATTATAAGCCGCGGTGCTCAAAGCCCGGGAAAAAGTAGCGGCTTATAGTCCGGAGTTTACGGTACTCTTTCAGCGCGTTAGAGCCATGGATTCCACGCACCCAGAAGCGACTAAAAGGAAGGATGGAATTTGATAGTCGCTACACATCACAGTGACCAAACGTCTTTAGGTTTTTGATCACTTGTCTGATTTTTTGTTTGTTTTTTTCTCAGATTTTGGGACTTATATCCTGATACAGTATAAGAAGACCTGGGATGGAGCTGATTCTTACTGCAGGACTTGGCAAAGGAATCTGGCCACGATCAGGAGTCAGACAGACAACGACAGGGTGTCCAATGCATTTGGGCTTCTGTCTACTCCGGAGGTTGCCTGGATTGGTCTGAACAGAGTGTCCTCGGTGTGGTCGGATGCCAGCAGCGCCTCCTACAGGCAGTGGAACTCCCTGCAGCCCGATGCAGAAACAGACTGCGTGATGATGAACTCGTCTTCAGTGACCTGGTTCTGGAATCCATGCGATGAAAAGCGCTCCTTCCTCTGTTACGTAGGTGAGTCCCGCTTCACCGTCCCGGCGGACTCTGATCCTGCGGACTCTGATCCTGCGGACTCTGATCCTGCGGGTCTCTGATCCTGCGGACTCTGATCCTGCGGACTCTGATCCTGCGGGTCTCTGATCCTGCGGGACTCTGATCCTGCGGGACTCTGATCCAGCGGGACTCTGATCCTGCGGGTCTCTGATCCTGCGGGACTCTGATCCTGCGGGTCTCTGATCCTGCGGGTCTCTGATCCTGCGGGTCTCTGATCCTACGGGTCTCTGATCCTGCGGGACTCTGATCCTGCGGACTCTGATCCTGCGGGACTCTGATCCTGCGGACTCTGATCCTGCGGGACTCAGATCCTGCGGACTCTGATCCTGCGGGACTCTGATCCTGCGGGACTCTGATCCTGCGGGACTCAGATCCTGCGGGTCTCTGATCCTGCGGGACTCTGATCCTGCGGGACTCTGATCCTACGGGACTCTGATCCTGCGGGACTCTGATCCTGCGGGTCTCTGATCCTGCGGACTCTGATCCTGCGGGTCTCTGATCCTGCGGACTCTGATCCTGCGGGTCTCTGATCCTGCGGACTCTGATCCTGCGGGACTCTGATCCTGCGGTCTCTGATCCTGCGGACTCTGATCCTGCGGGACTCTGATCCTGCGGACTCTGATCCTGCGGGTCTCTGATCCTGCGGGACTCTGATCCTGCGGGACTCTGATCCTGCGGACTCTGATCCTGCGGGACTCTGATCCTGCGGACTCTGATCCTGCGGACTCTGATCCTGCGGGTCTCTGATCCTGCGGACTCTGATCCTGCGGGACTCTGATCCTGGGGTCTCTGATCCTGCGGACTCTGATCCTGCGGACTCTGATCCTGCGGGACTCAGATCCTGCGGGTCTCTGATCCTGCGGACTCTGATCCTGCGGGACTCTGATCCTGCGGGACTCAGATCCTGCGGACTCTGATCCTGCGGGACTCTGATCCTGCGGGACTCAGATCCTGCGGGTCTCATCATCTTTTTTTGCTGTTTCTCTGCAGACGCCCCACCTCCAAAATCTATGATCCGAGTGGTGAAGGTCCGACTGAGCGCGGGATCTGCGGACCTGACGGACCCGGCGGTGCAAGACTCCATCCTGCAGCAGGTTAGACAGAAAGTGACGTGTTTCTAAATGTGTTGGAAGTCCAGCTGAAGAATATCTGCGACATTACACATCTGCAGAGCAACCAAAGAAGACGTGTGACAGGATCAAGTTCGTTGAACGTTTCTTAACAACATTACAAAAAAGGATAAAATGAAACCCACTTTGATAGAAGCTGGGAAGTTTTCTACGATGCAACAAAAAGTCACAAAGTCACGATGTTCCACCGATGTCATATCGATTACGATAGGACGTTTCAGAATTTATCTCTAAAGCACCAAATGCATTAAAACTTTAACAGTCAAGAAAGAGATCAAGAAATCAGAAATGATTCCCTTCCCAGGAAAAAGCTTCACAAAGCTAACAGAAGCTAACAAAGCTAACTGAAGCTAACAGAAGCTAACAAACAGCTAACAAAGCTAACAAACAGCAAACAGAAGCTAACAAACAGCTAATAGAAACTAACAAATTGCTAACAAACAGCTAACAAAGCTAACAAACAGCAAACAGAAGCTAACAAACAGCTAACAGAAACTAACAAATTGCTAACAAACAGCTAACAAAGCTAACAAACAGCAAACAGAAGCTAACAAACAGCTAACAGAAACTAACAAATTGCTAACAAATTGCTAACAAACAGCTAACAAAGCTAACAAACAGCAAACAGAAGCTAACAAACAGCTAACAGAAACTAACAAATTGCTAACAAATTGCTAACAAACAGCTAACAGAAACTAACAAATTGCTAACAAACAGCTAACAAAGCTAACAAACAGCAAACAGAAGCTAACAAACAGCTAACAGAAACTAACAAATTGCTAACAAACAGCTAACAAAGCTAACAAACAGCAAACAGAAGCTAACAAATAGCTAACAAAGCTAACAAACAGCTAACAAGGCTAACAAACAGCAAACAGAAGCTAACAAACAGCTAACAGAAGCTAACAAGCAGCTAACAGACGCTAACAAAGCTCTGGGTCTCTGGACAACTTTCTGTGATGTTCAAACTTGGCTTTGTTGAAACTCCTCGGCTGATTGCCAAACAGCCATCTGTGACAGAAACGAAGACGATTTACTGAACGATTATCACACCACTGAAGCTCCATCAGATATAAAACTGTTCTGTAACCAATCAAATGTGTTTCAGCTGAGGCAGAGGATGGTGGATCAAGGGATCGAGGAGGAGGTGAAGCTGAGGTGGAAGACGCAGCCTGACGGGAAGATTTTCCACAGAGAGGATGAGCGAGCGCCCCCTGCTGTCTGTGAGGAGGAAGACGCCTGCGTTTAACACCAGATCTGATTGATTACCAGTTTACTGATCATCACAGGCTGATATTCTTCTGCTGGTCCTCCCCAGAGCTCCTTTTAAAAAGAGTTAGCAGTTAGTTAAATATATTTAAGTTAGAATATATAATCAGTACTTAGGAGTAGCAGAAAAATGTGAGATTGTGTGCGTAAAAATGTCAGAATTATAACAGATTTTTAATTAATTAATTTAATCAATTAATACATTTGTCTGATAAAGTTGGTTTTGTGACATCATGTTTTACTTATAACAGCCATAAACTGTGAAAAAGATGGATGAACTCATCTGGTGTCACATGACAACTTGTGTGTCTTAAAGTAAATCTTCCCAGATATTCCTCGACATGATAGAATATAACAGATATTCCCTGAGATTTAAGTAATTCCCTAATAATAAAAAAAAGATCTCTTTGTTTTCCTCATGTGGATGTCCACCACAGTTGTTGTTTTATTTCCTTCTTTAGGTTTGTTTCCTGTTAGAACAACTACTTCTTCTACTGCACTAAAAGACTATTATTATATCAACATGGCCTACACCGCCCCCCTGTGGTGGCAGTTAGATGGTCATTTATTAAAGTTAATAGAGTATAACACTTCCACATAAATTCAGCTCAGTGTTTTTTATTCTAAGTCATGTTTCGTGGGTTATATGAGTCATTACTTTGATGATAAAGAGGTAAAAAGTCATTGAATCGGTGGGTAGATCAGTTTAGAATGATTTTAGAGGCTCATCCTTCACTTTAAGCATAAAAACATATTCCTGAAGTTAAGAGTTTAGGGTTTTTACAATGATAAAGGTTTCACATCCTCTATTATTACATTATTTGGGCAATTTTGCAAACTTTGTCCAAAATTACGCGTGAAGTTTAAACTTCAAAACTTACTCGCTGGATCTGAGGAGACAGATTTTTCCCATTTTGAGTCCACGTCAACTTTAGATTCTTTACTGCTTGTTCTGGCATCCAAATCATTTAATTTTATTCTATTTTATTTCCTTTGTTTAGCCCGAAAGTCTCTTCCAGAAAGTCCTGTTCAAGAGTTTAAATGAATCAAAGTCAGTTTCACATGTTGGAACATAAAAGATGGTAAAAAAAAATACCCAAATAAACTAAAATAAACTTATTTTGCTTTCAGTTTTGAGAAGGAATTTGTTTTTAAATTGCCTTCTTATGTGTGGATTTGATTCATTTGAGTTTAATTCACTGAATTGTGATTTTATTACAATGAATTGGTTTGAATTGGATATAATTGCGAGTAAACTGCTGCCCAGGAATCTGCTTAATTTGAATAAATAACCCAGAAAGTCTGAAGGGATTCTGCTTCCAGATCAGTGGAATAATAATAAAACAATAATTCAGCAAACACACCGCAGATTGTTTGTTTTATCAAAATGGGGGACAGATTTATTAACATGAACACTGATTACAGGTGAGGAGACGTGTTAGTAATGTTCAGACTGAGCATGAAAAGCAGGCGTTAGCATGAAAACAGCATTTTATTCAGGAGATTAAAATAACTTTGAGGTTACATTAAAGAATTAAATATTAAAAAAGTTAATGCTTTATGTTGCTGTTAAGGCAGGAATTTACTTCTGTAAATGTTCCTTTAAAAGCTGCTGAGTGTTTTTTTTTAATGTACGGAGGACCAAACATGACTTAATGAAGTCATTTTAAATCAACTCTTCAGGATTTAAAATATAAAAATCCTGTTTATTACATTTCTGTCACTCATAGTTTCATAATTAGTTGTTTTGCTCTTCCATATTTACTAATTTAATCATCTTTTTTATAAGTTATAGAGTCTAAATTTAGTGTTTTCTTTTGTTTTTGTAATGTAAAGATATTCCAGTTATTTCTATTAAATCATAATTAGTTGTTTTGCTCTTCCATATTTACTAATTTAATCATCTTTTTTATAAGTTATAGAGTCTAAATTTAGTGTTTTGTGTTTTCTTTTGTTTTTGTAATGTAAAGACATTCCAGTTATTTCTATTAAATCATAATTAGTTGTTTTGCTCTTCCGTATTTACTAATTCAATCATCTTTTTAACAAGTTATAGAGTCTAAATTTAGTGTTATTTGTGTTTTCTTTTGTTTTTGTAATGTAAAGATATTCCAGTTATTTCTATTAAATCTATTTTAGCTCTTTAAAGATACGTTTTCAGCTCGTAAACTCTAAATGTTTTGACTTCACCGTCTTGTGTCTGGTTTTAAGGCACCTTTGGCCCTCCGTACCTTCCCACTCTAGCTTTAAATCTCAACTCTAAAACAAACTCAATCTAAACTCTTTTTCTCTCTGGGTGCTTGCGTGGGACGGTGGCCCTGCAGCGCCCCCCTGTGGCCGGAGGCGTCACTGCAGCGAGCAGTTGCAGTTGATGCTCTTCTCTTTGTGCATGGTCCCGAACACCTCGATGGCCTGTTTGTTGATGAGGCTCCAGAAGTTTTCGAAGGAGATGTTCTGGCCGCTCTCGACGCCCATCTGCTGCAGGACCCGACCCAGAGCTTCCTCGTTCTCCACCGTCTGCAGACAGGAAGCAGAAAACTGGTAACGTGACGCTCAGTAAAGTCCAAAGGTCCCGATCCGGCCCTCATTTCTTCCTGCTGACGCACACTAACACACCCTTTGTGTGCTTTTCAGCTCAGCCGTTAGCGACTGAACTCGATCCGTTCAGCTTCTGCTTTCTTATCAATCACAGAGTTTCTCTGTTTTTAGCGTAGAAAGAAAACACCGAAGGTTCATATATATCCTTCGTTTCTTCAGGTTTCTCCATGAAAGCAGGAAACAGCTGCAGTTATTCACTGAAACACGGTCAAACACGAGTGTAACTACAGTAATTAGGTGTTGGAGTGTTTTAGGGTGTTTAAATGGGAGCAGAGGGGGAGGAAGGGGTGTACGTCTCCCCCCTTAGGAGGGACCAGAGGGGGGAAGAACTGGTGCTTCCACCTTCCCTGAAGTTGGGGTGTTTGGATGGTTCATCGTCCTCATCATCGGTTGTGCACCCGAACAGCACGGGGTGTTTATATTAGGGCTGGGTGAGTTAACTCGTTATTTATTTAACGTCGATAAATATTTTATCGCGCATTAACGTAGTTTTTTTTCATTAATTAAAAAAATTTAAAATTCCCAAAAAATTTCAAAAACTATTATTTTTTTGTGCCTTTAATGGAAAGTTCAGAGAGACAGGAAGCAGGGGGCAGAGAGAGGGGGAACGACACGCAGCACAGGGCCGTCCGATACGGGACTGGAACCGGGGCCAGCTCCAGCGAGGACTATAGCCTCTGTACATGGGGCGCCTGCTCAGCCCACTACGCCACGGACCCCCCCTGTTTTATTATTTATTTTATTTTGTAAAAGTCTGTTGCTCACAGGGTTTTATTTTGTAAAAGTATGTCGCTCACAGGCTTTTATTTTGTAAAAGTCTGTTTCTCACAGGCTTTTATTTTGTAAAAGTCTGCTGCTGTCTGCTGTGGAACAGGAAAAGAAAGTAACCGGCGGATCCACCAAACATGGAGAAGGGTACGGAACTTTTACTCGGCCATTTTCATTTTAAAGTTCTTCCAGACGGCGGAGTCGACAGAACCAAAGTCATCTGTAAACACTGCCAAGTTGAATTGTCTTCTCAGCGTAGTAGTTCCAGTCTAAAATATCACTTAAAGGCAAAACACACAACTGATAGCAGCAAGTCATTCAAGGAAACAGACAGTGGAGCGAGGCTTCTACATAAAAACTACAGAAAGATGCTGATGTTAAAAGTGTGTTTGCACAACAAATGTTATGGCACTTTCATTCATATGGCAGCACATTTAAAATAAAGCTAAATGCTAAAAGCTATACACTACTTTTGGATTCTGCGTACAAATGCGATTAATCGCGATTAATCAGGGAAATCATGTGATTAATTAGATTAAACATTTTAATCGTTGCCCAGCCCTAATAATAATATTAACTGTGGGATATTCAGTCCATAAACAATCAATCGTTCATCACCTGAACTGTGAAACGATGAAACATGAACTTAAACAGATGAAAGTACGTAAATAAGGTGGAAATATTCCTTTAATAAACCTGATTAACCTGATAAACTGAATGTTTCTGTTTATTTCTGTATCAGAAAATATGTGTTTGTATCATTTTCATGTTTCCATGTATTAGTTTATTGTTTTATAAACTGGTTTGTTTGTTTAAATCCTTTAATTTGACTTCATTCTTCTCCCTGCTGCTGCTGTTGTTGTTGCTGTTGTTTTGCTTCTTTTCTTCTGTTTGTGTTGTTTGTTGAGGAATTTGTAAATAAAAACAAAACAAAAAGCAAGAAAAAATGAAGGAGATTAAAATGATAAAACTATTAAAATTCTACAAAACGATGAAATAAGCCTGTAAAAGATGAATAAATAATGAAAGTTTCACGTTGCCTGAAAGCATCAAAATTCTTCAAACGGGAATTTATTTATTGGGTAAATGTCGGATTTATTTTTCTAACTGTGAACAAACAAAGAAGATGAAAGTTTATAGTTTTGAATCACAGAGTCAAAAACAAAGTTTCAGCGGGTTGTGATAGGTGGATCATCTGTGATGTCATCAGTACCTTGGCGACCGCGGGCATCTGTTTGGACATCATGGTCTGGAACTGGGTGGTGTTCATGGTCGGCGCGTCGTCGGCAGCTTTGTGAAACTCTGTGACCAGCGAGTTGATGGCCAGCTCCAATTCTGAGAACTGCGACAGAAGACCCAGAAAACAGCTCCAATGATCTGATCAATAATCAATAATCAGAGAACGCGACCAGTTTAAATGTTTTTATGGATAAAAAAAGATGGATTCACTGTCGTTTTAAAACATTTCACATCAGCTTGTCTGTCTTAAACCCAGTGAAACTAATGAAGACCAAACTGAGATCGTTCTGTTGGTAAATATCTTGAGACTCGGGCCCTTACGATCACTGGCTGGAAGTTGGTAACCTCTGCTCGTTGTGCTCAGGTCAGTCAGCAGAGTTTACAGACACGTCACACCTCAACGTTTTTCTTTTATTATAGAATTAGAAGTTTGACACCTTTACTTTACAACAGAAAAAAACCGCCAATAAACAGAGTCGGAGCTCCCGACCAAAGGTGGAGTTAGAGCTCTAAAAATGGGCAGATATGGGTTGGACTTTCTGGAGCGGTCCTTAACCGGTTCAGGTCCTACTTAGAAGGCCGGAGTTATTTTGCTACAGTTTGCAGCTATGAATCTGAGCGAGTGGCCATGACTTGTGGAGTCCCCCAGGGGTCAATTCTTGGCCCTCTTCTGTTTAACTTGTATATGCTCCCTTTGGGTCAGATATTGCAGAATTTTAACATCAATTATCACAGTTTATGCAGACGATACACAACTTTATGTGTCTCTGTCACCATGGCGACTGCAGCCCAGCAGACGTACTGTGTCAGTGTCTGGAGGAAGTAAACACCTGGATGAGAGAGAATTTTCTACAGTTAAATGAAGACCAAACTGAGATCATTCTGTTTGGGAGCAAAGAGAAGAGGGTCAGCGTTGGTAAATATCTTGAGACTCGGGCCCTTACAATCACTGACCGAGTTGGTAACCTCGAAGTGTTGATAGACTCAGATCTGACTTTCAGCAGCCACATCAAAGCTGTCACCAAGGCAGCTTTTTACCACCTCAGAAACATCAACAGAATTAAAGGTTTCCAGGAGAAACTCATCCATGCATTCATCTCCAGCAGACTCCATCACTAATAGCCGGCCCAAGGCATAAGCCAACTACGCGGTCGCTTAGGGCCCCCACGCCACCAGGGGGCCCCAGAGAGCACCGAGATGTTGTGATAAAAAAGTAAATATATACATGAAATTAAAATAACATTGAACAATTTAAACGAAATTGTATTACACCAGAATTTATTTTTTTTTGACAAAATACTAATACTAGGTTAATGAATGCCTCCTGTTGGCTGCTGCCACCGTTGGGCAAAATTATTTAAGTATTGTATTTATTATTTAACTATTTAATTTTGATTACAACTTTATTTTTCTGTAAGATAATGTGAATGTCATTTGATTCTATTTTGTATTTTGAACATTTTGCACACCATTGCACATCTGAAAGAAATTAAACTATTTAACGTGTTTACTATAAATGCAGTCTCCAGCCTGCTGATGTTACTTTCAACTAGTTAAATTAATGAGCCATACTTATACATCACTCTTTATGTAGAAGTTAATTAAACCATATTTATGAGTTTGCTATCCCTTTAAGGTTAAAAACAAGAATGACACCTGTATAATGTAAGATGATTACAAATATTGCTAATGATTGTGGGTCCGTTACACACATAACAGTGTAGCCTGTGGAATAATGAGGCATCTGGAGCTGAGGTGATGGTAGGGGGGCCCCAAATGAAATTCTGCTCAAGGCCCCATAAACATCACTGTAACGCTCTTTTAACTGGATTTCCCACAAAGAGCATTAAACATCTGCAGCTCATCCAGAACGCTGCTGCTGGAGCTTTAACCCGGACTAAGAGATCTGAACACATCACAGCAGCTTTAAAATCTTTACTCTGGCTTCCAGTCAGTCACAGAATAGATTTTAAAAGCCTGCTGATGGTTTACATCTGTGATCTGTTCAGAGAATATAAAGCCAGCAGAGCTCTTAGATCCAAGGACTCAGGTCAGCTGGTCCAGTCCAGAGTCCAGACTAAACATGGAGAAGCAGCATTTAGCTGTTATGCTGCAAACAAGTGGAACAAACTGCCAGTGGAGATTAAACTTTCACCAAATGGAGACATTTTTAAATCCAGGTTAAAGACATTTCTGTTCTCATGTGTCTATGCATGAAATCTGCACGCTATCTTTGAACTTATCTGGACTGTTGCTTGTTTTTAAATTCATTTAAACTATTTTATTTGTTTCTCTTTATGTTCTTTTATGTATTTTAATTATTTTATTTGTTTCTCTTTATATTCTTTGATGTATTTTTAATGCTTCTTCCACTCCCTGCTGCAATGCTTTTATTTCATGTGAAGCACTTTGAATTGTTCTGTACATGAAATGTGCTACAAATAAATTTGATTTGACTACAAGGTGCAAGAAGTCGAGTTTTTGTGAAGGCTGGAAGCCGCAGAGAGCAGCTGAGTGACACTGAGAGGCGTCGTCACGAAGCTGGAATCTCAGGAATTTCCAACACGATCGCAGCTCAACATCTCCAATCTGAGCTGGAAGCTTTTCTTTATTCTGCAGGAAGCTTTTCCACGGTTTTATCTTCCTATCTCACATTTTTCAGGAGTGACCCCGAACAGGTAAAGCTCCGTGCTTTACCTGCAGAGACTCTGCCGGCCAATCAGAGTCCAGCTTTCATTTGAAACATCGAGTTAATCATCTACACCTCAGTTACTGCCTGAATAAAACAATAAAACATAAACTCATCTCCTCAGTTAAGCCTGATTTATAGTCGGTGACGCAAGACGCAACGCAAGCCCCCCCTTGCGTGCTTGCGTGTGTCACCTCAATTTTCTAAACTTCACGCAAGACGCAAGCGCAAGCCTACTACTTGAAAACGGCATACTCATCGATCTGACAGCATGCAGAGCGTTTACACACAGTGCACTTCACTCCTGCCCGAGCAGAAATCAGCCGGCCTGAAAAGCTGATTTCGCTTAAGCTATAAACTCTGTAAATATATAACTTTAGCAACATTTGAAACATTTTCAGGCGAGAAAGTAGTCGTTTAGACCCCCAAGGTGTTGAAAATCTGACAAAATACCGGCTATTTACAAGAAGAAGAAGAAGAAGCATGAATCCAGTTGAAGAGAGACTTGCCGAAGAGGTCCTGGCGGTGAATTTCCTTTCATCGTAGTAGGCTTGTCATTGAAAAAACCCGCTGCTCCACCTACTGTCCTGGCGGTGAATCGCCACGCAGCACACGCAACCGCCGGCAAAGCAAAATGAAGCATAAACGTCTCGAGCCATTAACACAAGCGCAAGGGCAGTTAAAAGAAGTATAACTCAGCCTTTAGGCTGCTTCAGCCTTCAGCTTTTCCTCTGGGACAGTTTGAGGGTTCACAACTCTGAGGCGGCGTCTTCCTGGCGTTATTACCCATAATCCATCTGCTGAATACTGATGTTATTACCCATAATCCATCTGCTGAATAACTGACGTTATTACCCATAATCCATCTGCTGAATACTGACGTTATTACCCATAATCCATCTGCTGAATACTGGCGTTATTACCCATAATCCATCTGCTGTATACTGGCGTTATTACCCATAATCCATCTGATGAATAACTGGCGTTATTACCCATAATCCATCTGCTGAATACTGACGTTATTACCCATAATCTATCTGCTGTATACTGACGTTATTACCCATAATCCATCTGCTGAATAACTGGCGTTATTCCCCATAATCCATCTGCTGAATAACTGACGTTATTACCCATAATCTATCTGATGAATAACTGACGTTATTACCCATAATCCATCTGCTGAATAACTGACGTTATTACCCATAATCCATCTGCTGAATAACTGGCGTTATTACCCATAATCCATCTGCTGAATAACTGGCATTATTACCCATAATCCATCTGCTGAATACTGGCGTTATTACCCATAATCCATCTGCTGAATACTGACGTTATTACCCATAATCCATCTGCTCAATACTGGCGTTATTACCCATAATCCATCTGCTGAATAACTGACGTTATTACCCATAATCCATCTGCTGAATAACTGGCGTTATTACCCATAATCCATCTGCTGAATAACTGACGTTATTGCCCATAATCCATCTGCTGAATAACTGGCGTTATTACCCATAATCCATCTGCTGAATACTGACGTTATTACCCATAATCCATCTGCTGAATACTGACGTTATTACCCATAATCCATCTGCTGAATAACTGGCATTATTACCCATAATCCATCTGCTGAATAACTGGCATTATTACCCATAATCTATCTGCTGAATAACTGGCATTATTACCCATAATCCATCTGCTGAATACTGACGTTATTACCCATAATCCATCTGCTGAATACTGGCGTTATTACCCATAATCCATCTGCTGAATAACTGGCGTTATTACCCATAATCCATCTGCTGAATACTGACGTTATTACCCATAATCCATCTGCTGAATACTGACGTTATTACCCATAATCCATCTGCTGAATACTGGCGTTATTACCCATAATCCATCTGCTGAATAACTGACGTTATTACCCATAATCCATCTGCTGAATAACTGGCGTTATTACCCATAATCCATCTGCTGAATAACTGACGTTATTACCCATAATCCATCTGCTGAATAACTGACGTTATTACCCATAATCCATCTGCTGAATAACTGACGTTATTACCCATAATCCATCTGCTGAATACTGATGTTATTACCCATAATCCATCTGCTGAATAACTGGCGTTATTACCCATAATCCATCTGCTGAATAACTGGCATTATTACCCATAATCCATCTGCTGAATACTGGCGTTATTACCCATAATCCATCTGCTGAATACTGACGTTATTACCCATAATCCATCTGCTGAATACTGGCGTTATTACCCATAATCCATCTGCTGAATAACTGACGTTATTACCCATAATCTATCTGCTGAATAACTGGCGTTATTACCCATAATCCATCTGCTGAATACTGACGTTATTACCCATAATCCATCTGCTGAATACTGACGTTATTACCCATAATCCATCTGCTGAATACTGGCGTTATTACCCATAATCCATCTGCTGAATAACTGACGTTATTACCCATAATCCATCTGCTGAATAACTGGCGTTATTACCCATAATCCATCTGCTGAATAACTGGCGTTATTACCCATAATCCATCTGCTGAATAACTGGCATTATTACCCATAATCCATCTGCTGAATACTGGCGTTATTACCCATAATCCATCTGCTGAATACTGACGTTATTACCCATAATCCATCTGCTGAATACTGGCGTTATTACCCATAATCCATCTGCTGAATAACTGACGTTATTACCCATAATCTATCTGCTGAATAACTGGCGTTATTACCCATAATCCATCTGCTGAATACTGACGTTATTACCCATAATCTATCTGCTGAATAACTGGCGTTATTACCCATAATCCATCTGCTGAATAGCTGACGTTATTACCCATAATCCATCTGCTGAATAACTGACGTTATTACTCATAATCCATCTGCTGAATACTGACGTTATTACCCAGAATCCATCTGCTGAATAACTGGCATTATTACCCATAATCCATCTGCTGAATAACTGGCATTATTACCCATAATCCATCTGCTGAATACTGACGTTATTACCCATAATCCAGCTGCTGAATAGCTGACGTTATTGCCCATAATCCATCTGCTGAATAACTGGCATTATTACCCATAATCCATCTGCTGAATAACTGGCATTATTACCCATAAGCTATCTGCTGAATAACTGGCATTATTACCCAGAATCCATCTGCTGAATAACTGTCATTATTACCCATAATCCATCTGCTGAATACTGACGTTATTACCCATAATCCATCTGCTGAATAACTGGCATTATTACCCATAATCCATCTGCTGAATAACTGGCGTTATTACCCATAATCCATCTAATGAATACTGAACATGTGGCTGAGGAAGATTTGAAGCAGATTCACTGGGAATGAGGGAGTTTCTCTGTAAATACTGAAGTTCTGACCCACAGAAACGGGGTCTCTGGAGTGTGAGGGGCCCACTTGGAGCTGTTTGGGGTTGGTTTCGCCTCGGGCTGATGCAGGAACCGTTAAACAGCTGAATGAGATCAGACCCAGCTGCTCTCTGAGGGACTGAAAGCTGTTTGCGAAAGAGGGCGGCGGCTGCAGAAATATGTCCGATCCCCAACCAGCCGCGCAGAAAACCAGTTTCTGCTTCAGCTTCCAGCTGAATTATCAGAGAAGAGAAAGATTCAGCCCTCAAACTGCTGCTAAAACTGAGGCAAACCTCCCGTTTAGGAATGCGTGGAAAGGATGTCCGTGTTGCCAATTGTACAGTGTGACTGAAGCAGCAGAAGCTGCATCTTTTGTCCAAAAACATGTTGATATTCCAACCAAAAATGAGCTCAATTTCAATGAAATCTTAATATTTTTCCACAGTCAGATGTGAAAACACTGTTTAATCCAAATTTAAACAGTGTGATTTAACTGTTTAACCAGTTTAAACTGGTTAAACAGTTTAATCTGTTTTAACCCGTTTAATCTGTTTTAAACTGTTTTAACCCGTTTAATCTGTTTTAACCAGTTTAATCTGTTTTAAACTGTTTTAACCAGTTTAATCTGTTTTAAACTGTTTTAATCTGTTTTAACCAGTTTAATCTGTTTTAACCAGTTTAATCTGTTTTAAAGTTATTAAACTGGTTAAAAGTTTAACCAGATTAAACTGTTATAAGCTGGTTAAACGGGTTAAAGTTTAGGGTTTTGGAGACTTTCGGAGCTGCCGCTGCATCACTTTCAGTTTCAGGTACAGTTTGAGCTCATTTCAGCAGATTCTTTACTCTGTGAAGCACCTGGCGAACAGAAACTCTCACATTCAACATGATTCACAGGAAACTGCACCGAAATAATCAGCTGATGATGTTTTTATCCCAGAGCCGCTTCAGAATAAAAACTTTAGAGTTTCTGTTTTCCATCTTCAGGGTCTGAAAGCTGCAGGACAAACCCGACAGATCGCCTCCGCCCCGCTGAGCCTCTCTGATCAGATCCCTGGGATCAGTGCCTGATCGATCAGCCCACAGCTGATCAGTTTTTGTTTTTTTTTGTGGGGGGGTGGTGGTGGTGGTGCGGGGGTCTTACCTTGGTCGCCATCTCTGCAGGTTTGGGCACCGAATTAATCCTCCAAACAGCGACTGAAAGCGGGACGCAGCGAGCAGATACTGACGGAGAGTTCACACCGTTTCCTGCAGACAGTCCCAGAAGCCTCCCACTCAACGCACACGCGTGCGCGTACACGAAACGTCCTGATACACACTGAGGAAACACACACACACACACACACACACACACACATACACTCTATGTGTCTTTTGAAATCTTTAAGTTAAATGTCTTTTCAGCTCAGCTGTTATCAACCACACCCAAACACGCACACGCACACGCACGCAGAGAGCTGACCCGTTCAGCTTCTGTTTTCCTATTTATTAAGTTTTTAAGTTTTTTTTCTGTTTTTAACGAAGAGAAAAAAGATTCAGTTTCATTTCTTTGTGTTTGAAATAAAAACAGGAAGCAGCTGATTTACATGTTACAACTGAAACATGTTCCAACATGAACATAAACCCAGAATCTGAGGCAGAAGCAGAGTTAGTTCAGCTCTGAGCAGCTTTAAAGTGAATATCTGCAGATGTTTCCATGGTAACAGCTGCAGAGATTCACTGAAACGTGTTCCAACATGAACATAAACCCAGAATCTGAGGCAGAACCAGAGTTAGTTCAGTTCTGAGCAGCTTTAAAGTGAATATCTGCAGATGTTTCCATGGTAACAGCTGCAGAGATTCACTGAAACGTGTTCCAACATGAACATAAACCCAGAATCTGAGGCAGAACCAGAGTTATTTCAGTTGTGAGCAGCTTTAAAGTGAATATCTGCTCTGAGCTCCTTTCTCCTCCAGCACAGCCTGAACCCTCTCAGACGAGCTTTCTGTCCTTTCTTTAAGGAGTCTTCAGGAATAGTTCTCCAGGCTTCTTGAAGGACATCCCAAAGCTCTTCTCTGGATGTGGGCTGCCTTTTGTTGCGTTCTCTGCCAACATGATCCCACACTGCTTCAGTAATGTTGAGCTCCGGGCTCTGGGGAGGATTCATCCCTCCATCAGACCTGCTGCCACTGATTTTCAGCCCACTTCTTGTGTCCTTTGGCCCAGCTCAGCCTTTTCTCCCTGTTTCCCTTCCTTAAGAACGGCTTCCTGACAGCCACCCTTCCATGGAGCCCATTTCTGATGAGGCTTGGGCCAACAGCAGATGGATCAGCTGAAGGTCCAGATGCATCTCTCAGCTCCTGTGTCAGGTCTTTGCTGGATGTTTTCCTCTTTCTTAAGGACATCACTTTCAGATCCTGTTCATCTGCTGGAGATAGTTCTTTAGGCCTGACACTTCTTCTTCTGTCCTCCACTTGTCCAGTTTCCTCAAATGTTTTAAGGACACACTGCACACCATGCTGAGATATGCCAAGTTTTCAGCTAACAGCTCTTTGGGAATCACCTTGTTGCTGCAGAAATCCTGTTTTCTGTCTGTCACACTGTGTTATCTTGAAGGAAAATGTTCGACCTTTGTTTACTGCAGGCCAAACGCTGTGTTGCATTATGCTGGAAGAATGCTGGTTGCCCCTTTTTTACCCGCTGGTTAAATAACTGAACATGGAGTTTGGCTCTTGAGAAACTGACCTATATTGTTAGAAAGACGGCTTCTGAACTTTATGATATTTGGAGGATATTTCTGGGACTGTTGAGGGAGGGAGAATGAGATAATAAAAATGATTTAATTTGTTGTTGGGAGTGTAAGCTGTAACCTACATTTTGAATACTTTTTTAAATGTATTACTATTACTATTTTTATTCATATGTGTTTATTTTATTTTTCTTATTTTCATTATTTCATGTTCGCAAATATTATTTGCTATTATTACTATTAGCAAATAGTAATTTGCTGACTAATTACTGCAGTTTAATGTATCTTTTTTAATCATTTAATTATTATTTTCTTGTTTTGGATGTTTAAATTGTTGGATGTTGTTATATTAACATGATAAACCAATAAATATATGTTAAAAAAAAACAAAACAACTGTGTTATCTTTGCTGTTTTTCACAGATTAACTAAAGAAACTAACTAACTAAACTAAAACTACAACTAAACTAAACTAACAGCTAAAGAAATGGGAACAAATGATGTGTCTCTGTGACAGGCTGCTGGGAACAAAGTGCCTAAAGATCCAGTTTAAAACGGCTTCTTTGCTAAGTTGGACACAGCACTGGTTCATCCCTTGAGTTAGGAGCCTTTTTCCTGCCTGAATGGTTCACAGCTCAGAGTTTAGTGGCTGAACAAAGAAAAAACACATTCCTCTGAAGATGCTCAGGTACGAGGACTGGACTGAAGATGAGGGAAGGAGCAGGAAATGTCCAAAGAGAAACTCTGAGAGAGCTTCAGGAAGCTGCAGAACTGCTGATCAGGATCATATCCGACTCAGTCTCACAGCAACATGAGACAAAGACGACATTAAAATGCTGTTTTTATAATAGTTTCACTTTATAAAAAAGATTTTGATTTGATTTTTGAGGTTAAGTTTCCTCTGAGTTCATCGTCCTCATGACCCTGAAAAGCCTTCAGTCAGTTAACTCACTTTTCCAGATGTTCCTCTTGCCCTGAACAAACAGAGCTCACATTCAGGTGTAATTCTGGCCTCTTATTTAAGCAGCTTAAAGCTGCCAGGACTCCAAAATACCAGAAAAGTAGGAAAGACATGTGGAAGTGTTCAAATCTTTAGAGTTTGGGAAGGATTGATCTTTTTCAGCTGGTTTTTTTTGGGCTCTTTTGGACTTCTCTGATCAGATATTTTCTACAGAAATGATGAAATCTGGGATAAACTCTCCTCCAGGACCTGAGGAAAGAGCAGCAGATTAACTCGATTTCATGCTTTTGATCACTTTAATCACAGATCAGAACTTCTGCTGCTTCAGGGTCCTGGAGACGAGGCCTGGAAGGTCCTGGAGGGCCGGGGGTCTGCAGTGAGAGGGTGGAGTGAAAGGAAGCGTCGCTGTCCGAGTCGTCTGAGCCGGGCTGGTCCTGGTAGCTCATATCTGCCTCACTGACAGCAAACAGAGTGGGAAAACAGAGGTTTGAGACCTTTAAAGCTTACAAGGAGCACCATGAAGATTCAGGCTGTGTTCCAAACCACATACTGCATACTACATACTGCATACTGCATTCTACATACTGCATACTACATACTGCATACTGCATACTACATGCTACATACTGCTCGATCAGACAGTATGTAGAGCGTTTACCCACAATGCATTTCACTCCTGCCCGAGCCGAAATCAGCCGGCCTGAAGCTGATTTCCCTTCAGCTCTAAACTCTGTAAACTTTAGCAACATTTGAAACATTTTCAGGTGAGAAAGTAGTCGTTTAGATCCCCAACGTGTTGAAAACCTGACAAAATACCGGCTGTTTACAATTTTGTTCCCACGAATTTGGCGCTACTAAAGCTAGCCGCAGTGAGCTAACGCACTTCCTGTTATTTTCACAAAATAAAATACCCGTTGCCTTTTATCATAGGGAAAGCCATTACCATACAATTGGGGCTTTTGTTTTGAAAACAGGAAGTGAACCTACCCTCGTTGTAGCTAGCTTGAAACTGCCGTTTTGACAGGAAATGACGATCGGCGACGTCACGTTACGTTGCATCTTGGGTAGTTTGAGTATGAGTAGTAACCTCATGATGCATACCCAACATTTAGGAGAATCTAGTATGCATCCGGGAACTTCTCGCTTACTCAAACTCGCATATTAACTCAGAAAGTTAGTAGGAGTAGTGGGAGAAGTATGCGGTTTGGAACACAGCCCATGTTCTGTCTCAGGAGACCCACCTGAGCTCAGAGTCGGAGTGGCCGCTGCTCCGTCCTTCGCCGCCGCTCCGACCTTCACCGCCTGTGACGGAGCGTGGCGTCGGTCTCCTGCGTGCCGCTGTGCAGATCCTCCTCTTCATCAGCCTCCTGGCACAGCGGTCGATGAAGTGCGAGGAGCTGAGCGCTGCAGACCACAGGTTCAGCTGCTCGTCATCGGTGGAGTCTCTGAGGGAAACCGAGACTTTCATCAGTTCTGAACCTCTGACCGGGACACCATGTGCTGCTCTGCTGTCGGCTCATGTTTCGGGTCTTATGCATCTTTCACCAGCGTTAGTGCTGTTATCTTTAGCTGCATTCGGAGAGAGCAGTTCTAATAGCTGCCCTTTTCCATGGGAACTGTTTCAGTCTGCATTCCCACATGAGTCGGACCTGACAGGGACTGATGGGACGCAGCCATCTGCCACAGCGACGTGTTACTTTAGCGCCACATTTAACAACAAAACAGAACAAAACAAAACAAAACCTGGTAAAAGTAAGGAGAGAAGAAGAAAACAGCACCAAGAAGCTAACATGGAGAGCGGGGAGGCCACCGTGTTCATGGTCTGCATGACGGTGATATTAATCATGGACGATCACATGGAGCGTCTAACATGGAGGCTGGAAGAGCTCACAGAGAGAGTCAGGAGACGCAGGATGGAGCGCAGGCCGTACTTCTTGGTTTCATGAAGGAAGGAGAGCAGAGCGCCGCAGACAAAGGAGACCACGTGGAGGTTTAACTTATTAAACACGCCAAGGTTGTGTCCGTGTCGTATGAGGAAACATTTCAGCCTGACAACATGACAAGGGGCGGAGCTACCGGCCAGCAAGGGGCGGAGCTACCGACCACCAAGGGGAGGAGCTACCGACCACCAAGGGGCGGGGCTACCGACCACCAAGGGGCCGAGCTACCGACCACCAAACACCTCCGTCAGATGTGTTGCTATGGAAACCAGAACAGACCCAGCTGAGGAGAAGGAACTGAAATGGTTCCAGGAACTGAGGACCGTGGTCCCTAGTTCCGGAGGGCCGCGGTCCCTAGTTCCTGAGGGCCGCGGTCCCTAGTTCCGGAGGGCCGCGGTCCCTAGTTCCCGAGGGCCGCGGTCCCTAGTTCCGGAGGGCCGCGGTCCCTAGTTCCGGAGGGCCGCGGTCCCTAGTTCCGGAGGGCCGCGGTCCCTAGTTCCGGAGGGCCGCGGTCCCTAGTTCCGGAGGGCCGCGGTCCCTAGTTCCTGAGGGCCGTGGTCCTAGGGCTGGGCGGTATGGCCTAAAATGTATACCCCGGTAAAATTTGAGCCACTGACGGTATACGGTATATATCGCGGTATGGTACTTTTGTATATAAATTACAACAGAACAGTTTCTCAGTGGTTACCATAGCACCAAATAAACACTTTCAATCAGGATGTTTGCAGCAATATTAAATTAAATGTATTGTGGAAAACAAAAACACAGGAAATATAAAAAATATATACGTTATATTTATATTTAAAAAATAAGAAAAGGTACATTTCCTCGAATAAACTCTGAGAGAAAAGCCGCTGCCTCTTGGATATCGTAACTTTCATAGGCGCCTTCCACTTATTCAACATGCTCAAATATGCGTCATGTTTCAGACACCCCATTTGTGCATGGCAAAAAAATCTCTACCATTGGTGAAAAATACCGCATAAGGTATGATGCCGTGCATACCGCCCACCCCTAAGTGGTCCCTAGTTCCTGTATGTCCAAATGAGGGAAAAAACGGCCCCGTTCCTGAAACGGTTGTAGGAACTGCAGAAGGTTCCTAAAGAGGGAATGAGCCTATTGTTTTCTGCGGTTATTCTGAGCATCTTTGAGGCTTTTTGTGTTCCAACTGGGCAGAAGCACAGAAATAACCAACTCTAGTATAAGATGTGTCAGGTGAAGAAACAGTCCAGCGGGGTCGGCTGAAGCTGCTGGAACGACACTCACAGCTCCTCCTCGCCGTCTTCCTGGAAGGTCAGAGGTCGCATGCAGACGGCACACGTGTTTCCCAAACTGTGGAAGCACGGCTTACAGAACACGCCTGCGAAAACAAGACAGCAGCTCGTTAAAAACTCAGAGATGTGAAGTCTGCACCAGAAAAACATGAAGAAACCACATTCATGTGAACTTTATTTATTTAGGGCGTTTGCTTTTTATATTTTAAACTTTTTATTCCCCGTTTGTTTCTCGTCTTTGATCCCGAACTTAATCGTTTGTCTCAGTGTTTCCTGGTTCTATCAAAGCAGTTTGTAAACTCTGTTTTTAATCAATAAAGTTATTATTATTAGACAACAAGGAACTTTATAGAACACATTTACCATACAAGACGCATTATTCTGCATCATTCCCCGTTAGGAGTGCAGAGGGTTGGTAAGGAGGACGAGAGGGCAACTATAAAAAGGATGAAGGTGGAGAGAGGGAAGAAGGTGCCTGAGGAATGGAGAAGATGTGGAACGATTTTCAAGAACACGGGTGATGTACGGAGCTCCAGAGGAATAAAGCTGAGAGCTGGTTATGAGGAGAGGTGACGATAAAAGTCAAATTTATTTGTAGCACATTTCATGTACAAAACAGTTCAAATTGCTTCACATAAAATAAAAGCATTGCAGCAGGGAGTGGAAGAAGCATTAAAAATACATAAAAGAATATAAAAAGAAACAAATAAAGTAATTTAAATGAATTTAAAAGCAAGCAACAGTCCAGATAAGTTCAAAGATATCGTGCAGATTTCATGCATAGACACAGGAGAATCTGTTATTTAGCAGAAAATGACTGTGTGGGTGGAAAATGTTGCAGGTTCATTAGAGTACAAACGTAGCTAAACGTCTGTGCTGCGTTTATCTTACATCTGTGTTTCAGTTGGTTCTTTTATTGCAGTACGAGAGCAAAAGTCATCAGTAAACTTTTAAGATAAGATAAGAAAGATTTTATTGATCCCACAATGAGGAAATTCAAGTGAACCACCAGCAGAACAGAGCAGGAAAGGAAGTAGGAAGCAGAGATAAAAAGAGCTCTTAAAACATGAAAGAGACTCTTCTCTCCAGCAGGTCGTCGAACCTCAGATCCAGTAATGTGGTTTTCGTCTTGAACGTGGATCACTGGACCAGATCTTTCAGACTTCTGGAGTATTTCTGTCTGGTTCAGACAAATGATACCAGCCTGTCACCTGGTTTATGGTCTGTGATGATGTCGGCCCCAACAGAGTGAAGGAACAAGAACACCACAACCATCTCTGCAGAGCATCTACAAACGGAGAGTCCACAGACGAGCTGCCTCCATCATCAAAGACCCCACACACCCCCAGCACGGACTGTTCTCACTTCTGCCCTCAGGACGGAGGTTCAGGAGTGGGAAGTGCAAAACCACCCGTTTTAAAAACTCTTTTTTTCCCACTGCCATCAGATCACTGAACTCTGCCAAAGACTGAACTTGGGGTCACCTACTGCAACTGTCTTTTACTGACTACCTGAATGTACTTCCAATTTTGCACAACCACTTTACTGCTGACTACTGCACAAAACAGCTAATGTAGCGCACTACTGCACATTATGTATACAGGCCAGATTTCTATATTTCTATTTTATTTAAAAAACCTTTAAGAATATTGTTGTTGCATGCAAACTTTTTATTTTTTTTTATCTTTATCTTATCTTTTATTATTATACATTTGGACATCCAGTGCGGGCAACAAAGAAAAGAATTTCATTGTTCAGGGAAACACGTTTCTAACTGAACATATGACAATAAACCTTTGAATCTTTGAATCTTTGATTGTGGGTGTTTAACCGACTTGCTAGCGTCTTCTGAAAAGCTAACGACGTAGACCTGCTGTAGGCGAAGCTTGGCTGGTTTAAAGCCAGAGGTGGGAAGTAACGAGTTACATTTACTTGAGTAAGTTTTTGTAAACATTATACTTCTAGGAGTAGTTTTAAATCTCTATACTTTTTACTTTTCCTTGAGTAGATGTGTGCAGCAGAAACTGTCCTCTTACTCCGCTACATTAGGCTACAATGAGCTGGTTACTCTTCTTCTTACCTCTTTGGTATTCTACGCCTCATTATTTTTATCCCCCCGCGTACGCCTCATTTTAATGTTTTATTCTGACAGAGAGAGAGACTTCCACCAAAGGCTCTACCACCTGACTGTGTTCCACCAATCAGACGCAGCCGTGCAGTCTGGTCACGTGACCGTACTCAATCTCAGCGGCGGGACGGGTTAGCTTTAGCATTAGCAGTCGTAGCAAACAAACAAAGAAACAGATGAAAAATGTCAGAACCAACGGTGGGAAATGAAGACGCAGACGAGGCCTCATACTGAAAGCATGTTTACCTTACAAAGAGTGAGAAACAGCAGCTACATTATGTGTCTTCTGTGGCAACCAAAACAAACGCACATTTCAGCAGAAACTCAACATCTAACTTGAGGAAACATGTAGCGCTAAGTTTCCTAAACTCGTTTTTCCCCCATGGATAGGTGAATGTTTGTTTTTAGGTTACATATGTTTTAAACAGGCTGCACGGTGGTGTGGTGGTTAGCACCGTCGCCTCACAGCAAGAAGGTTCCAGGTTCAAGTCCCGGCTGGGACCTTTCTGTGTGGAGTTTGCATGTTCTCCCCGTGTATGTGTGGGTTCTCTCTGGGTACTCCAGCTTCCTCCCACTGTCCAAAAACATGCATGTTAGGTTCATTGGTGTCCTTAGGAGTGAGTGTGAGCGTGTATGGTTGTTTGTCTGGTTTGTCTCTGTGTGGCCCTGTGATGGACTGGCGGCTTGTCCAGGGTGTACCCTGCCTTTCGCCCATTGACTGCTGGGATAGGCTCCATCCCCCCCGCGACCTGACCGACGGATTCAGCGATATAGAAAATGGATGGATGTTTTAAACATTTCCTAAATCTCCTTTATTTTTTATTGAAGCACTTGAATTTACCTAGGTTATTTTAATTTAAGCTATTTTGTAATTAATTAATTCATTTTAATTTATTTTATCAATTGGATGAACTCTAATTGGCCTAAAGATGATTATTTAGTATTTTTGTCTGTCTGATTGAATGCTTGTGTTAACAAATAAATCAGACGTTACTCAACAGTTACTCAGTACTTGAGTAGTTTTTTCACCGAGCACTTTTTTACTCTTACTCAAGTAATTATTTGGATGACTACTTTTTAATTTTACTTGAGTACAATTTTTGGCTGCTCTACCCAACTCTGTTTAAAGCTGACTAATAACTTTGTTAATAACAAAGAAGACGTCTTCTTTGATCAGCTTTTGTCTCGTTTACCAAAGCAGACCTTCGCCTATAATAAAGTTAGCATCTTTCCTGCTTCAGGGTAAAAACCAAGAAAAACACAGAGAGGCCAACATTGAAAGTTGTTCCACATATTTTGAACGGTGCCCCCGTGTGGCCGGGAGTCGTTACAACATGATGTTTTTAAACTCGTCTCCTCTAATCGTGACATCGTCCAATAGGAGAACAGAGACTGTAAACACAACTATCGCGGTCCTCCTGTGGCTCCAGTCCAAAGGTGACACAGTTACCGTTTGTTACCTGAACACCGCGGGACGCCACAGGTGACCGTGTCTTCGTCCTTCAGCCTCAGCGCCTCACCGCAGGCCAGGCAAGAGGCAGAGGGCGACAGGCCCAACAGGGCAGACAGGTGAACTCCTCCAGGTAACCTTTGGAGCAGCCAGAAATGAACCAGAAACATCATCGGATTAAATTCAGACTCAGCGACACTGTTGAGATGGTGTTAGAGAGGAAGTCCCTTTCAGCTGATTCACGCTCTGCATCCTCGGTTAAAGCACGTTTAACAGCTTTGATGCGATCGCCTCTCAGATATTCTCCCTCAGATTTATGGTCCTGTTTTATGTTAATATTCACATTACACAATAATAAGGTTTTCCTCCATCTTTCCACACTGAACAGTCAACATAAACAGTTAACAGTGTTTTTTATCTCGGATGTTGTTGAATCATAAAAACTAGGGCTGGGCGAGTTAACTTATTATTTAACGCCAATAAATATTTTATCGCTTATCAACGCAAGTTTTATTTATTATTTTAAAAATTCAGTTAAATTAAGGCTTTTTTGCCTTTAATGGATAGGAAAGTTCAGAGAGAGGGGGAACAACATGCAGCACAGGGCCGTCCGATTCGGGACTCGAATCGGGGCCAGTTGCAGCGAGGACTATAGCCTCTGTACATGGGGCGCCTGCTCAGCCCACTAAGCCACGGACCGCCCCTGTTTTATTATTGTAAAGGTCTGTTGATCACAGGCTTTTATTTTGTAAAAGTCTGTCGCTCACAGGCTTTTATTTTGTAAAACTCACAGGCTTTTATTTTGTAAAACTCACAGGCTTTTATTTTGTAAAAGTCTGTTGCTCACAGGCTTTTATTTTGTAAAAGTCTGCTGCTGTCTGCTGTGGAACAGGAAAAGAAAGTAATCGGCGGATCCACCAAACATGGAGAAGGGTACGGAACTTTTACTCGGCCATTTTCATGTTAAAGTTCTTCCAGACGGCGGAGTCGACAGAACCAAAGTCATCTGTAAACACTGCTAAGTTGAATTGTCTTCTCAGCGTAGTAGTTCCAGTCTAAAATATCACTTAAAGGCAAAACACACAACTGATAGCAGCAAGTCATTCAAGGAAACAGACAGTGGAGCGAGGCTTCTACATAAAAACTACAGAAAGATGCTGATGTTAAAAGTGTGTTTGCACAACAAATGTTATGGCACTTTCATTCATATGGCAGCACATTTAAAATAAAGCTAAATGCTAAAGGCTATACACTACTTTTGGATTCATTTTTGGATTCTGCGTACAAATGCGATTAATCGTGATTAATCAGGGAAATCAAGTGATTAATTAGATTAAACATTTTAATCGTTGCCCAGCCCTAGTTGAAAACAAGAAGCAACAAAACCGCTTCGTTACATCAGGAAATGAAAACGCGCGCCGACATGTGCAGCATCCGTATTTACTTCTGTAAACTGACGTCACTTCTTCTTCTGTACAGGAGCGCGTTTAAATCAGAACGTGATGAATTGAGCATTAAGACCTTCAGGGTGAACGTGGCCGAACTGTTTCTGAACGACAGAAGTGAAGGATTGTGGGTATTTAACCGACTGATTGGTCCCTGAATCTTATTCATCTAAATCCTTCCTGGGGCGGCTGCTGGGAGGTGAATGTAAGTGACGCGTTGCTACCGCTTCAGTAAAGTTTGAAGGCGACTCCTTCCCGGTTCCTCTCGGTCAGCTTGGTTCCTGACCGCAGACCTCCTCAGGGCTCTGCCCGCCGCCTGCCTCTGATCCAGGATCTGCCGGTGGAGGAAGCTGATCCTCTCCTGGGGAACACAATCAGAAAAAAAAGCACCTGCTCAGGTTCATGTTTCATGGGAAACTAAACCTGAAACACAACAGAAAGAGATGCATCTCTGTGGAACCAGCTGCCAGTTTGGGAGGCAGAGCCTTCAGTTATCAGGCCCCTCTCTGTGGAACCAGCTGCCAGTTTGGGAGGCAGAGCCTTCAGTTATCAGGCCCCTCTCTGTGGAACCAGCTGCCAGTTTGGGAGGCCGAGCCTTCAGTTATCAGGCCCCTCTCTGTGGAACCAGCTGCCAGTTTGGGAGGCAGAGCCTTCAGTTATCAGGCCCCTCTCTGTGGAACCAGCTGCCAGTTTGGGAGGCCGAGCCTTCAGTTATCAGGCCCCTCTCTGTGGAACCAACTGCCAGTTTGGGAGGCAGAGCCTTCAGTTATCAGGCCCCTCTCTGTGGAACCAGCTGCCAGTTTGGGAGGCAGAGCCTTCAGTTATCAGGCCCCTCTCTGTGGAACCAGCTGCCAGTTTGGGAGGCAGAGCCTTCAGTTATCAGGCCCCTCTCTGTGGAACCAGCTGCCAGTTTGGGAGGCAGAGCCTTCAGTTATCAGGCCCCTCTCTGTGGAACCAGCTGCCAGTTTGGGAGGCAGAGCCTTCAGTTATCAGGCCCCTCTCTGTGGAACCAACTGCCAGTTTGGGAGGCAGAGCCTTCAGTTATCAGGCCCCTCTCTGTGGAACCAGCTGCCAGTTTGGGAGGCAGAGCCTTCAGTTATCAGGCCCCTCTCTGTGGAACCAGCTGCCAGTTTGGGAGGCAGAGCCTTCAGTTATCAGGCCCCTCTCTGTGGAACCAGCTGCCAGTTTGGGAGGCAGAGCCTTCAGTTATCAGGCCCCTCTCTGTTGAACCAGCTGCAGGTTTGAGAGGCAGAGCCTTCAGTTATCAGGCCCCTCTCTGTGGAACCAGCTGCCAGTTTGGGAGGCAGAGCCTTCAGTTATCAGGCCCCTCTCTGTTGAACCAGCTGCAGGTTTGAGAGGCAGAGCCTTCAGTTATCAGGCCCCTCTCTGTGGAACCAGCTGCCAGTTTGGGAGGCAGAGCCTTCAGTTATCAGGCCCCTCTCTGTGGAACCAGCTGCCAGTTTGGGAGGCGGAGCCTTCAGTTATCAGGCCCCTTTCTACCTTTTAGGCTTAAAACTTTCATTTCTGATAAAGCTTACAGTTATGGATGGCTCAGCTGACCCTGAAACATCCCATAGTTAAGCTGCTATAGGCCCAGCCTGCTGGGGGAGCTCCCATGATGCACCTCTCCTCCCTCTGCTCTCTTTCCTCTCCATGTACATGACATCATTGTTGTCGCCTCGTGCACGCTCAGGATGGGAGATTGGATCATAGAGAAGTTTCCGTGCGTCTGTTGGTTTCCTTAGCTCGGCTACTTTCTGGCCTAATTTGGAATTGAATGGATTATGATGATAAAATGAGTTGGACTGTAACTGGCAGCTGCTGTTCGGATCTTTATCTCTCTGCCTTCCAGCTTCCCGTGAAGCTGAGGTCTCTGTGAGCCTCGGTCTGGTTCAGGTCTCAGAGTTGGCAAGCTCAGACCTGCCCCGTGTTTCCTCCTCTCAGACGTTCATTCTGCAGATTCTTCAGATGCCTCTCTGCTCTGCGACCTTTCACCCACAGAAGCCGGTCTTCCTCTACCTGGCAGCGTAAAAACACACCTTTACTCTGAGAGTACGAGGGGGCGGGTCTGAAAACCTGCCCTGGGGTTTCATCAGGCTTTGGTTTGTCGAAGCATCTGTGTTGCTGGCTGTCGTCCAGAATATTCAAAGAGGAAGTGAACTGAAGTTTGGAAGAGAAATAAATGTTTTTTCTTCTTGTGACTGTAGTTAAAGTCCACTGATGGGTTGATTTGATGTTTTTGTGAGTGATGAAGCTGGCAGATTAAGGAAATAGAACTAAAGGGACATTTGTTCAGCACTTCTCCCCAGGCTCCTCAGTAATCAGAGACCTTTGGGAGTGGAATGTTGTCCCAGTCCTGTCTGATAGAGGATTCCTAGGAACTGTTTCCAGGTGGTGAAACATCTAGACTGCAGCAGGTCGGTCCAGCAGCTGGACTCTTCTGCCATGCAGGATGCAGGATGTGGTTTAACTTTGTCCTGCTGAGATATGCAAGGCCTTCTCTGAAGATGGGAGCAGATGTTGCTCTAACAGCTGTTTATACCTTTCAGCTTTGATGGAGCCTTTCCAGATGTGCAGATTTCTAATGCCCCCCCCCCCCCCCCATCAGAGATGCAGGCTTTGAACTGAGGGCTGACAACAGCTGGATGGTCCCTCTCCTCTTTAGTCTGGAGGACGCAGCATCAGGTTCTGATCCGTCTGACCACAGAACAGTTTCCCACTCTGCCTCAGTCCATCTTAAACGAGCTTTGCCTTAGAGCCGCCTTAGAGCCGATTGCAGATTACTGAACCTCTGAGAGACTCTGCCTCTGAAAGGTGCTCTTTTTACACCCAAACGTGTCACTGACCTGTTGCTAATTAACCTGATTGCAACATGTTTATTTTCACTCTCCCAGCCTTTTGTTGCTCCTGTCCCAACTTTTCTGAGACGTGTTGCTGCCGTCAGGTTGAAGATGAGCTCATATTTTTCATCAGAGAGTCACTTTCAATTTCTGTTTTTATTTACATTTTTTTACACAGTGTCCCAACTTATTCAGAACCGGGTTTGGAAGCAGAAACATAGATATGGATGAAGAAGCTGCTGCAAACTGATTCTGGACATATCTGTAATTATCTGTGTGTGCGTACCAGCTCTCGCTCTGGATGATATGCAGCACAGACCAGTCGTCTGCAGCGCTGCACAAATCCTCCGGTCAGAGACATGAGCAGAGCCAGACCCAACAGGAACCCTGCAACACAGAGCAGAACCAGCCGAGGCATCATACCACCAGGAGGTTCCAGGCCTCGCTCAGTGGCCCGAGGACCGGGACACAGAGGGCTGCTCATTCTTTTTTTTTGCGGTTTCATTAACTTTGGTGTTTTCCCGATAAACTGCCCTAAAGTTGAGGAGCATGTCGGGAGCAGCTGTTTTCCTCCAACCACTCCGTCACCAAACATTTCAAAACTCTTTGTGGACGTTAGTTCAATAGATTTTAGTTTAATAAACTTAAACTCCTTTCAATGGTGACTTATAATGCCCTTTTTTCCCCACTAATTTGACACAAGGGCTGTGTTCGAAACCGCCTACTTCCATACTACATACTCATCGATCAGACAGTATGCAGAGCGTTTACCCACAATGCATTTCGCTCCTGCCCGAGCCGAAATCAGCCGGCCTGAAGCTGATTTCTCTTAAGCTCTAAACTCTGTAAACTTTAGCAACATTTGAAACATTTTCAGGTGAGAAAGTAGTCGTTTAGATCCCCAACGTGTTGAAAACCTGACAAAATACCGGCTGTTTACCATTTTGTTCCCACGAATTCGGCGCTACTAAAGCTAGCCGCAGTGAGCTAACGCACTTCCGGTTATTTTCACAAAATAAAATACCCGTTGCCTTTTATCATAGGGAAAGCCGTTACCATACAATTGGTGCTTTTGTTTTGGAAACAGGAAGTGAACCTACCCTCGTTGCAGCTAGCTTGAAACTGCCGTTTTGACAGGAAATGACGATCGGCGACGTCACGTTACGTTGCATCTTGGGTAGTTTGAGTATGAGTAGTAACCTCATGATGCATACCCAACATTTCAGAGAATCTAGTATGCATCCGGGAACTTCTCGCTTACTCAAACTCGCTTACTAACTCAGAAAGTTAGTAGGAGTAGTAGGAGAAGTATGCAGTTTGGAACACAGCCAAGGTCTTATTGAGATATGGGACACACGCTTTGGGCAAAAATACCTGTTGGTTTAAGCACAGCGGCTCTACTCTGACCCCTTGGGAAACATATTTTCTGCAGCTACCAGCTCCAGTCAGACCAACAACCCTCCAGCTCTACTTACAGATACATATAGTTCCTCTGTTGATCCCAGGGGGAAACAGTTTAGCAGTGTAACTGTAAGCTAGCAGCAGATGCTAGCAAACAATGCTTTCTCATCAACAGTGATGGACCACGCCGGAGATGCACGCAGCGTAACTCGTAGTAATGCATGTGTACCGTTAATTACTGCCTTTAAACACTTTGGATATAGTAACCTCATTAAACAGTTGTACTGGGAGACCTACATCTTTATCAGAAACATGCCGATAATGTAACGTTAGCACACCGAGAGTTCATTATCTAAGGTGTTAGCGTTAGCTGCTGCTAAAGGAGAAAATAACTCAATAAATAAACCATGAGGAGTTATTTCTCAGATGCTTCCGTTTCCACCAGAAGCTGGCTTCATCCGTCCAGCAGGGGGGATGTAAGTGGGCTCTAAACGTATCTGTTAGCAGCTATTTCTTACAAAGTCTGATCTGGGAATATTCACTCATATCTTTCATTGAACTTTAAATGTTTTGTTTGTGTTCTACATCTTGGACACATCTACTAATATCAATCAAAGAGTCTGAAGACTGAATCAGACTGTAACGACAGCTTGTTTTCTTTGTGGATCCACTGATTATCGGTCTCTGAGGAGGTTTAAGTTGGTTTTAAGGCTCCTGAACAGGATGTGTTTGAGACACTCTGTCATCACAGCTTCTCTCAGCCATAAATCAAAACGTTACTAACAGCCGTGTTTGTGTTCAGAGCAGTCTGAGGCTAACCCTGGGGCAGCCTGACACAGATCCCGGGTCGTATCCTCTTAGAATAGAATAGATTTAGAAAAATACTTTATTCATCCCCCAATGGGGGAAATTCAAATTAGTCAAGTAGCTCAAAAAATTATTAATATTTACAATGATTGTATATTAACAACAACAACAATAATAATACCAATTCTAATAAAAATACTACTACTAACTAATAATAATAATAATAATAAATGACTAAATAAATAAATAAAAATAAAAAAACTCTTTGATTCAGCCCTATTTTTTAAAATCTTTTCCCTTAAAGTTTCATTTCAACCTTTAGATGTAAAATTTAAGTTCATGCGTTTGAAACTCCATTAAGGTACGTTGGTCAGAGCGCAGATGGTATGTGTGACATCATGTCCCGTGTGATGTCGTACCGAGGATGAAACACGTGGTGTAGTTGGGCTCTGAGGGCTCCAGCAGGCACTTCTTGCTGATCACGGTGATGTTTCCTCTCTGCAGGACGTTGAACGAGGCCACCAGGTCTCTGAACATGTCTGAGGCGTAACCCGACCCCTTCACCTGGACCGCCACCGAGACCGGAGCTGACGGGACAGATCAGCGCCGTGGTTATTACTGTTCACAAGCAACAAATAAAAACGACAAACATCCCACAGCAGCCCACAGATGAAATGGTTGAACAGTCCACAGTTTAGGGGCCAGAGCCTGGAAAACACAGCCTCCAGAACCAGAACCCACCAACCGGTTCTGGTCAGAGGAACTCACTGACCTGCTAATGTAAACATCACCGAGATCTTAAACTTTACGTGGAGCCACTGCCAAGACGACAAAACAGGAGTCACATGACACCACCGACTGAGAAGCCTCGCAGCTGCATTTCGGACCTTTTGTAAGCGGTTTGTAAGATGACTTCCTGAGGCCGATGTTACAGTCACAAACGCCTTAAAACAAAGGCGTCCATCTAATTATGTCTAATTCTGACTGAAGGGAGAACATTTCACAGATTAAAGGAAGCAGAATCGCTCAAGACGGTTTCCATGATTATCAAAAGTCAGCCGTGACACCCACACTTCTGACTTTATGATTGAACCAAAGAGCACAGAATCACAGAGGGAACAAAGCTGCCGGCAGCACGAACAAGAACTCCTGTTTTAATGATAATAATCAGCATCCATCCGGTTCTTCATGGTACGTAGGTACAGTTGGACATCATCTGCATAACAATGACAGGAAACACTTTAAAGGTGGCCAAGATGTGTCCGAGTGGAAGGAAATACAGTGCAAACAAAACAAGTCCCAACACAGAACCCTGGGGCCCACCACAGAACCCTGGGGCCCAACACAGAACTCTGGGGCCCACCACAGGACAAAGCGGTTGTCTGAAAGGTGAAAGAAAAACCATTCTGGGGCGGATCCAGTCCCCGGCGCCGGCTCACCTCTAGCGATCACGTCCCCTTTCACCTGGTGGTGCACCTGATCCAGAACCCAGAACAGCAGGAAGTCCAGCGCCACCAGCAGGCCGCCGATGACCAGGTGTCTGAGGACGGAGACCACGCCCACCAGCACAGCCTTGCGCTCCCTGTGTGACAGCCGAGCCTGACACGGGGTGATGTAGGTCTGGCGCTCTCTGCGAGTCAGTGGGAGCACAGAGGCTCCGCCCTCTGAGGTCACCTGCTGGTCCAGCTCCTTAAACCGAGCGTTGATGTAAATGTTGTCAAAGCCGAGTTCCCGGAGGTACCGGCGCCGGTACCACACGGCCCTGCAGCAAAAAGAAGCACGATTAGCACACTCAACAAGCTCATATTTCACATTTGAGCAAATCAGCTGGAACGTGAGATTAAACATTCAATTCTGGCCTCGAACTTTTATTCTGAAAGAGTCTTCCTTACATTCGAACAATTAGTCCCAGATGTCAAATTCCCTGAAAACACTTTTTCAATCATCTGCAGTTAAGAAGCTTTTTGGCATCAGAGCATAAGACTGTGATGAGTGTCGCCGGCAGACTCAGGGACACGTATCCTGATTTTATAACATCATCATGAGACAGACCGAATGCCTGGAAGACAGATTTACTGGAAAGGATTTCATCAGGTCTCCCCTGATGCTCCAGATGTGTGGGACTGTCCAAAGATTCTGGTATGTTGGACAAAGGCAGCTGAACGTCTGTCCAGAAGAGTTAAAAATAACATTCCGGCGAAGCCCAAGTTCTGTGTTCTTAGAACGAACCCGAAGGACTTTCATAAAACGATGAAGCAAACCAAAAACGATCGACTTTCCTTCAGGCAAGAAAACGATGCACTAAATCTGAAAAATGTCGATCCTCCCTCCATCAGAATGTAGAAAACAGAGTTTAAGACGAGGCAAAGAGGAAAAGTTCCTTTATGTAGGACTCATTGTATGGAGCCATTTCGAGGCCATAATGTTTTTTGTTTTTTTTTTGTTCTTTGTATTTTCATTGAGCTTTTAAACACGTAAGAGATATTAAAGGGACAGTTCGCCTCTTTTGACATGAAGCTGTGTAACATCCCATATTAGCAACATCATTTATGAACATCTTCTTACCCCCTGCTGCGTCCTGTGAGCAGAGTTCCAGCCTCGTTTTGGTGTTGATGAAGGTAGTCCGGCCAGTTGGCTGGGGTTTAAAAAATAAAGCGTTTTGCTTCTCAGAACAATATGCGTTCAACAGAGTAATACATTTGCATCACAAAATGGTTCTCCAGGAAAAAGTCAGACCTCACAATCGCTTGGCCCTATTTTCTCTCCCTTCGTATCACTGCCTGCTGTGCAGACCGAAGTCCAGACTGAGCAGCAAAAAAAAAACCTGCTTTATTTTTTAAACCCCAGCCAACTAGCCGGACTACCTTCATCAACACCAAAACGAGGCTGGAACTCTGCTCACAGGACGCAGCAGGGGGTAAGAACATGTTCATAAATGATGTTGCTGATATGGGATGTCATACAGCTTCATGTCAAAAGAGGCGAACTGTCCCTTTAAACACATAAGAGATTTCCCCTGTTCCCTGTACATGGATCAGATTATACTGAACCAACAGAATATTCATTAAACTGTAAACAATAACCTGCTTCCAAACTGCATTCAGAAGCTGAAAAAATATGAACTGAGGGGAAAACGTGTTAAAAAAAAAGCACAAATATGAGAATAAGATGTTTTTCTGCCAGAGAAACAAAACATCAGGGGTTAAACATCTTGAGGATGATTCCAGTTGCTGTGTTCAGAATCAGCTTTATTGGCCAGGTTTGAGCAAACAAACAAGGAATCTGACTCCGGTTAAACTTCACTCTCTAAGTACAACATAAAAGAATAGAATTAGAAATACAGAACAGAGAGAATAGAATTTGAGTACGGGTGGTAAAAAAAGGCTGTGTATGAGAATAAATACAATGTTTATTCTTCTTTACTTTTGGTATGACGACACTTTTGTCTTATTTTATCTTATTTGATTTTACTGTATTTTATTGCTTTCACTGTTCTTTGATTTTATTTATTTTTACTTATTCTACTCTTTATTTATTACTTACTTTGGTACACCGTAACGATTGTTTGTAAAGGGCTGTATAAATAAAATTAGTGGTGGGCATAGATTAATTTTTTTAATCTAGATTAATCTCACTGAAATCTTGAAATTAATCTAGATTAATCTAGATTAAAATGGCTCATTCAGGGGTCCGACAATCCGCGGCGTTCGCGGAAACAGACGTGTAAACTTTAGTTCCTATCCAAACAATAGTCGTTTAATCCTGAGACTGTTGCAATTATCGTGTCGAGTGCATCCATACAATAGTGTAGTAACCCCACGCATACCTTTCTCACTGCAATTAAGTTTTATTTCGGATTTTATTTCGAATTTAGTTTATTTTTCACAACTGCCTCTGCTATTCCTGCTCTTCTCAGGTGTACCTAATGTAGTTTTACATCATTTGTAACGTGATGTATATCTTGTATAACAAATTGTAACTAACAAAACGTTTATTTGTGTCCCTGCCCTCACTTTCCTCATGTTTTTTTCCGCGGGGGTGCTGCACAGCCGCGGGGCCTTCAAGAATTGAACATTCTAAATGTGACGTCACGAGCGAACAAAGCTACCAAAGCAAATTCTCAAGCGAAGCTTCTCCAGCGAGGTCGCTCTTGGTGAACACGCAGCATTAGGGCAGACCAGCTCATTCACATGCATGGCTCCAGCAGTTTCTCTAGCTTCGCCAACTTCTCATATTCAGCACTTGTTGGGAGGGCCAGGTGGTGCTGCTGTTGAGATAGCGTTGTGTGCAGTGCGTCTCTGTTGCGCCACACGCGCAGTATCCTCCCTGCGGCCACCATATTAGGAGCGCTGTCTGTTCCTACAGAGCAGATTTTGTCAACTATCCCCCACAGATTAGCGACTTCCATAAACTGCCTAGCACAGGCTTCTGCAAAGTGGCGTTCTTCTGTTTTAATCACACCTAACGGCAGACAAAGTACATCAGCCCACACCCGAGCTAAAATATCAAGGTAAAAGTCATCACAGTTTGCTTAGGCTACCTATTTTGACCCAGTTCCCAACCCAACTTTGAGAATAGATTAACGGCGATATTTTTTTTTTCGCCCGATAAGACTCTCAAATTATCGCAGCACGTTAACGCCGATAACGGCCCACCACTAAATAAAATACATTTACATTTAACACCGTGTTCTGGAGCTTCCTTAAGAGTGGCATGAACTGACCTCAGGAAGGCCCAGGCGAGCAGGACGAGGCTGCTGTACGTCAGCGGCTCGCTCAGCATCTGAAACATTTGCAGATCGGATGAAATCTCCCTCATGATGTCCTGAGAAACCTGCTGCAGAGAGCGGCTGCTGTTGGCGTCCATGTCGAACTTCACAGAGGCTGTGATGTTGAAGTCGAACTCCCGCATGATCTTCTTAAACGCTGCAACTGTGGCTGAAAGAGGTCAGAGACTCAGAGATGAGCTGGGGCCGGAGAGAAAGAGCAGCAGATAAAAAGTTAGGTGAGGAACTCACGGGCTGCCAGGCGTTGTTTTAAATGGCCAGCGATGTAGGAGGGGATGACGCAGAAGAGTTCCCCAGCTGAATGTGAGAGTGAACAAAAAGTGAGCCGGTAATGAGAATTTAAAGCTGAAGAAGAAGAAGTTCCTTTTCAACAAACAACTTAAACAATCTACACAAACATCTCAACAAGCCTGCGTCTCCACAACACAAGAGGAGGCATTTTTGGGGGATGCATCTGTTCGCTGTGAGTTTTTATGAGATACATCAATATTCCAGAATGGCGCCGCCCTGCTGGCAGCTGCCCGCTGCAGCTGCCCGCTGCAGCAGCTCTTTATTTGCATTTTCTTTAGATTTTTTTCTGTGAAAACACATTCCTGAGCTGGTTTGGATGCTTTGCTGCTGGAAGAAGTTTTCTACATTTGTTATGATGCGTAACCATGGCAACGGGAAAGTTGTTAACCCGTTGGAGCAGCTGAGTTTTCCAAAGTCCAAAGTAATGCATGGAATAAAACCCAAAATCGAGATGAGTTGAAGAGGAGACGTCTTGGATGCAGAGCAGGAACAAAATGGAGGAAAAGTAGGAGGAAGTTTAAAGCATTTCTTCCTTTGATCATCAGGGGAAATGTGAGATCACTGGTGGATAAAATGGACGAGCTGGTTGTCTACTGAGAGAGTTCACCTTAGTTACCTGCTGACGCTGTGTATGACATTATCAGCTGAGCTGTTGCTAAGCTACAGAAACAACAGCCCAACCCACTAATGGAGACCTCTGAAGGTTTCTACCACACCTTCCTCTCTGCTGCACTTCAGCTGGTTTAGGTTTTATTTTGTTATCTGTAACAGCAGCTGATCTTTATTAATAATTAATAATACTGCAGGGATATAGTTTACCTTGAAAGTTAATTAAATCCAGTTATAATGGGTTAAAAACTGTGCTTTACTAACTGTCCATTTTTTTAATCAGATTAAAGCAGTCTCACAGTATTCAAGGTAACCGTACCTGACAAACAGTTTGTCTTTAATGTTCCAGTCTCAGAAATCAACAGAAATTATCTCTTTTTAATTCATGTGGTTTCATATTCAGATTGCATGATGTAGATGATGTAGTGATGATGTAGATGATGGAGTGATGATGTATATGTAGTGATGATGTAGATGTAGTGATGATGTAGATGATGTAGTGATGATGTAGATGATGGAGTGATGATGTAGATGTAGTGATGATGTAGATGTAGTGATGATGTAGATGATGGAGTGATGATGTAGATGATGGAGTGATGATGTAGATGTAGTGATGATGTAGATGATGTAGTGATGATGTAGATGTAGTGATGATGTAGAGATGTAGATGGAGTGATGATGTAGATGATGTAGAGATGATGTAGATGGAGTGATGATGTAGATGATGTAGTGATGATGTAGATGTAGTGATGATGTAGAGATGTAGATGGAGTGATGATGTAGATGATGTAGAGATGATGTAGATGGAGTGATGATGTAGATGATGGAGTGATGATGTAGATGATGGAGTGATGATGTAGATGTAGTGATGATGTAGATGATGGAGTGATGATGTAGATGAACGCACCGCGAGCGAGGTTGCAGAGTGGAAGGAAGCCGTCCACAATGTCACACAGGAAGTCGAACTCCCCCAGCAGGTCAGCGCAGTCGCTTCGAGCCTCGGCGAACACCTGCCGACACTTCCTGTACGGAGCGCCGAGTTTCTCGTTACAGATGTCTCCGATGTCCACCAGGAAGTGGAGGACGTTCCTCAGAGTGCGAGCTGCAGGGTCAGAGGTCAGAAGACACTTAACAAAGACACACCAACGAGTTTATCCCATGTGATGTTTATGGATCAAGATTCAACCACAAATCTTAGAGGTGTGTGTACTTCAGAAGCAGATAGTTTTTAGGTTCTCAAACGTGTCTTTAAATCAAGGACGAGAAACCTAAGAGAACGTAAAAGCTCAAACAAGAAGCCGAACACGTCCACAATTATTTCACAAATTACAATAAATAACTACAGACTATGGCAGCTTTGTTGTTCTCCTTTGAGCTTCATAAAGTTGTAAGAAATAGTAATGATGGATAATTAAGTCAAAAAACACCGTCAAACAGCTGCCAGTTTGGGAGGCAGAGCCTTCAGTTATCAGGCCCCTCTCTGTGGAACCAGCTGCCAGTTTGGGAGGCAGAGCCTTCAGTTATCAGGCCCCTCTCTGTGGAACCAGCTGCCAGTTTGGGAGGCAGAGCCTTCAGTTATCAGGCCCCTCTCTGTGGAACCAGCTGCCAGTTTGGAAGGCAGAGCCTTCAGTTATCAGGCCCCTCTCTGTGGAACCAGCTGCCAGTTTGGGAGGCAGAGCCTTCAGTTATCAGGTCCCTCTCTACCTTTAAGACCAGGCTTAAAACTTTCCTTCCTGATAAAACTTATAGTTAGGGATGGCTCAGGTGACCCTGAAACATCCCATAGTTAAGCTGCTATAGGCTCAGCATGCTGGGGGAGCTCCCATGATGCACCTCTCCATGTACATGTGACATGATTGTTGTCATTAACTTGTGTTTCTCTCTCTCAGCAGGTGTCCCTGGCCTGGTGTTACGGTGCTTGTTGTCCCCTCTTTCTTGTCCTCTCAGCCCCCAGCTGGTCCAGGCAGATGGTTCCTGTTTCTGATTCAATTCAATTCAATTCAAATTCAAAAATACTTTCTTTTATCCCAGAGGGAAATTAAATTTTGATGTAGCTCAATTAAATCAAGGAGTTATTATAGATGCTGATGGCTGTGGGCAGGAAAGATTTCCTGTAGCGGTCCGTTTTGCATCCAAACTGAAGAAGCCTTTGACTGAAGAGACTCTGTTTTCCGATAACAGTCTCATGGAGAGGATGTTCAGGGTTGTCCATAATTCTCTTGATTTTATGCAAAATCCTTCTTTGCATTATTGTCTCCAGAAGTTCCACAGTCGTCCCCAGAACAGAACCAGCCTTCTTTATCAGGTTGTTGAGTCTTTTTAGGTCCCTGGTTCTGCTGCCCCAACAGATGACGCCAGAGGAAATGACGCTCTCAACAACAGACTTGTAGAATATTTGCAACATCTTGTTGCAAACCTTGAAGGACCTTAGCTTCCTCAAGAAGTACAGTCTGCTCTGTCCTTTCTTGTAGATGGCTTCACTGTTGTGTCTCCAGTCCAGTCTGTTGTCCACATGAACACCAAGGTATTTATATTCCTCAACCACCTCCACTTCTTCTCCCATGATGGAAACAGGGTTTGATCTGACCCTGTTTCTCCTGAAATCTACAATCATCTCCTTTGTTTTGTTAACATTCAAGATGAAATGATTGTTCCCACACCATGCCACAAAGCGGTCCACCAGCTCTCTGTACTCAGCTTCTTGTCCATCTCTGATACACCCGACCACTGCAGAGTCATCTGAATATTTCTGTAGAAGACAGGAGTCTGACTTGTACTGGAAGTCTGAAGTGTACAGAGTGAAAAGGAATGGTGAGAGTACAGTCCCCTGTGGTGCTCCTGTGCTGCTGATCACCTGGTTAGACACACAATTCTTCAGTCTGACAAACTGTGGTCTGTTTGTCAGGTAGTCATTAATCCAGGTGATTGTTGAGGCCTCCACCTGAGTCTTCTGGAGTTTTAGACGAAGCAGATCAGGCTGGATTGTGTTAAATGCACTGGAGAAATCAAAGAACATGATCCTCACAGTGCTGCCTGCTTTGTCCAGATGACAGTGGGTTTGTTGAAGCAGGTGTATGATAGCGTCTTCAACTCCAACTCCATGGCGATAAGCAAACTGCAGGGGGTCCTGATATGTGCTGGTTTGCTTACACAGGTGGGTCAACAGGAGTCTCTCCGGGACCTTCATGATGTGAGATGTCAGGGCAACAGGTCTGTCATCATTGATGTCTGAGGGGTGAGTTTTCTTTGGTACCGGAACCAGACAGGATGTCTTCCACAACAGTGGTACCTTCTCTTGGGTCAAGCTAAGGTTGAAAAGGTGTTGCAGAATCCCACAGAGCTGCTCTGCACAGGCCTTCAGGACTCGGGGGCTGACACCATCTGGACCTGCAGCCTTGTTCCGGTTCAGTCTCTCCAACTGCCTCTTCACCTGACTTCTAGAAACAGAAAAATGTGAGGGGGAGGCAAAGGGGACAGCAGCATCTCCTCATTTGGTTGAAGACAAACTAGTGGAAGCAGAATAATCCATGACTGAGGTGGAGGTGGAGATGTTACAGGAAAGCTGTGGGTCAGAGGAGGGTGGGATGTCTCTTTGGCTGGGAACAGGAGGGGAGGATGGTGAGCTTGTTCCTGAACTGAACCTGTTGAAGAATGTGTTCAGCTCATTTGCTCTGTCCAGACTTCCATCCATCCGATCCTCCCTCTGTTTGAGGCCTGTGATCTTCTTCATTCCTGACCACACATCTCTGATATTGTTCCTCTGCAGTTTACTCTCAAGCTTCTTTCTATACACCTCCTTGCTCTCTCTGATCTTGACTTTGAGCTGCTTCTGTATACTCCTCAGTAACTCCCTGTCTCGCTCCCTAAAGGCTCTTTTTTTCCTGTTCAATAGTTCCTTTAGCTCACTGGTGATCCAGGGTTTGTTATTAGGGAAGCATCTCACTGTTCTGTCGGGGATGGTGTTGTCCACACAGAAGTTTATATAGTCTGTCACACACTCAGTCATGGCATTAATGTCCTCTCCATGTGGCTTACAAAGAGAAACCCAATTGGTTGCATCAAAACAACCCTGTAAGGCTTCTTCAGCTTCATGTGACCACTTTCTAACAGTCCTTTTTGTGACAGGTAGTCTCTGGACAAGGGGTTTATATGCTGAACAGAGAAAAACAATGTTGTGATCTGATTTTCCCAGGGGAGGTCTTGATTTGGAAATGTATGAATCCTTGACATTTGTGTAAAACAAATCCAATGTCTTGTTTTCTCTGGTAGAGCAGCTCACAAACTGTTGAAAAGTTGGCAGTGTAGCAGAGAGTGAGGCATGATTAAAATCACCAGATATTGCCACAAAAGAATTGGGGTGTTGTGTCTGTATCTTAGCAACAACGGAACTGATGACATCACATGCAGTGTCGGCAACAGCTGAGGGTGGAATGTAAACAGCCACCAAAACAACACTGGTGAACTCTCTTGGCAAATAATATGGACGAAAACTTACTACCAATAGTTCAATGTCAGGACTGCAGAGACGACTCTTCACAGTAACATGTCCTGGGTGACACCATCTGTTGTTGACAAGCACTGCCAATCCACCCCCTTTCCTTTTCCTGCTACTCTTTAAATCTCGATCTGCTCGTACAGTCAGGAAGCCCGGCAGAGAGACGCTGGAGTCGGGGATATGATCCTGCAGCCATGTCTCAGTAAAACACATAATGCTACATTCCCGATATTCTTGCTGAGTCCTTGTCAAGGCTAGAAGTTCATCCAACTTGTTAGCTAACGATCTTACATTACCCATGATGACGGATGGCAGAGATGGTTTGAACTTACTCTTTCTTTCTCTCCTCTTTGCTCCTGCTCTGCATCCACGATGCCTCCTTTTCAATTCCAGTGGGATTTCTGGCTTCAGTTGTCGAATTATTTCTGCTTTTCCAATGTTAATCAGCTGCTCCCTGTTGTAAACCACCTTGTTGCTATGGTGATGCATCATAACAAAAGAGTAATATATACAAAAGTATTGGGAAAAATCAATCCAGCTGCACACCTGATGGAGGTTTCTTCCTGTTCAAAGAGAGTTTTTTCTCTCCACAGTCGCCTCGTGCACGCTCAGGATGGGGGATTGGATCAGAGAGAAGTTTCAGTTAGTCTGATGGTTTCCTTAGCTCAGCTACTTTCTTTGATTGGCTCGGATTGTATCTTTTAGGCACCTTGAGATGGCATTCGTTGTGATTTGGTGCTATGCAAATAAAACTGAATTGAACAGATATTATGTCTCTAATTTAGAAAAAGAAAATCTTTTACAAGAAAATCCAGAAAGATCAATTAAAGCGGAGTTAACACTTTTAAAAAGTGACTCACCGACGTGACGGACGCTGTCTGCCAGAGTGTTGATGAAGTTCTTGACTCGTCCTGCGACAGCGTAAGCGTTACTGCTGATCTGTCTTATTTCGTCCAACACAGCTGTAAACAACAACAACAACACAAACTGTTGGTTAAATCTGCTCCATTTGGAAGTGAAGCTGCTCAAATGTTGTTTTTTCTTTTTTGCTAAACTGGATCAAAGCTGAAGAAACAAGGAAAAAAAACTTTGAAAACATGATGAATCTGCTCAGAGGACTTAACTGTTGGAGGAACGGGGTTTCTTTAGTGATTACGGCAGCAGTAATATTGAACAGAAAGTGGGCGTGTCTTACAGAAGAGGGGCGTGGCTGCTCGCTGCATCAGTTCCTGTGTTTGATTGGCTGCCAGCTCGGCTCCACACAGCAGGCTGGACGCGGCTCGCTTCGTGTTTTCCAACGTGTTGTTCAGCGGTCCAGACAGCAGCACTGACACATACAGGAGGAGGAGGAAGCTCCTGCCACGTGCTGAAACACAGAACAAGAGTGGCTTTGGGAGCTCCATCTGTATTAGGATTTCAAATCAAATTTATTTGTATAGCACATTTCATGTACAAAACCAAGTGCTTCACATAAAATAAAAGCATTGCAGCAGGGAGTGGAAGAGGCATTAAAAATACATAAAAGAATATAAAGAGAAACAAATAAAATCATTTAAATGAATTGAAAAACAAGCAACAGTCCAGATAAGTTCAAAGATATCGTGCAGATTTCATGCATAGACACATGAGAACAGAAATGTTTTTAACCTGGATTTAAAAATGTCTCCATTTGGTGAAAGTTTAATCTCCACTGGCAGTTTGTTCCACTTGTTTGCAGCATAACAGCTAAATGCTGCTTCTCCATGTTTAGTCTGGACTCTGGACTGGACCAGCTGACCTGAGTCCTTGGATCTCAGAGCTCTGCTGGCTTTATATTCTCTGAACAGATCACAGATTGTAAACCATCAGCAGGCTTTTAAAATCTATTCTGTGACTGACTGGAAGCCAGAGTAAAGATTTTAAAGCTGCTGTGATGTGTTCAGATCTCTTAGTCCGGGTTAAAACTCCAGCAGCAGCGTTCTGGATGAGCTGCAGATGTTTAATGCTCTTTGTGGGAAGTCCAGTTAAAAGAGCGTTACAGTGATGGAGTCTGCTGGAGATGAATGCATGGATGAGTTTCTCCTGGAAACCTTTAATTCTGTTGATGTTTCTGAGATGGTAAAAAGCTGCCTTGGTGACAGCTTTGATGTGGCTGCTGAAAGTCAGATCTGAGTCTATCAACACTCCGAGGTTACCGACTCGCTCAGTGATTGTAAGGTCCCGAGTCTCAAGATATTTACCAACGCTGACCCTCTTCTCTTTGCTCCCAAACAGAATGATCTCAGTTTGGTCTTCATTTAACTGTAGAAAATTCTCTCTCATCCAGGTGTTTACTTCCTCCAGACACTGACACAGCACGTCTGCTGGGCTGCAGTCGCCATGGTGACAGAGACACATAAAGTTGTGTATCGTCTGCATAACTGTGATAACTGATTGTAAAGTTCTGCAATATCTGACCCAAAGGGAGCATATACAAGTTAAACAGAAGAGGTCCAAGAATTGACCCCTGGGGGACTCCACAAGTCATGGCCACTCACTCAGATTCATAGCTGCCAACTGTAACAAAATAACTCCGGCCTTCTAAGTAGGACCTGAACCGGTTAAGGACCGCTCCAGAAAGTCCAACCCATATCTGCCCATTTTTAGAGCTCCGACTCTGTTTATTGGCTGTTTTTTTCTGTTGTAAAGTAAAGGTGTCGAGCTTCTAATTCTATAATAAAAGAAAAACGTTGAGGTGTGACATGTGTCTGTAAACTCTGCTGACTGACCTGTGCACAACGAGGGCAGCATCACCGTGACGTTGGCCCGAACACCAGCCGACAGTCCCATACCGAATGCTGTCAGGCCGGCCAGCGCCACCGTGGTGTGGACGCAGAACCACAACGACTGTTTCTGCAGGAGCAGAGCCATGATGCCGTACAGGGACGCCAACAGCAGTCCAATCACAAAGGCTGCCAGGCTCCGCCCCGCCTCTAAAAGGTGAGCCCTGACCTTCCTCGCTCTGCTCGGGTGAGAGCGTCCAGCCGACCTGAGAACACACACTGGTGTTATTCTGCTCACCAGAGCCACACATGTCACTACTTTGTCACTTCTCCTGGCCAAAGTTAATTTGTTTTTAAGTGGTCATGACCTTGAGAAAGCCATCTATGCCCTAATAAGTTCAAGGTCAGACTATTTTAATGCTCTTTATGTGGGCGTCTCCCAGTCTTCTCTCAGCCGCCTTCAGCTGGTGCAGAACGCTGCTGCCCGTCTTTAACCAACACCAACAGACGTGTGCACATCACTCCTGTTCTTAACTCCTTCCATCGGCTTCCTGTCCTTTAGAGAACTGATTTTAAACTTTTAAACGTTTGTTTTTAAAGCTCTTAACAGCCTTGCCCCGTCGTATTTATCTGAGCTTTTAACAGTCCTGGTAGAGCTCTGAGGTCAGCAGATCAGTTTCTGCTGGAAGTGCCCAGGTCAGAATACAAACCCTGGGGTGAGCCAGCCTTTTCCCAAAGCTGCCCCCAGGCTCTGGAATAAGCCCCCCGTCCAGCTGCGTCTTATTTCTGACCTGGGCCTCTTCACATCTGGGCTAAAAACCTACTTATTTAGGATGGCTTTTAATACCCAGTAGTATGATGACACCTTTAGCTTATTCGATTTTGTTGTATTTTATTGCTTTCAGTGTTCTTTTATGGTTTTTACTTATTCTTCTCTTTATTTATGACCTGCTGTAAAGCACTTTGGTACATCGTAAGGATGGTCTGTAAAGGGCTGTAGAAATAAAATACATTTACATTTACTTCCCGTATCTCTGCTCTCAAATTCAAGTCCAATGAGGACATAATTCTTACTTTAAGTTTCTCAAAAGCCAACAACAAATCCAAACAACAAAGCTACAGAAGCACATGAAAAACTCCAGAGATATCTGCTTCCTTTGGGTTTTGTAGAGTGTATCTAACAGGTTTAAAATAATTTAACATTATCATACAATGGATAAAATTGCATTGCAAAGTTCCTGTCAAGATGCCCTGAAAGCTTTCAGCTTCTGTAGGTCCATTATGAGGACCATTTCCTCTAAATGGGCTTAAAGATGCTTTAGACACACATTTACATTGATCGATGCCTTTAAAACCACAACTGAGAAAATGATCTGGTGTTGTGTGACACAGTGATGTTATTGGTAACATCTCGTTTTGATGTGTCATGTGGTTCTGTGTTATCTGGGCGGTTTGCTCGGGAAACCCAGTTAATTTTCTTATTTTAACCTGTGGCCATATAAATGTAAATGTACTTTATTTATTCAGCCCTTTACAGACAATCCTTACGGTGTACCAAAGTGCTTTACAGCAGGTAATAAATAAAGAGAAGAATAAGTAAAAACAAATAAAAACAATTAAAGAACAGTGAAAGCAATAAAATACAACAAAATCGAATCAGACAAAATAAGATAAAAAAGTTTTATTAGCCTAGATTTGAAGAGATAGGTTTTATTTTTTTAATATACTTTTTATAAAAAGGGACAAACATTGAATAGAAAGAATGAACAAACGTTATCTTCTTAAAGTGATACTCCGGAGTAGATTCAACCTGGGGTCATTTGAACCGTGACATCCAGCCAAGTAGCCCACCCGAAGTTTTTCCGATATTGGCTGAACATCAGCTGAGTTACAGAGTTATCCCGAATAGCTTCTACAAGCGCTGACGGACCCTGGCAGTATCTCCAAAATTACCACACTAAAATCACATGCCATGACACCAAACTTCTACAGTAGTACAAATATGGTCTGTACTCACAAAACGATGCATTTGGAAGTTTGTACATAGTCCAGGAGTTTATTATTATCAACACAAGCCTGATAGCATCCCTGCAGCTAAAGCTGCGTCGACGTCACTTCCTTGATCTGGGAGCTTCAAAGTAAGATGAGGGTTGATCTACTACTGTAGACAACAAAGCAAGGCTGCTCAATTTCTCCATTGATCAAATAATTTCACAACTCTACAACATAAAAATTCATAAAAAAAAACATATAGAATATAGCATATACTTTGTTGTCTACAGTAGTAGATCAACCCTCATCTTACTTTGAAGCTCCCAGCTCCCTGAAGTGAAGTCGATGCAGCTTTAGCTGCAGAGAAGCTATCAGGCTTGTGTTGATAATAATAAACTCCAGGACTATTTTCAAACTTCCAAATGCATCGCTTTGTGAGTACAGACCATATTTGTACTACTGTAGAAGTTTGGTGTCATGGTATGTGATTTTAGTGTGGTAATTTTGGAGATACGGACCAGGATCCATTAACCCTTGTACGAAGCTATTCGGGATAACTCAGCTGATGTTCAGCCAATATCGAAAAAACTGCGGGTGGGCTACTTGGCTGGATATCACGGTTCAAATGACCCCAGGGTGAATCTACTCCGGAGTATCACTTTAAGAGTACATTAAAGCATGACACTTATAGCAAGATTTAGTTTTTTTTATTTAATCTTTGGCCAAAAGAAATAAGACAAGTTGTTGTTTTATGTTGTTGAAAGTCGCTGATAATCGTTTTTGGTGCATTAATTCAAGTTTTCATCAGCACTGATCTTCTTTATACCGATCAAAAATGCAACGGAAACTTTGGCTTGTCCCGTCTGGGCTACTGTATTAACATGGTTAAGCCGGCTCAGACACACCCCACTGTGTAAAAAAAAACACTCTTATTTTCAAATTCTTAATAAATGAAAACACAGTGATGAATATTACAATGTATTTGTGCCAATTCGTGCTCTGAATATTACACATAAACATTAAGAGATTAAAAAGAAGAAAGAACAAAAAAAGAAGGTAAGGCTAATGCTAACAGCCTCAGAGTGGTGTAAAAAGAGAGTGACGACACTCCCATAGACTCCCATAGAAAGAAAGGAATGCGGAAGTCACGTGGGTCACGGAGACGCCCACAGTTCCAAACAAGAGACGCTGCTCCGTTAACCTGAATTGCTCGTCAAGAACAATCACTGGTAAGTTAATAAAATAACAGCATTTCAAACGTTTTTTTTACATTTTTAAGCATTAGTTATCAGAAGTATACTCTTAGACATCGTTATTTTTACATTTGGTTAGCATGAAATATCGGTGTTGATGTTAAAAATGTAATGGATTTAGGGACCTAGCTTAAATCTTGGTAACGGGGGCTAACACGAGGTAATTAACGGGATCATTTCACCAAAGTCCGTTAACTTTTTGTTGTCAGGTGACATTATGTAAAGTTGTTTTGATTGTTAGGTTTTAAAACATTACCAAAATGCTACCAATACTGCTAATACAAAAAATGCTACTGCTACCATTACTTAAATGCTAGCTGTTTTACTTCTGATGCTACTATAGCAGGGATGTCCAAAGTCAGTCCTCGAGGGCCGCTATCCTGCAGGTTTTAGATGTTGCCCTGCTTCAACACACCTGATTCAGATTAAATGGATCTCTTCAACAGATTGTTAAGTTCTACACAAGCATGTTAATGATGTCTTGAACCTCTAAAACCTGCAGGACGTCGGCCCTCGAGGACCGACTTTGGACATCCCTATACTATAGCTACTACTACAAAAATAATGATAATGAATTTTTTTAGAGGTGCCTTTCAAAGCACTCAATGTCATCTTCCAAAGCACATAAAAAAACAATAGAACATTAACAATAAAAATATGAATACATTTTATTTATTTGTTTAACAGGAACAAAGCTTATAATGCATATAATTTTCCAGATTTAGCTGCAAGCTCCTGCTGGTGGTGGCTGTTCCTGCTGGCGGTGGCTGCTGCTGTTCGCGGAGGCTGTTGGTGTCTGCTGCTGGAAGTGGCTGGTGCTGGCAGAGGCTGCTGCTGCTGGTGGTGGCTGCTGCAATTGGAAGCTGCTAGTGGTGATTGCTCGCCTCACTGATGGCTGCAAGAAGATGCTGCTGGTTGCTGGAGGTTGAGAAGGAATGGAGAGGCCAAGTACATCCATGGCAATAAGCAAAGTATTTGGTAGTGGCATCGATGTTATGGTTTGTGGTGCAGGAGGTTGAGCCTTCTTGGCCTTCTTGTTCTGACTCTTGCTGCCAAGGTAACCTTTACTCTTGTCTTCTCTCCTTTTAGCCCTGATGCACTTTGCTGCAATCCTTAACCTCAGCCTGACATATTTGCAGATGATTTTTCTCTTCACATCATGGCATGATGGAAGGCTGCTATCCAGAAGAATGGCCTCCTCTTTCAGCTGTTCCACTGCATTGGAGCACTCCATGAGAGAATCATCTGTCCTCGAACGAAACAGCTGCTCCACATGCTGGATGACAGTGAAGACCTCATCAGATGGCCGATAAAGTGCACCCTGTTTGAATTCCTTCAACTGCAGCAGAACAGAATTTTCATGTGCATCATCTGCATTTTGCACAAGTGCATCCTTGCACGTCTGACAGAGTGAGCAGCTGAAGACGCACTTCACAATATATCCGGCCAGATGGTACAGAACACAGGAATCTGTTTTTGAGAAGGTGGGTGGTGATGTCAGGTCGACCAGCTGCTCCACTCTCAGACCTTCAGGACTACTGGTATTGGTTTTGGTCTCCAGGAAGTCTGCTAGGTGGTCACAGCTGTCATCCAGGTAACTGCCTGTATGCACTGTGGACAGGAACTGTCCAACAGTGACAGCACGCAGGGCATAGTGGAACTCCACAGGTGTTGGCACGGGGTTCCTCTGACGTATGCATCCAAACGTGTTTTCCAGGCAGTCCTGCGTGAACCGGCTTGTGAGGACAAATTTGTGACCCTGACTTAACTGATCTTCCTGGACCTGCAGTATAGTTGTTGTGGCCATAACCAATCCTGTCTGTACCGGCTTCCAGCTGCTCTTTTCCCCTATCTTTAGGCCACGAAAAAGATGGATGCTTTCTTGGAGAAAGCTGATGGCCTTTTCGTACTCACCCATTTTTAAACGAGAGATGGCAGTCACAACATGGCGGGACGACATAAGGTCAAACCAGTGGTCCATCTTCTCAAGGAACCATGATGTGGTGAGGTTTGATTCAGGACGCTGCTCCTCCTGTACCAGGTACTTTAAGGCAGCACTTGTCGACTTACTGAATACGTGCATGGCTGAGCTAACTTTCATTTTGTCAAAGTGGTTAGGTTCCAAAATGCCCCTGGAGAGGTTGGGAGCCAGCTTTAGGGCCATGCCCTCTTGGTAGGACACTAGATCCTTTAAGGGACCAACAGACACCACACTGGACGGTAGGTGCTCTTTGGTCACAACATCTTGTGGAATGGTGATGGTCTGACCACGGACAAGGGCACTCTTCAAGTTCTTGACCAGATGTGGAACATCTGCCATGAAATAGAGCCGCCGGTGTGACTCTATGGGATGTGGAATCCAGGGCTTATCACACGTCACTCCAAAAGCTCGCCACATTGCTCTATTGGGGCTCCCCATGTCACTTGTGACATTAATGACATGAAGCCCTACAGATGCTGCTGCCTCCACTATAGCAATGATGATAGGCTGGTAGACGGCACCATTGGTGGAATTACTGCTGTAGTGGTATGCCACAACTTGCTTCCACCTTGTTGTTACTCCAGCCAGCATGAAGACACAAGCGTGAGTTGCTCTGCCATTGTGGCCAGGCAGTGTAACATTGCCAAATAGCTTTCCTGTCCCCAGATGCAGCTCTACGCTTGGGGTGATGGCCATCTCATCCAAGGTTAGCACACAATCCCTCTCCATTTGATTCATGCTACTAACCTTTAGCTTCAGCATGTCAAAAACCTCCTCCAACACTCCTGGCTTGAGTTTTACATGCTGCATTCGTCTTTGGACAGTGCGGATGTCTGGCAGAGGGATCTTCATGTTTTGCAGGGTTTTGTATCCTGTTGTGCCTGCTGTGAATCGAATTTGAATTGCCTTTTTGATGGTCTTATTTCCCCACCGAATTGCCCCTTTATTCTTTTGGCCGAGTGCATTAATTTGGTCCTGATTGAAAATTGAGGTAAACTTTTGTTGAAGGTTGTTGTTTCTCCTCCTAAGTGCCAAATTTTTTTTTTTTTGTTGTGTTAGAGCCCTCTCTGCTTTTATCCTCATAAATCTTTCCTTTCTTAATTCCCTCAGCAGGTCCTCCACACTGGCCCTGTCATGAGTGGTCCCTGGCTGACTGGTCCCTGGCTGACTGGTCCCTGGCTGACTGGTCCCTGGCTGACTGGTCCCTGGATGAGTGGTCCCTGGCTGACTGGTCCCTGGCTGACTGGTCCCTGGATGAGTGGTCCCTGGCTGACTGGTCCCTGGCTGACTGGTCCCTGGATGAGTGGCCCCTGGTAGTCTATTGACTTCATTGTCACCTGATGTATCCCTCTCACTTGCCTCTAACTGCACTTCAATTTCTCCCTCAATATCTGTAATAACAACATATTGTTGGTGTTATATTCCACCTACACTACATCTCTAGAAGTGAAATTGACATGTCTTTTGACGATAGCTTTATTAAAAAAAATACATGAAATGGGAAAAACTGTAAAAACTGTGGAAAGACTGTGTTCACTAGTATCATACCAAGGTTTGATTTTATGCAGTAAGTGTGGTCATCAGGTGTTGTAAATTCTGCAGAAGCCATCATCCTCAAAGGTGTTTTCCTCCTCTTGGGCTTGGGGCGATGGATGAAGATGGTTGGGACAGCATCTGGTTTCAACTTCTGTGTGCCTCTTTTTGTGACCATAAACTGGTTGTCCTCAAAGTGTAACTGCCGGGAGGTAATGATGTCATAAGTCGTAGGCTAAATTCAGTTTCCCTTGCATACTTTACATTTCTGTTGAACTGTTATTCTTTACATTCAGGTGTACAATGCCCTTTGAAATTTATCATAAAACCTCTGTGGCCATAACTTACTTCACAAAGTTTTCTGTTGTTGTGGTCACTTTTAACCTGAAAGTTTTGCCTGCTGACCATTGCCAACCATCTTTTCCGGCGATCAATATCCTTGGGGAAGCCATACATCCGGATTCCTTTTTCGGAGCGATTGCTGCATCCAAAGGCTGCACAACCAACCATGGTAAATCCACTGATCTAAAAATGATGTAACCATAGCTGTCTTGAACTTGGAAATAATCAAAGATCACCTGTGACACATGCAGGAGCCCTTTTCCAGGCAGTCTTGAGTGAGGTGGCAGTGAGGACATTCTTTCCCTTTTTTCCAGAGCCCTCGTGTGTGTGTGTGTGTTTATGGTTTCATTGCCCCACTTTGTCTGTTAATGGTTTATGTTTAACACACACTGCTGTTATTGTTCTAGTTTGTTCTTATTGATAAATAATATATTATTTATAGTAATAACAATAATACAGTTTTATTATTCTTATTTTTTTCTTGCACACACACACACATTTGTTCTTGTTTCAATAATTTTTCAATAAAAATCTTGTTTATTGAACAACTTTTGTACAAGTCATACCTATTCCAGTCCATCAGCTCTAACATAAATTGTAAGTGTGAATAGTTTGTAGAGTAGCTTGTAGAGTTAGATTTATTACTATTGACTGATCATATTCAAGCATATTAGTTTGATCTGGTACATGGCTCCATCTTAAAATCTTAACCGTTCTGATGCCTGTCCTACAAATATAACTAAATGTCTTTTAGTCTCCTACGTGTTCTTTCAAAAAACTAAAGTTGGTAATAAAGATAAAAAGTACTTTGGAAAAGCATTTATTTCACAAAACAGGAAAGTGCTGAGAGTGCTCAGTCCAATAATAGTAAAAAATAAATGGTAACTTGTTTTTCTATTTACAAATGCAGAAACAACGAACCGTTATGAAGTTAGCATCACTCACGTAAGTGAAGCTAAACTAGCTAAGCTAACATGAACTTTTCCCTCCAAAAGTTTATTAATTTTTATCATTATTAAAATATCATTAATTCACTTTCAATTGTCAACCCCACAGTTCAAAAGCATAATGACACTAACATACAACATACATTTACTTTGACTTTGATATTTACCATGCAATAGCACACGCTGTACCATACGAGACAATGACAGCTTGCGGTTTGTTTGGAACTCCGGAGGCTTACATGAACCACGTGACAGCGCTAGCGGCGACTTCAAAGCGTGTCGCAACTCTGTATTATTCTATAGCTCTGAACAGCCTTAGCTTCAGCGACTTATTAGCTTTAAACGAACACTGTTAGCATGAGGCTAACTGCATTAACTTCGGCTACATGTTAGCTTTAAGCTAACATAAAAAGCAGTAGTTAACATTTGTGGACGGTTAAGTTACCTTTTCAGTATTCCTCTGATTGTACGACTGTCCACGCCTCTCACCACCTGAACTTTGATCTCACACAGGTGTGTTTTATCCTCCGGACCTCTCATTTTTTTATTGCTACCACACCAACTGACACATTCTCCGGTAACCAGGAGACCAGAGGAGCTTTACGTCACCAACAGAAGCTTCCGCTGCTAAACAACCTTTATATTTGCCGTCACCGTGTAGTTAATGAGACTTTTTGAGGATAATAGAGGATACCAGCCACCACAGGTGTTTCATCCTCCAGACCTCTCATTTTTTATTTATTTCAAACAAACTTTCACACCAACTGACACCTTCTCCGCTAATCAGGAGACCGGAGGAGCATTACGTCACCAACAGAAGCTTCTAGAAACTTCTAGAAACTTCCGCTGCTGCCAAACAACCGTTATATTTGCCGTCACTGTGTAGCTAATGAGACATTTTGAGGATAATGGAGGATACCGGCCACCAGAGACCGTCTGTTCTCAGCAGTGAGCTCCCCACTGGCAAAATTAATCTGTTTCTCTAATGGCGGTTTGTTTTTTAACAATCCAGCTGTTTCCGCTTCTTCCAGATGTGCGCAGGTTTTTTCTGACTGTACACCGGTTCCTCTTCAACCAATCTGAGGAGTTTCCGGTGGTTCACCTGGTCCTCAGAGCGCTGTTTGGAGCGGTGAGCGGCGCAGGTAAGTTACCGGCAACACCTGGCGGCGAGTTGAGCTGCTCAAACATAACGACCGTTGGTTAGCAAACGTCCAGAGCGAGGTGCAGCGGAACCTGCCTAAAAATCATCAAGTTTCTATGTTACCGTCGGTATAACAGCGATTCAGATGCTTTTCTTACACATTTCTGGTTTCTTTACAAACAGGAGTTGATAACGGATAATTCGGCCCGTTATATAATGGCTCAAATGTAAAGAAATGTGCTGAAATGAGGGTTTACACCTGTACAGGTACAAATGAACCTGCTCTGCCTGCATGGCTGCCATTATGATGTAATTTGGGCAAAAGCATTTATAGTACTTTTAGTAAATTGTAAAAGTTTACACTCTTATGATAGATATAGCCGTTTAAACAAATTATCTATGATAGTTGTAATTATGTCTATGGTTGTAATGCAATAGGTTTCTTTCACGTGACGTCACACCTGCATTGCGAGAGCGGGAAATTCAGTTGGAGGCAGGAAGTGACCTGAAGATTTCAGTCTGAAAAAATGTCCGTTTTGTTCGTATTACGGTTGCTCTAATTGTTCTAACCGAGAAAAGGAAAAGTTTTTTTTTTTTATAGTACCGAAGATAGTCGTTCACAAAGGTGATAAATGTAAAAAGCTCACTGAACAACGCTGTAAAAAGTGGATTTTAAAGTGGCCTGCTAACAGCTAATGTCTGCAGCTGCCACTTCCTCAGAGGTACGTTAGCTCGCTAACTTGGTTTTTGTGGCTGTGTTTATATAGCTTTAGTTTGTCGTTATTTGCTCATTTTCTTAGTAATGATCATGATGTTCCCGGTAGTCTAATGTGGACTTCATTGGGACTTTTTTTGGCTGCCCTAGCTTTGGGTGACCTTGACTAGTTTGTGACGTCAACAGCCTCCATTGTCGGCAAATCTTTAGATTCTGTCGAAAGGTCACTCATCTTCATGAGATGCGGGTCATGTCCGATATATTTGTCGGTTAATTGTTTGTTACTTTGTCTCTAAACTGGCTCTAAATCCGTACATGACGGACTCTGCAACGGTTTCCTCCATTTTGACTTCCTGCCCTCCGTATGAACTCGCCGCCTTCGCATCATAATCACAAGACTGAAACCCGGCTATTTCAATGTCTATGATTTAAACTATATCAGAATGTTAAATTAAGGTGGTTTTATACTGATGACAATGCCTTTTATTTATTATTATTATTATTATTATTATTATTATTATTATTATTATTTTACAATGTCTTAGTGTTTTTTCCTTAAATTTTCTGCAGGTTAAACACATTTAAATGCTCCTTTGATCAATCTTTGCTTGTTTTTGTCACCAGTTAAATGTGTTCTTTATGATGATGGATCAGATGAAAGTGATCAGGCTGAACACTGTTTGTTGTCTGTTCCTCAGTCCTGTTCCTGGGAATCGCCCACAGCCTCCCTCTGACCTTTGACCTGAAGCTGACGGCAGGGGCTGTATTTGTTGGTGAGAACACATCACTCGCGTCATTTCTCTGAGACACGTCGGCAACATTCAGAGAGCTGACAGCAGTATATGTTGCAGGTGTGTGTGTCGCTGGTGGGGCGCTGTCCTCCTCTTTCAGGTGTTCAGCCCTCCTCGTGTTTCCCAGCATTCTCGGCTCTCGCGGCCGCGCCTATTTGATGATACTGATGGTGTCAGTTCTCTACAAAGGTAAACAAGCACACACTGATTCAGTACAGAATTATTTTCATCATCACTTATTCTGACTGATTTATTACTGGGGGGGAATAAAGTGAGGAGGAAATAGATATAAATTAAAGATAAAGTACTAAAAATAGAAAAATTAATTTACCAATAAAATAGAGAAACAATAAATGTAATATATAAATAGTAATAATAATAATAGAATTTATAAAACTAGTAGAAGGCGAGGGTGTATAGATGTGTTTTTAGCTGCTTTTTAAAGTTTGCAATATCTGTTGACTGACGAATATACGCTGGTAGAGAGTTCCAGATTTTTGGTGCATAAAAACAGAAAGCAGCCTCACCCGTCTTTTCATATTTCATTTTAGGAATATTTAATAAAGTAGCACCTGATGATCTTAGAGCTCGATTTGGAACATATTCTGTGAGTAGTTCTCACATGTACGGAACTTTTACTCGGCCATTTTCATGTTAAAGTTCTTCCAGACGGCGGAGTTGACAGAACCAAAGTCATCTGTAAACACTGCCAAGTTGAATTGTCTTCTCAGCGTAGTAGTTCCAGTCTAAAATATCACTTAAAGGCAAAACACACAACTGATAGCAGCAAGTCATTCAAGGAAACAGACAGTGGAGCGAGGCTTCTACATAAAAACTACAGAAAGATGCTGATGTTAAAAGTGTGTTTGCACAACAAATGTTATGGCACTTTCATTCATATGGCAGCACATTTAAAATAAAGCTAAATGCTAAAAGCTATACGCTACTTTTGGATTAATTTTTGGATTTTCTGTACAAATGCGATTAATCGTGATTAATCAGGGAAATCATGTGATTAATTACATTAAACATTTTGATCGTTGCCCAGCAATAATAAAAAGTAACGTACAATAGTCCTGATCAGCCTCATTTCTTTATATTTTATATAAAAACAGGAAGCAGCTGATTCACTGAAACATGTTCAAACATGAACATAAACCCAGAATCTGAGGCAGAAACAGAGTTTGTTCAGTTCTGAGCAGCTTTAAAGTGAATATCTGTGAATACCCTTCCTTAAGAACGGCTTCTTGACAGCCACCCTTCCATGGAGCCCATTTCTGATGAGGCTTGGGCCAACAGCAGATGGATCAGCTGAAGGTCCAGATGCATCTCTCAGCTCCTGTGTCAGGTCTTTGCTGGATTTTTCCTCTTTCTTAAAGCAATACTATGTAACATTTCTACCTTAAAATAACAGCTTGAAAAAAATTGTGCGGCTAGAATGAGTTTTAATATTACGATCGGCCTGTCTCCTATGCCCTTCGGGGGTCTGAGTTGGAAAAACTGCGCAATGTAACTTTGCTGGAGCGGCCCGGGAGCTGAGCGGAAGTACTTCGACTTGCTTTCTGGCACACCTACCGCAAAAACAAATAGACCCCTCTCACGCTCCCAGGTACATTTGATTACTCTTACCTTCTCGGTCGACGTAGCTTGCACCTTCTGACTCCTCGCCGGTTCGTCAACAAACGTGAAACGTGAAAGTGAAAGGGTGTTGTATTTACGACAGTGTAACCGTACATTACCTCCAAGCCTGTAGGGGGAGCTCCAGAGTGGGCTTTTTGAGAAGTTACATTGTATTGCTTTAAAGGAGAAGTTCAGTTTTTTTTTTTTTTTAAACCTGGACCTTATTTCTGGCATAGAACACGTTCATCTACTCACCGATAACAGTTTGGTGAAAGTCGGCGTCCTTCGGAAGATATTTAGATCACTTAGATCGGCGTATATCCATATAACGGGAGAGAAAAGGGCAGAGACAATACAGCCTCTAAATAAGGCATTATCTGTCTTTATTTCACCAATACTTTAAGACAAATGAATGAATGAACGCGAATTATTCCACTGTTAGCTCAGAGCTGCCGTGTTGTTGTTGGAGGCTTTCTTTACCCGGGTCACTTTGGGATGATGTCATCGCCGCGCGCCGCTGCATCACAGCTCATTCACTCCGGTAAGGATGTCCATCGTACTCAGAGTGGTCGTCAGAATCTGATAAATATTCTGCCATGTTGCACAAAACCAGCAGCAGCAAACTGTGTGAATAAGCCGACCGCCACAGAGCATGCAGTGAATCAGCTGTTTCCAAATGTCCGAACAACAGAGCTCCCAGAATAATAACCGATCACCTGAAGCATGCGGATCAGATCTAATCAAAGAAAACTGGACTCGTTTCTCTGTGATGAAGCAGTTTTATTGAAGAAAGTCAAAAGGACAAATGTTTCCTGCTCTGAACATGAACTCTGGACTTTGTGCTGTTACAGGAAAACTGCCTCAGTTAGACCCTCGTATCAGTTTGACATTTTCTCCATCAGATTCCACAGAAACTCTGAAATGAAGACAAAAGGAAACACTTTGTTCCTTCCTTCAGAGTCGTGTTTGCTGTGGAAATCTTCTTTAGTTCTCACATTAAAGCTGATGAAGGATCTCCTGATTCTGTGAATCAAACTCCTGATCAGCAGTGATATCCTCCATGGCTGCACAGACACAGGAAACAGCAGCAAATAAACAGCAGAGCAGCAGAGACATCACAGCAACCAGCTGTCAGCAACAAGCTGATAAACACATTTATTCCACTTTACACAAACTCTGCTGTGGCTCTATAAGAAAGCCCGATCCCAGCACAGAGCGGCTGAGTGAATGTGGTCTGGACTCTGTGGAGGAGAGTCATGGTTCCAGAGACGCTGTAGAAGGACAGAATACCTGCTCTGTGATCCAGGTACACTCCCACTCTGGAGGCCCGAGGACCTGAGATGGAGGTTAAGATGCTGTTGTACAGAAATGTATAACTGCCTGAGTCAGAATGTAATGCCCAAGATTTGTCATTAGATCCAAATCCACATTCTCTCCCATCTCCTGCTCTGCTGATGTTCTTGTATGCGACTGCAACACCAACATATCCTCCTCTCATCTTCACCTCCCAGTAACAACGTCCAGTCAGACTCTCTCTGCTCAGGACCTGACGAAAGTAAGTGAATCTGTCTGGATGATCAGAATAAGACTGAAGATGATCCATAAATGTCACTTTTCTGTTCCCCTCTGACAGTAACAGCTCTCTGTGTGCTGTGTTTGGATCCAGTGTGATTTCACCTGAATATCTTAAGAATCCAGCTCTGCTCTCTGGTTCTGGTTCTGGTTCTGGCTTTGACACTTCAGCGACTCTCAGTGAGATGTTGGCCCATTCCTCTCTCAGGATGTCCTGTAGTTTATCTCTGAGCTCTGACACAGCTGCTGTCACATCCTCAAAGTGCCTCAGAGGACGGATCTGGATGCTGGATGAGTGTGTAGCCCCCCTGAGTGCTGCCACTGAGGGGCAGCTGTGCAGAAACTGGCTGTGATCCTCTGTGTGTGAGAGCTGCTGCAGCTCAGCATCTTTCCTCTTCAGCTCAGTGATCTCCTGCTCCAGCTTCTCCTGAAGCTCTTTGACTCGACTCCCTTCGGCTTCCTGCTGGGATCTGATCTGCTGCTTCACATCAGAGCTTCTTTTCTGGAGGAGACGGATCAGCTGGCTGAAGATCTTCTGGCTGTGCTCCTCTGTTTTATCAGCAGAGCGATGGATGGCCTCCAGCTGCTGCTGAAGCAGCTTCACATCTTTCTCTGCGTCCTGGATTCTCTGCTGGATCTGCTGCCGACTCCCCTCCAGCTCTCTCTGCCTCTCAGTCCTTTCTGCTGCAGCTGACACTGTGTCGTGGCCTTTATGTTCCTCCACAGGGCAGAGATAACAGATGCACTTCTGATCGGTACGGCAGAACATCTTCATCACCTCACCGTGATCAGAGCAGATGTTCTCCTGGAGCTTCTTGGAGGGCTCCACCAGCTTGTGTTTCCTGAATGGAGCTGAATCATAATGAGGCTGAAGGTGTTTCTCACAGTAAGAGGCCAGGCAGACTAAACAGGACTTGGTGGCTTTCAGCTTCCTCCCAGAGCAGACATCACAGGCCACATCTTCAGCTCCAGCATAGCAGTGATCAGCAGGAGCAGCACGGAGTCCAGTCTTCTTCAGCTGCTCCACTAAATCAGCTAACATGGTGTTTTTCCCCAGGACAGGCCTCGGTATGAAGGTTTCCCTGCACTGAGGGCAGCTGTGGATCCCCTTCTGATCCTCTCCATCCCAGTGGCCTTTAATACAGCTCATGCAGTAGCTGTGTCCACAGGGAATAGCCACCGGATCCTTCAGCAGATCCAGGCAGATCGAACAGGAGAAGCTTTCTGGGTCCAGCTGAACTCCTTTCTGCGCCATTTCTCCTCTCAGATCAGCCACTGAGTCGTCTGTTCCTGCTGTAAAGGACTCCTCACAGCTGGCACTCTGAACACTTTGGACTTTAACTGGTGTCATCAGGCTCTAATCTTTCCAGGAGGAGGAGAAACTCGAGATAATATTCAGTAAGTAATAAAAACTGGGTGGTTTTATTCATCATAAAGACATAAAACAGCTCAAAGTCCAGCTTACTGTGTGGTTTGGATCTGATTTCAGAGAACGAGCTGATGAACTTTTCTGAGATGATTAACAGACATTAAAGGTTTCTGCTGCAGGTTTATTGCCTGTTCGGTTTCCTTCACTTTTTACACTTCAAGCATCTTTTTGTTGTTCTTTACCAGCTGTTTGAGTCACAGAAAACCATCTTTAGGACGAAAAACTTTATCAACACGTCGATGGGACGAACTAAAAGAGAATCAAATCTACACAAATGAAACCACAGAAGAAGAATCATCATGAAGAAGCAGATGCTGTCACAGTGAAATAACGGCTCAGACTCGGCCGTCACGGCCAACTTTTTTTATTTGCACGTCCACCGAGTGTTAACAAACCATCAGAGGTTAGCGTCCAGGTGCACAGCACGGGGCGCTCTATGGTTCCTGGTGCTACTCAGAGGTGTTTATTCCAGTCTGAAGCTAACAGCACCTGACTCACAGGTAAACCGCCACACCCCCAGTTCACAGTCCAGTTCCTCATATCTGTTGCTTATCCACTGATTAACAAATAGGGATTTCTCCCTTGGGTCCCTATTTTGAACGCCCCAAACACACAAAACTTACATTTACTACGATACGTTTTAGATTTAAAGGAAATTCTGTCGATGCTTCTTATGTTGGGTGGGTGTGAGTGGGCGGGGCTTAGCAGAGGAGGCGGAGTCAACTGATTCAAAATCAGACGTCAGACACCCTGATGTCTGCTGCCAGGAACAGAAAGAAGGGATTTTTACTAGGGCTGGGCAACGATTAAAATGTTTAATCTAATTAATCACATGATTTCCCTGATTAATCACAATTAATCGCATTTGTACGCAGAATCCAAAAATGAATCCAAAAGTAGCGTATAGCTTTTAGCATTTAGCTTTATTTTAAATGTGCTGCCATATGAATGAAAGTGCCATAACATTTGTTGTGCAAACACACTTTTAACATCAGCATCTTTCTGTAGTTTTTATGTAGAAGCCTCGCTCCACTGTCTGTTTCCTTGAATGACTTGCTGCTATCAGTTGTGTGTTTTGCCTTTAAGTGATATTTTAGACTGGAACTACTACGCTGAGAAGACAATTCAACTTGGCAGAGTTTACAGATGACTTTGGTTCTGTCGACTCCGCCGTCTGGAAGAACTTTAACATGAAAACGGCCGAGTAAAAGTTCCGGACCCTTCTCCATGTTTGGTGGATCCGCCGATTACTTTCTTTTCCTGTTCCACAGCAGACAGCAACAGACTTTTACAAAATAAAAGCCTGTGAGCAGCAGACTTTTACAGAATAAAAGCCTGTGAGCAACAGACTTTTACAATAATAAAACCTGCGTTAATGCGCGATAAAATATTTATCGGCATTAAATAATTAATGCGATAATAACGAGTTAACTCGCCCAGTCCTAATTACTAGGCAGGTGGAAAGTCTTTTGCTCTTCTCTCCACCCTGCCAGAGTGGCTTTTGACCATCTGCCCACAGTCTCTTCAAGAGCTTTATTTACAGTGAATGGGACACTTGATGATTTAAAGGAAATTCAACGATGTTTCGGCCTTTTATTGACGCGTCCGTGGCCATAAGTGACTGAACAATCAGAGCGTGAGAGTAATGGTGTTCACAGGGACGTGTTTCAGGACTTTTAAATTCAACATTTATACGGGTGACTGGTGTCTGAAGTAGAACAGCTGTAACATGCAGTGTAAGGCTGGCGATACCTTCATCCGTCACCTAATGATTCAGTGGGTGTTGCGTCTGTTTGCAGCTCAGTTATCAGTGTGGTTGTTTTCTGTGACTTTGTGCTGTTGTGGAACAGACAATGAGCATAAAGTTATGATTTAAATGTATTTCTTAAAGTTTTAACCCTAAATGTAGAGAAACAGACAAACGCCCCGTTCAGATGGAATCAAACGTCTTTCTGATGCTGTTGTTGGTTCGGTGATAAATCCTGTTTGTGGACATATAAGTACACTTCCTGTTTATTATCTAATACTGTGGTGACGCAGCAAAGGGGGCGGGGACTCTACTCCCGCGAGGACCAGTCTGGTGAGGAGGAGGATGCGAAGATGTCTCACTCTGTGCACATTCTGTCCTCTCTGTAAGGAGTCTTCAGGAATAGTTTTCCAGGCTTCTTGAAGGACATCCCAAAGCTCTTCTTTGGATGTCGGCTGACTTAATTTGTTGCTTTGCTTAATCTGAGCCAGTGGAAGCATGTTTATGAATGTTGAACAAAAGAGGCCCCAAAATTAAACCCTGAGGGACTCCATATGCCATTTTTGTCCAATCAGAAGTGTGATTACCTGTAGACACAAAGTATTTTTTTTGTCTTTTAAACAGGATTTAAACCAGTTTAATGCTGTGGCCGAAGGTCCCGCCCATCAAACCCAGCAGATGCTGTTTAATTTTATGTCATTAAAGACGGTAACCAGTCTGAGTGCTGTGGGGAGGATGGAGGCCTGGGCTGGAACATGTTCAAACGCCACTTTTTAAGCCGAAAAAGGACTCTAATATGTCTGAAATGATCGACATAAAAACGGCTGCCTGATTTTCAGTCCACTTCTTGTCTCCTTTGGCACAGCTCAGCCTTTTCTCGCTGTTTCCCTTCCTTAAGAACGGCTTCCTGACAGCCACCCTTCCATGGAGCCCATTTCTGATGAGGCTTGGGCCAACAGCATCCACACATTGTCCCCTTTAGTACTCACTAATGGGGGGGACCAGCCCTCTGGGACAGGATGCCTTGACTCATATTTGGCCCGCCTTCATCATGCCTTTCCTCCAATTCTGCTCATTTGTGTGATGCTGGAAAGAGTGCGACAGAAGGGCCACAGACTGCTACTGGGGGCCCCTAACTGGCCAAGGCGGCCATGGTTTCCAGTGCTGCTGAAACTACTCCAGGGGGAATCATGGCGCCTCCCAAGAAGACCGGACCTCCTCTCTCAGCTGGGGGGACGCATATGGCATCCGGATCGGAATTCAGTACGAATCAGAACGGCGAGATCACCGCGCTGTTCGCCCGAAACAACAGACACTCTTGAAAGAATAAGTGGCTTGCCGCAGTCTCTGGTGGACGAATAGCCGACGCACCAACCCTCAGGTTACGAGACAACCAGCGGCGAGCCAAATTTGACCTGCTATCCAGTTGAGTTTTCCTAATTGCAAGAAGATAGAAGGAACAGATTGCGTGATGACGGGGGGGGGGGGGGGGGGGGGTCTTATACTGGGGCGTGCACCCTACCTCATCACATGGTCACAGGTGAGTTTGTTGGTATAATAACTCGACCTGCATATATGTGAGATGGAGATATCCAGTGCTGAAAGTACCGCCCTCTGAAGGTCAGGAAGAATTCATAGAACCGTAGTTACATCCGTAACTCTCGTTCTGTGTGGACACAACACTGGTTCATCGCTTGAGTTAGGAGCCTTTTTCCTGCCTGAATGGTTCATAGCTCAGAGTTAAGTGGCTGAACAAAGAAAAACCACATTCCTCTGAAGATGCTCAGGTACAAGGACTGGACTGAAGATGAGGGAAGAAGCAGAAAATGTCCAAAGAGAAACTCTGGAAGAGCTTCAGGAAGCTACATTAAACTGTTTTACTGAGTGTTTGGTGAGAAGGAACCTTTTAACTCTTTAATAAAGTCGCTGAAAGTGACATAAATGTTTGCTTTTGGTCTTTATTGTAGAGATATACCGATCAATCGGCCGCCGATTTTATTTATACATTTTTATTTATTTATTTTTTTTAAGCCGGTTTTATATCCGATTGGACAGCCGGTCACTGTCGTAATTTACGGTTTTCGGCTGATCAAACTGACCCGCATGAGCGGTGCGTAGCAGCTCAACACGCCCAGAGCTAAAGAGCTAAAAACTAGCAAGACTCTGGAAGAAAACACGTCACTGATCTGCACTTATTTCACTTTGTGCCAGGAAGAGCCAAAACAAGTCAAGAGTAAGCCGCGGAGGATCTACGCCTAAGACATTTGGAACAACAAACTTAATACGCCACTTGGAAAAGAAGCACCTCGGTTTGTTTAGCAAATATAAGGAGGACACTGCCGCTAAGAGGAGGGATGCAGCAGAGTCGCAGCAACCACAGCAGCCCTCCACCGTGGCTGCTGTGTTCCACATCAACACTGAAAAGTCCACCGCCACCTCTAGGTTCCCAGATTGGGATGAATAAAGTGTGTGTCTGTCTGTCTGTGGCACTGGACGAGCAGCCGTTTAGCGTAGTACGGGAGAAAGGCTTCGTACATCTGAAACACCCGAGTCCACTGTAGAAATTACCAAGTAGGCGGTACTTCTGACACGGCGCTGCCAGAGTTGTTTGAGAGCGTTTTAATGTTGGTCAGCGTTGTAAATAAATCTGCTCAGGAGGCACTGTTCAAACTCTCACTCTACACTCTTAACCCGAACTAGTTGAGTTTACTAGAAAATCGCGTGGAAACCCGTTGCCTTATCCCGTTTAAGTTTTTACAAAACATGAAACTAAACCTTTTAAGTTGTATTGGCATAGATAACTTAGACATATTCAAGTTTACATTAGTAACCTTTACTCAAAACCATTAGTTCACATAACTTATCTCTTTTCTGAGGTCTAGCCAACCATTTTAGGTCAAATGCACATAAATATATATTAAAGCATTTCTTAACATCATTTGTTGATATAAGTAACGTATTGTCTTCAAATTTTAATTAATGACTTATACTGTTTTGATTTAGAGTTCGTATATACCATTGTAGTAATGGTAGAGGTGGAGGCAAGAAAAGGCTTAGTCCAGACTTCCTCCTGCAGTAAGCACTTTTATCTTGACAGACAATTCACAGGAACAATAGTGAATTTCAACCAACCCACATGTATTCGAACAAGTGGTGGTAACTTTCTATCTCACCACTTTCAGTTATGGTGCAGATTTAGTTAAAATGCAACACGAACAAAAACCTTGTACTACACCGTCACTGCGTACAGAACATAAACATAAACACATACAAACTCTACCACAGCACTAAATACAGCACATAAACGGGGAACAGAGAGCACCCATAATGCAATGCGGCAACACACCCACAGCACGCCACAATATATTGTTTAAAAAGAAATTTGTATGGGAAGGAAGAAATTAAAAAATACTTTTAAATTGTTCAAGTTATTTTATTTCAGAAAACATTGAAATTAACAAATAAAAATTAACACAAATAATTCACTGCAGCAATAATGAATTAAGACTGGTGCAGTCTTAAGCTAACCTTTAGCAAACGTTTAGCAACCAGACCGATCTTAATAATTGCTTTACACACTCTTCCGTCTACTTAGTGTCGTTAAAACTACTTTAAAACATCCACAGTTTATTTTTAAATACACAATTCAGTTTTCTCCAAAAATCGAGCTGGTCACGCTCTCACACAGGACGGGTCTTGACTCTCAATTGAACTTCAAATAGGCTCCGCCCCTCCCTCACAGAACGTAACTTTATATGTAATCTCTGCTTAACATGATCATTTCAGTGTATATTTTCACATTTCTAATCCAAAGAACTAATTTGATTTAGTAATTACATAGATTTTTACAAAACATAATAGAATAAGTAATGAACACTAAAACGTTTAATTGAAAACAAATTCCGGGTTTACAGTGTATATCTTATTTGTGATGTTTTATTCTTGAAAAGGGGGGTTACGATAACATATAGCCTACCACTAGTTGTGGTTTTAATTGCAGTTATATAAGCAAAATGTTGTCTGGGGGAAGGGTACTCAAGCCAAACAAATATAGTGTCTATTATTTGATTTTGATGGTTTTGGCAGGTCAGACCTCCTTGGAAATCGGTATCGGCCAAGAATTTTGCAATCGGTGCATCTCTACTTTACTGTCAAACATGAGACTAAACCTAACTGATGAGGTGTTTCCACAATGAATGTGGGCTTTAACGTGGCTGTGCTGCAGCTCAAAGCTCCATCACGAGCGTTCACCAACTCTTAGTGTGGAAACTCTCCCTCTTCTGCACTCATGGCTGAATCCCATCGTGTCGTTCCAGGTCCCATCGCCAACATCCAGCGAAACGCTGAGGCGGCCGCTCTATCTCTGAGCTGCAACCTGGACCTGCAGGTCCATCACAGCAGGTTGCTATGGAGACACGCCATCATGCCGTTTCTACGTGTCACAGAAGAGCTGATGGTGAGAGGACCTGCAGCCATCGCTGCTGCGCTGTGAGGCTGTGCAGCGAGCGCTTCAGTTGGTGTTGGACCCACCGCTCAGCATGAAACGGGACTCTGGAACAGCTTTCACTGAGTGTTGCTGCTTCAGCTTCTGCTTCTGCTTATGTTTCATAAACGCAGTGAAGCTGCTCAGAGGAGATACTGAAATTCACTTATTTTAACAGTTTCACACTAAGTAACAACCGTTAAAAAACAAACTGTTTTTTGTCCCTATGGAATCAGAAATAATTCACATCCGAGACACTGAAACTACAGATAATCCAGCTGGGTTTGAATCCCTCCTCAGATGGTCCCAGCTGCTCTGTTCATGCTCCAAACTCCCATCTTTCTGCATGTTTTAGTGTTTATTTATCTGGCTGAATCCTCCATAAAGCTGCTCTCATTCACAGATTTTTGTCAGAAACTGAAGCTGTGAAACTTCCAGACTCATAAATGATGATTTAATAACCACAGAATCGCCATTAAAGCAGCTCAAAGACGGCGTCTCTGCAGTGAATTCAGCTGAAGTTGGATGGAGCAGGATGTCTGGGAGGTTTTCAGTCAGTAACTGGTGGACTCAGCGGTGGATGCAACTGTCCTGAGTCCTGTTTCACTTGAATTAAATCAAATCAAATTTATTTGTAGCACATTTCATGTACAAACAGTTCAAAGTGCTTTACATAAAATAAAAGCATTGCAGCAGGGAGTGGAAGAAGCATTAAAAATACATCAAAGAATATAAAGAGAAACAAATAAAATCATTTAAATGAATTTAAAAACAGGCAACAGTCTAGATAAGTTCAAAGATATTTCATGCACAGACACATGAGAACAGAAATGTTTTTAACCTGGATTTAAAAATGTCTCCATTTGGTGAAAGTTTAATCTCCACTGGCAGTTTGTTCCACTTGTTTGCAGCATAACAGCTAAATGCTGCTTCTCCATGTTTAGTCTGGACTCTGGACTGGACCAGCTGGCCTGAGTCCTTGGATCTAAGAGCTCTGCTGGCTTTATATTCTCTGAACATATCACAGATGCATTCTGGGCCTAAACCATTCTGGGATTTGTTAACCATCAGCAGGCTTTTAAAATCTATTCTGAAACCACCTTAACTGACCATCTGCTCTGTAATTGGGCCAAACAGCAGCGTTAAATTTCCCCATGTCATCAGGGACAATTCAGTCAGACTTATTTCACAATCCAGAGTTTATTTAGCTTTATTCTGATATTATTGTTTCAGTTTTCTCATCATTAACAGCTCTAATATCTATTTTTTAATTTTTTTTTTTTTACTGGGAATCAGAAGAAGGATTCACCCACCGTGAGCTGTGGATATCCTTCCAGAACTTCATCATAATCTGTTAAAAAAGTTGCCAGATTGGAGCTGACGCAACGTTAAAATCTGCTGAATTTAGAGCCAAACTAAATCAACTGCATTAACTGCTCCGTCTCCCGTTTCTGTCTCAGGGGGATAAAGCAGAGTTTCAGTCGGAGGCTCAGAGCGTCAGCAGGAACTTTCAGAACATCAGAGACGAAATCGTTCTTCAGTACGGATACGACCGATTCAAACCTAAACCTGGCGGCGGCGGCGGGAACAGCACGCAGGAGCAGTTCACCACCAAGACCAGGATGCAGTGCGACAGTGAGCCACACCTCCCGTATAGTGTTGGGCTACATCACATTTCATCACATTACGGTCATTCTGCAGACGCTTTTATCCAAAGCGACTCACAATCAGTGTGTTCCACATCGGTAGGCAAAAAGAACTTCAGCTCACAAGAAATCATAAGTGCATTTCCTTCCAAAACCAAACAGCTAAGAGCAGAACTAGTGCTAGAGTAAGTGCAGTAAGTTAGGTACCGAGACACATGGGGAAAATAAAGACAATTTAAAAAACAAATAAGTGCCTAGGAAACCTAGGATTAATTCACTTTTTTCACCAACATGAATGTAAAATGTGTCCTGATAATACGTTTTTTTTTTTCCCTGTTTGACGTTACGGTGACACTGCACCAAACACGAGGTCTTATAACTGCACTCATCATCAAATAGAAGAAAAACATTGGATGTAATGCACAGGAAATAAATGTGACATTTAAATGTTGTTGATGTTAAAATGAATCCAACTCTCAGTCCGCAGCAGTGTGGACATGGTTTCACAGCCACACCACCGACTTCTAAGAGCTCCTTTAATCGATAGTCACAAAGCAAGATGGGTCTCCATCATCATTCCTCGAGGTTGGCCTGTTACATTACATCACATTACATTACATTACGGCCATTCTGCAGACGCTTTTATCCAAAGCGACTTACAATAAGTGTGTTCCACATCAGTGGGCAAAAGAACTTCAGCTCACAAGAAATCATAAGTGCATTTCCTTCCAAAACCAAACAGCTAAGAGCATAACTAGTGCTAGAGTAAGTGCGGTAAGTTAGGTACCGTGACAAATGGGAAGAAAAAGACAGTTTAGGAAATAAAAATAAGTGCCTAGGAAACCACACTTATTCACTTTTTCACCAACATAAATGTAAAATGTGTCCTCATTTTTTCCTGTTTGACGTTGTCACGGTTGTCTAGGTACCGAGACAAATGGGAAAAGAAAAAAGACAATTTAGGAAACAACTAAGTGCGTAAGAAGCTGGGACGAAACGGGTGACGTCCTAGGAGGGCGGATCTGGGTAGTGTTTCCTGAAGAGATGGGTTTGCAGCCTGCGGCTCAGCTGTCCTGACATCAGGTGGGAGATCGTTCCACCATCGGGGTTTCAGAACAGAGAAAACAGAAATAAATGCAGAAAGTTGAGGATAATAAGCAGAACTTATACAGAGTGTATCACAGCCGGGTTTATAAAGCCCTTTTCAGACAACATGTAACATTAAGGAATCCATCGATCTGTTGATCGGAGCAGTTTCTCCATAAATCTGAGCTGTTGTACCAAGCAGCTAACTGCAGTTCAGTCCTTCTGCAGACTGTTGGATGATTTCCTTTGTTCCCTTTTCATTATTTCTTATCCTTCACGTGGGGCACATAGTGCACAAGCAGCTGAGGCTTTACAGCAATAAGCCTACCCAACACCAAAATCTACCGTGAATATTAAGAATAATACATTGTACATATGTTATATGCCACTCCTCACATTTCCATTCTTGGAAGGAAAAGTATGTATTTTTAGTTAATATGATTTTAAACACAGCGTGATGGAGCCCCGCCCCCTACTTTGAGTGGATTTGAGCATAAATATGTAAGCCTACAGCTCACGTTACATTGATTTAAATGCAAACAAGTGGAATTAAAACAATATGTGTTATTAATTACCCTACCTTTTCTAAACCCAGAATGTTGAAAATGTAACATATAATCCAATTATTATTTAAGTAGGTTAACCATGCCCTGTCCCTCGTCGTTGTGCAATGCGCATCTCCTGAATAAAAGGAGAGATGGATCGCGCTTTTGAACTTCTTTTAGTTAGGCTTTATTTCTTCTCAGTTGTTTTCAGCAGCAGGAGATCATTATAGCTTTTATATTAAACATGTTTTTAGTTAGCGGGACTGCAGCTTATCACCGCTCCCGCCCGCAATGAGCTTTCAAAATGTGTCCCGCGCCGCACTGCTTTGCGTTGGGTCCCGCGGGAGTGCAGGGCTCTAGTTTGTTCCTCCACTCAGGATCAGAACCAAAAGCCTCTCCCTTAACTGGACTGTTTGGTGTTGTTCTTCACGGCTCGTCCAGGTGTGGTGGCCCTGGGGATGCAGCGCTGTGCTGATTGGTTCAGCCGCAGGTGGGAGGAGTGCATGGCGGCCATACCTGTTCCCGTCATCAACCACATCCTGTGTGTCTCCATGAAATTCCACTTCCTGTGTGACGTCATGAGAGGTGAGTGATGATGTCACGGCTCACATGCTCCCCAGGTTTGCAGCATTTATTTGCACCTGATCACTTATCTCTCTGCTCTCATATTGGTGTTGAGTTTAGAGATTTGGCCTCTAATTCAGCTTCTGAAACATTTAGTCCTGAATCTGGAGGCGTACAGCCTCCCTCCTCCACCTGATGACTGAGGGCTGATAAATGCTCCCAGGGACAGAAAGAAGGCGTTTTTTACACAATATGTCACCTTTAAAGGGATTTAGTGTCTCAGCTTACTGAAAAACACGCATCAGAAAGCACCGATGGGTTGATTCTGTTCCTGGAAAATGTATTGAGCTTTAAGTTTAAGGATGATCAACATCAGGAAACAGTGGGGGTCATAAGTGGTTAAAGGGATAGTTCGCCTCTTTTGACATGAAGCTGTATGACATCCCATATCAGCAACATCATTTATGAACATTTTCGCATCACAAAATGGTTCTCCAGGAAAAAGTCAGACCTCACAATCTCTTGGCCCTATTTTCTCTCCCTTTGTATCACTGCCTGCTGCCGACACTGCGCCTGTTACGGTGTTTACTGCTTGGTCTGCACTTCGGTCTGCACTTCGGTCTGCACTTCGGTCTGCACAGCAGGCAGTGATACGAAGGGAGAGAAAATAGGGCCAAGAGATTGTGAGGTCTGACTTTTTCCTGGAGAACCATTTTGTGATGCAAATGTATTACTCTGTTGAACGCATATTGTTTTGAGAAGCAAAACGCTTTATTTTTTAAACCCCAGCCAACTAGCCGGACTACCTTCATCAGCACCAAAACGAGGCTGGAACTCTGCTCACAGGACACAGCAGGGGGTAAGAAGATGTTCAGAAATGATGTTGCTGATATGGGATGTTACACAGCTTCATGTCAGAAGAGGCGAACTGTCCCTTTAATTAGCATCATCTCTGTAAGTTGATTGAACCACGGGGTCAGTTTTACTGACACTGAAGTACACGTTTAAGACAGAAATACTGTTAAACCGCTTTCATGAAGATCTGGTCCTACTGGACTGAATCGGTTCTCCCTGATGTGATAACTCGGTCTAACACGACTCCCTCAGTCCTGAACACACCCCGAGGCTCTGAAGGTGTTCCCCGTAATCTTTCTTCTCTGGCTTCAGTGATGACTCCCTGGTGCAGAGAGCAGATTCCCATTGAGGGAAACTTCGGACAGCTGTTTGATCAGCTCAACGTCTCAGTCGACCTTCTGTCCAGAGAGTTCAGCACTGAGCTGGTGCTGCAGGTCAGAACTGCACCGCCTCCGCTCCAGCGCCACCTTCAGGACAAACGTGGTGTTCAGATTGTTGTTCTTCTGACGCCCTGCAGGAGCAGCAGCAGCAGTCGGTGCTGGACGGAGCCCTGCTGGATCAGGAATTCACCGATGCCGTCAGGAAGTCCCTCCTGAAGCTGAGCAGCACCACGGAGCAGCTGCTGAACGTCCTGCAGCTGCTGCTGTCCTTCACCTTCATCAGCATCTTTACCCAGTAGGATTCACACCTCCATCACCACCATCTTGTCTCAATCCTGCTCCACTCAAAAACTCTGTTGTTCCTCTGGCCATCAGGCTGTACTGCAGCTCTCAGTGATGGCACTTCTGAATTTCACTGCTCACTTTATATTTCACTTTGGTCTTACTTCACTGCTCACTTTATATTTCACTTTGGTCTTACTTCACTGCTCACTTTATATTTTTCAACTGTTTTTTAAATTCTTAGATTGTTTGTAAAGTGTTTATAATTGTATAAACATTTTTATTGCTTTATTATGTCTTGCTACTGGATGCTTGAATTTCCTTCGGGATCAATAAAGTATCTATCTATCTATCTATCTATCTATCTATCTATCTATCTATCTATCTATCTCTCTATCTACTCTATCTACTCTATATCTATCTCTCCCTCTCAGGGCGTTTGGTTACCTCAGATGTTACAGGCGGGACATTTGTTTTGACAACGTCTACATCACCTCCTACTTCAGGCGGATCGACGCCCGCAGGAGGAGAGCGGTATGGTCCTTCCCATCGCTGTTCTCCTCTTCTTCGCCACTCTCGTTGCTACACGATGCCCAGCCTGACCGTTTGTCGTCTTGGTCTCCTCTGCCGTGTTTTTCAGGGGAAGCGCTTCCTGCTGCCTCTGAAAAAGTCGGAGAACAACAAGTTCATCAACCCCTGGAGTCTCAGAATTCACCCCGTGGAGCTCCAACAAGTGGTGCGTTCCACAGCTCAAATATCCAGACATCTGAGACGGTGAAACGAGCGAGGTCCCAAACATCGCCTGAAGCTCAGTCTTTACCTTGAGTCCTTAACACCAGGATTTAGTGTGTGTGTGTTTATTTATTGATTTGTAGGGACCTGAATGTATTTAGTCTCACTCAGTGGGGTCACATGGCCCTGAAAGGATCGGATTATTGGCTAAATTACAATCAGACTGAGTTATTAAGTGCATGTAGACACCTTAATCTGACTAAGAACTGGATCGGATGGGATTCAGACCCCGAGATAACTGGGTTGAAAGTCACTCTAAACCTGCTTGTAGACGCTGAAGCTCGTGGTGAATCAGACTTTGCGTTCTGCGCATGCTCCAGATGTTTTCCCGGGGTCGTGACCCGGAAGTCAAAGGAGACGATATTCCTGTTGTTGTCGCCGTCAGAAAGAAACAAACAACGCGATGGAGAATGCTCCGTTGGGCATCGAGTTTGTGCAACAAGCAGCTCATCACAGACCAAATGTAGAGGGACGTAGCTTCATCTGGCTCTGCGTTCTCCATCTTTCTCCAATGCCTGAGTTTGTTGTTGTTGTTGGTGGTGAAGAGGTCAACAGGAAGTGGCTCTATTAGCAACAGCTGGAATGGGTACAGCGCCACCTATCATACCGGGGTATGACACGCTTTGTGCCTCTGATCCCATTCATTCACCGCCATATATCCAAGGAGAATTACCCTCGCTCAGCTCAGTCTGATTGTAATTTAGCCAATAATCCGATCCTTTCAGGGCCATGTGACCCCACTGAGTGTGGGAGCTGGACCTTAAAAGGACAGCAACCAGTCCCCGTGTGGTCGATTATTATTCAAGATAAAGACTTGATCTGAGGTGTGTGTGTGTGTGTGTGTGTGTGTGTGTGTGTGTGTGTGTGTGTGTGTGTAGTTGTTTTGTGACATTATGGGACGATCATGTGACCGCTACCTCCCTGGTGGGGACTTCCTGCACATGTGGGGACAGTTGTACAAAATGTTTGAGGGTCACATTTAGGATTCGGTGTTGTGTTGTGATGGTCGGGGTGAAGGACTGAGGAATGAATGAGGGGCCACGAGTCCCCACGGTCTGTATAAACCTGTGTGTGTGTGTGTGTGTGTATGTGTGTGTGTGTGCGCGCGCAGATGGCAGGTGTGTTTCAGGTGCTGTCTGTCTCACTGCTGTCTTTCGTCCTGCTGACGGTCGACTTCGCTCTGTTCCACGTTCTGGACATCGTCAGCAGACACACCTTCACCCAGTTCAACCTGACCGGTGAACACACACACACACACACACACACACACCGACACACACCTCATCATGTTCAGTCACTTCAGGGGTAAACTCACCTTCGTATCACCTGTTCTCCAAGCAGCTGTGGGTGACTTTTCTCATTGGGCTTCAGCCTTTAAGAACACTGTCAGATCCGGTGTATCAGTGTGCGTGACTCCGCCCCCCCCCCCACTCTGCTGCAGGTGGCCACCAGGTGGACATCAGAGTGGGTGGAGACTCCATGATGGCCCGCCTTCTGAGGACGACCATTTCAGCCTTCAACAGTTCTTCAAACCTGAACATCAACACAAACAACCGGGGTGGGTCCCAGCATTCGCTGCTGTACACCTGAAACATCGTTCGTGTGACGCAAATTTTACAGATTAAGGTTTAAATATGGAGGAATATTTCTGTCAGGGTGATGAGAAGAAAAAGTGCTTCTGAAAACCGATGAGAACGATGACTTACAGTTGTGGTCAGAAGTTTACGTTATGACGAGAGTTTATGTGGAAGCAGAAAGGGTTCACTTACTTTTTCACTCACTTTCTCTGTGTTTTTATCCCGTCCTGGTTTGTGAACCTTAGAGGTGAAGGAGGGTGTACTTTCTTTGTCACGTTCCGTTTGCATTTCAGCCTTTTTTTTCAAGGTAAAAAGTTCTTGTTCTGGTCCAGCAGAGGGCGATGTTTCCTCTGTCACAGCAGGAAGTTCCCAGATTGTTGACACGGTTTGATCACATGACTATGGCTGTGTTCGAAACCGCATACTTCTCCTACTACTCCTACTAACTTTTTGAGTTAGTATGCGAGTTTGAGTAAGTGAGAAGTTCCCGGATGCATACTAGATTCTCTGAAATGTTGGGTATGCATCATGAGGTTACTACTCATACTCAAACTACCCAAGATGCAACGTAACGTGACGTCGCCGATCGTCATTTCCTGTCAAAAAGGCAGTTTCAAGCTAGCTACAACGAGGGTAGGTTCACTTCCTGTTTTCAAAACAAAAGCACCAATTGTATGGTAATGGCTTTCCCTATGATAAAAGGCAACGGGTATTTTATTTTGTGAAAATAACAGGAAGTGCGTTAGCTCACTGCGGCTAGCTTTAGTAGCGCCGAATTCTTGGGAACAAAATTGTAAACAGCCGGTATTTTGTCAGGTTTTCAACACGTTGGGGATCTAAACGACTACTTTCTCTCCTGAAAATGTTTCAAATGTTGCTGAAGTTTACAGAGTTTAGAGCTTAAGGGAAATCAGCTTCAGGCCGGCTGATTTCGGCTCGGGCAGGAGCGAAATGCATTGTGGGTAAACGCTCTGCATACTGTCTGATCGATGAGTATGTAGAATGCGGTTTCGAACACAGCCTCTGTCTGATGTAAAAGTGCACTCTCCCTCCCTCCCCCCTCAGCATGTGTGACTCCCCCCTCCTCCCTTTCTGCTGGTGTGTACCTGAGCTGCGTCGGCTGCGTCCTGCTGGTGGCGCTGTTCAGCTGCCTTCAGGTTTACACCAACCGCCTCCGACGGGTCATCGCAGCCTTCTATCACCGCAAAGTATGTGCATAAAATATGTAAACACACATTTACAATGGAGTCCTAAAAGATGTGCACGTTACCCACATGCAACCACTGACTTAGTGGTTCTCAAACCACCAAGTCAAAGAGTGGATGAACCAACATTTCCTTCAGTTAAATCAAGAGAAAACTGAGGTCATTGTGTTTGGCAACAAAGAGAAGAGGTTTGCTGTCAGTAAACATCTTGAGTCTCTGTCTCTAGAAACTAAAGACCAAGTCCAGAACCTCGGCGTGCTGATAGACTCAGACCTGACCTTCAACTATCATATCAAATCAGTCACCAAATCAGCCTTTTATCAACTTAAGAACATATCCAGAATTAAGGGTTTCATGTCCCAAACAGATCAGGAGAAGCTGATTCATGCTTTCATCTCCAACAGACTTGACTACTGTAACGGTCTTCTGCCTTGACTCCCCCAAAAGAGTCTCAAACAGCTGCAGCCCGAGTTTTAACCAGAACAAAGAGATCACATCACATCAACCCCAGTTCTCAGGTCTTTGGCTCCCGGTCAGATACAGAATAGATTTTAAAGTTCTGCTGCTCGTCTACACTGTAACGAATTGCTGTATATTTACGGTGGATTTACAACAGTATCCGACTGGATTTGACAATAACTGTAAAATACTGTTGAATATTCATCCCTCACATGTAAATCAACAGTTAAATCAGTCGTTAACAACGCCAGTAGATAACTGTAATTTAACAGCATAAAACAGTATTTGTAATGAATTGATGTCCAAATCCAAAATACGTTATTATAACTGTTAAATAAATTACGGTAGATGCGCTCTAAAATTACTAAAAACACAGTTATCCTACCGTCATGTACTGTAATCCACAAAACAGTATTATACTTTGATAAATAACAGTAGTTGCACTGTAAAATAACTACAACACCTACCATAATTCTACCGCGATTCTCTTAATTGTTTTATATTTTTCTTTTTTCCCCTCTTCTTTGATTGCTTTTAACTGTGTGTTTTAATTATTATTATTATTATTTTAAATCTTTTTTATTGAGAAAAAGAAACAAGATTAGTGACAATGACTTATCAGCAAGGTTACATAAGATTTATCTTTTCTTTTTTCTCTTTTTAAACACACAGAACACCACCCACGCCGACTGGACCAAAATAATAATAAGAATAATAAGAATGTTTTAGTAACAGGTATATCGTAACATAATATCTATTTATTATATATATATATATATATATATATATATATATATATATATATATATATATATATATATATATATCTAATAAATAAATATACCTGAATAAAATTAAAACACAAATAAATGAATAGGATTTCAGTGAGGGATAGCAAGACTACAGAGCTCTGTATGCCGGGCTAAGTGTGCTATAGTGTGGGGTGTTTTAATTTTTATTCTATTTTTTTTATTCTCTTTAAAGGGACACTGTGTAATAAATTAAGTCATTTATTAGCTCAAATCGACATATTCATTCATAAGTTAGTCCTCATTGGTGTAAAATGATCTCTGTCAAAAATCTCACTTATCCTCCTGAGTGAAGAATAACTAGTCTGTATCTACATAGAGCAGGTAAGCTCTATGGAGGCTGCCATGTCCTTCCGGTCTATGAAAAATGACGAAGTGCCGAGAGGGACATAAAGCACTTCGAATCGTGATTTCCCCACCAGGCCTACAAGCAGAAATGACGTCATTGTGACGTCATTTCCGCCAAATGGCTTATTACAGCCGCTAATGCTAAATAGATTTTATTCCTTGGCACATATGTCTTTGTGTTCATTAGCTTTCTTTTTGTAAGTGCATCATCTTCTTCTTTTTATTATTATTCCTATGCTCCCCCTGGATATCTTCTTTTTGGCGTTATGGTCACATTTGTAAACTGTTATTTTGTTGATTTACTAATAAAGTTTGAAAAAAAAAATGGTAAATAGATTTTATCTCGTAAATGATCCCACTAATAATTCATTGATTGTTACCAAACTTCTGCCGTAGTACACATGGGCTCTTAACTCACAAAACGAGGCATTAGAAAGTTTGTAAGTTTACCGGGAGTTTATTTACCGCTGCTAATGCTCCTATTGCTAACGCAGGCTAATGCTAATGCTGTGTCGACGTCAATTCCGGTAACTCCCGGAATATGACTAATTGCATTGCTTGCACACCAAAGGAGATGTTATGTTATCTGACATGTTATCTGTCATCTGTATTCATAGTGTTGTTGTATGTGTGTTATGTAATCCTTTGTACTGTGTGTCTTGATTTCTTTTTGTTTGTATGGACCTTGAGTCTGAAGCTATAGCTTCTTGAATCTTGACACATTCCGCTTGCCGTAGTTCAAGAAGTTGCAGCGCACATTTGAAAACGTGAGGCGCTAGAGAGCAAATTCATTCAACTTTGCAAAATAAAATTGCACCACTAGATGGGGGAAGAAATTACATAGTGTCCCTTTAAATTGCTTGTTTTTATGCTGTTCTTTTAAATGCCTTGTCTTTATGTAAAGCACATTGAGTTGCCTGTGGTATGAAATGCGCTGTATAAGTAAAGATGCCTTGACTTGTCTGAGAGGGTTCAGGCTGTGTTGGAGGAGAAAGGAGCTCAGAGCAGAGATTCACTTTAAAGCTGCTCAGAACTGAACTAACTCTGGTTCTGCCTCAGATTCTGGGTTTCTGTTAATGTTGGAACACGTTTCAGTGGATCTCTGCAGCTGTTACCATGGAAACATCTGCATATATTCACTTTAAAGCTGCTCAGAACTGAACTAACTCTGGTTCTGACTCAGATTCTGGGTTTCTGTTCATGTTGGAACACGTTTCAGTGGATCTCTGCAGCTGTTACCATGGAAACATCTGCAGATATTCACTTTAAAGCTGCTCAGAACTGAACTAACTCTGGTTCTGACTCAGATTCTGTGTTTCTGTTCATGTTGGAACATGTTTCAGTGAATCTCTGCAGCTGTTACCATGGAAACATCTGCAGATATTCACTTTAAAGCTGCTCAGAACTGAACTAACTCTGGTTCTGACTCAGATTCTGTGTTTCTGTTCATGTTGGAACATGTTTCAGTGTATCTCTGCAGCTGTTACCATGGAAACATCTGCAGATATTCACTTTAAAGCTGCTCAGAACTGAACTAACTCTGGTTCTGACTCAGATTCTGTGTTTCTGTTCATGTTGGAACATGTTTCAGTGTATCTCTGCAGCTGTTACCATGGAAACATCTGCAGATATTCACTTTAAAGCTGCTCAGAACTGAACTAACTCTGGTTCTGACTCAGATTCTGGGTTTCTGTTCATGTTGGAACACGTTTCAGTGGATCTCTGCAGCTGCTTCCTGTTTTACTGGAAATAAATGTAGAAAAAACAGGTAAAATCGAAGTAACATTCGCAGTATTTGCTCAGTTTAATGGTGGTTATGATGTCACTTCCTCTCCTGAACTGATGAGGAAGCAAACGCTCTATCCCATAATTACACAAAGACACACTCAGAGTTTGAGCTGCAGTAAATCTGAGAGCAGATTAATATAAGAGGTTTATTACAGCAGAGCTGATGGGCTTCACGGGGGTCGAGAGACATTCAGAGTCAGCGCTTCAGGAGGGAAACGCAGTCACTGATCAGCAGGAAACAGACTTTACTTTAGTTTATTTACAGATTTAAAACCACCTGTTTCCTGGTCTCATTCTCACCTGTTTCCTGGTCTTATTCTCACCTGTTTCCTGGTCTCATTCTCACCTGTTTCCTGGTCTCATTCTCACCTGTTTCCTGGTCTCATTCTCACCTGTTTCCTGGTCTCATTCTCACCTGTTTCCTGGTCTCATTCTCACCTGTTTCCTGGTCTCATTCTCACCTGTTTCCTGGTCTTATTGTCACCTGTTTCCTGGTCTCATTCTCACCTGTTTCCTGGTCTTATTCTCACCTGTTTCCTGGTCTCATTCTCACCTGTTTCCTGGTCTTATTCTCACCTGTTTCCTGTTCTCATTCTCACCTGTTTCCTGGTCTCAGTCTCACCTGTTTCTTGGTCTTATTCTCACCTGTTTCCTGGTCTCATTCTCACCTGTTTCCTGGTCTCATTCTCACCTGTTTCCTGTTCTCAGTCTCACATGTTTCCTGGTCTTATTCTCACCTGTTTCCTGGTCTTATTCTCACCTGTTTCCTGGTCTCATTCTCACCTGTTTCCTGGTCTCATTCTCACCTGTTTCCTGGTCTTATTCTCACCTGTTTCCTGGTCTTATTCTCACCTGTTTCCTGGTCTCATTCTCACCTGTTTCCTGGTCTCATTCTCACCTGTTTCCTGGTCTTATTCTCACCTGTTTCCTGGTCTTATTCTCACATGTTTCCTGGTCTCATTCTCACCTGTTTCCTGGTCTTATTCTCACCTGTTTCCTGGTCTCATTCTCACCTGTTTCCTGGTCTCATTCTCACCTGTTTCCTGGTCTCATTCTCACCTGTTTCCTGGTCTCATTCTCACCTGTTTCCTGGTCTCATTCTCACCTGTTTCCTGGTCTCATTCTCACCTATTTCCTGGTCTTATTCTCACCTGTTTCCTGGTCTCATTCTCACCTGTTTCCTGGTCTTATTCTCACCTGTTTCCTGGTCTCATTCTCACCTGTTTCCTGGTCTCATTCTCACCTGTTTCCTGTTCTCATTCTCACCTGTTTCCTGGTCTTATTCTCACCTGTTTCCTGGTCTCAGTCTCACCTGTTTCCTGGTCTTATTCTCACCTGTTTCCTGGTCTTATTCTCACCTGTTTCCTGGTCTCATTCTCACCTGTTTCCTGGTCTTATTCTCACCTGTTTCCTGGTCTCATTCTCACCTGTTTCCTGGTCTCATTCTCACCTGTTTCCTGGTCTCATTCTCACCTGTTTCCTGTTCTCATTCTCACCTGTTTCCTGGTCTTATTCTCACCTGTTTCCTGGTCTGTCTCACCTGTTTCCTGGTCTCATTCTCACCTGTTTCCTGGTTTTATTCTCACCTGTTTCCTGGTCTCATTCTCACATGTTTCCTGTTCTCAGTCTCACATGTTTCCTGGTCTTATTCTCACCTGTTTCCTGTTCTCATTCTCACCTGTTTCCTGGTCTCAGTCTCACCTGTTTCTTGGTCTTATTCTCACCTGTTTCCTGGTCTCATTCTCACCTGTTTCCTGGTCTCATTCTCACCTGTTTCCTGTTCTCAGTCTCACATGTTTCCTGGTCTTATTCTCACCTGTTTCCTGGTCTTATTCTCACCTGTTTCCTGGTCTCATTCTCACCTGTTTCCTGGTCTCATTCTCACCTGTTTCCTGGTCTTATTCTCACCTGTTTCCTGGTCTTATTCTCACCTGTTTCCTGGTCTCATTATCACCTGTTTCCTGGTCTCATTCTCACCTGTTTCCTGTTCTCAGTCTCACATGTTTCCTGGTCTTATTCTCACCTGTTTCCTGGTCTTATTCTCACCTGTTTCCTGGTCTCATTATCACCTGTTTCCTGGTCTCATTCTCACCTGTTTCCTGTTCTCAGTCTCACATGTTTCCTGGTCTTATTCTCACCTGTTTCCTGGTCTCAGTCTCACCTGTTTCCTGGTCTCATTCTCACCTGTTTCCTGGTCTTATTCTCACCTGTTTCCTGGTCTTATTCTCACCTGTTTCCTGGTCTCATTCTCACCTGTTTCCTGGTCTCATTCTCACCTGTTTCCTGGTCTCATTCTCACCTGTTTCCTGGTCTCATTCTCACCTGTTTCCTGGTCTCATTCTCACCTGTTTCCTGGTCTCATTCTCACCTTTTTCCTGGTCTCATTCTCACCTATTTCCTGGTCTTATTCTCACCTGTTTCCTGGTCTCATTCTCACCTGTTTCCTGGTCTTATTCTCACCTGTTTCCTGGTCTCATTCTCACCTGTTTCCTGGTCTCATTCTCACCTGTTTCCTGTTCTCATTCTCACCTGTTTCCTGGTCTTATTCTCACCTGTTTCCTGGTCTCAGTCTCACCTGTTTCCTGGTCTTATTCTCACCTGTTTCCTGGTCTTATTCTCACCTGTTTCCTGGTCTCATTCTCACCTGTTTCCTGGTCTTATTCTCACCTGTTTCCTGGTCTCATTCTCACCTGTTTCCTGGTCTCATTCTCACCTGTTTCCTGTTCTCATTCTCACCTGTTTCCTGGTCTTATTCTCACCTGTTTCCTGGTCTGTCTCACCTGTTTCCTGGTCTCATTCTCACCTGTTTCCTGGTTTTATTCTCACCTGTTTCCTGGTCTCATTCTCACCTGTTTCCTGTTCTCAGTCTCACATGTTTCCTGGTCTCATTCTCACCTGTTTCCTGGCCTTATTCTCACCTGTTTCCTGGTCTTATTCTCACCTGTTTCCTGGTCTCATTCTCACCTGTTTCCTGGTCTCATTCTCACCTGTTTCCTGGTCTCATTCTCACCTGTTTCCTGGTCTCATTCTCACCTGTTTCCTGGTCTCATTCTCACCTGTTTCCTGGTCTCATTCTCACCTATTTCCTGGTCTTATTGTCACCTGTTTCCTGGTCTCATTCTCACCTGTTTCCTGGTCTTATTCTCACCTGTTTCCTGGTCTTATTCTCACCTGTTTCCTGGTCTTATTCTCACCTGTTTCCTGGTCTGTCTCACCTGTTTCCTGGTCTCATTCTCACCTGTTTCCTGGTTTTATTCTCACCTGTTTCCTGGTCTCATTCTCACCTGTTTCCTGGTCTCATTCTCACCTGTTTCTTGGTCTCATTCTCACCTGTTTCCTGGTCTCATTCTCACCTGTTTCCTGGTCTTATTGTCACCTGTTTCCTGGTCTCATTCTCACCCGTTTCCTGGTCTCATTCTCACCTGTTTCCTGGTCTCATTCTCACCTGTTTCCTGGTCTCATTCTCACCTGTTTCCTGGTCTCATTCTCACCTGTTTCCTGGTCTCATTCTCACCTGTTTCCTGGTCTCATTCTCACCTGTTTCCTGGTCTCATTCTCACCTGTTTCCTGGTCTCATTCTCACCTGTTTCCTGGTCTCATTCTCACCTGTTTCCTGGTCTCATTCTCACCTGTTTCCTGGTCTTATTCTCACCTGTTTCCTGGTCTCATTCTCACCTGTTTCCTGGTCTCATTCTCACCTGTTTCCTGGTCTCATTCTCACCTGTTTCCTGGTCTTATTCTCACCTGTTTCCTGTTCTCAGTCTCACATGTTTCCTGGTCTCAGTCTCACCTGTTTCTTGGTCTTATTCTCACCTGTTTCCTGGTCTCATTCTCACCTGTTTCCTGGTCTCATTCTCACCTGTTTCCTGGTCTCATTCTCACCTGTTTCCTGGTCTCATTATCACCTGTTTCCTGGTCTCATTCTCACCTGTTTCCTGGTCTCATTCTCACCTGTTTCGTGGTCTTATTCTCACCTGTTTCCTGGTCTCATTCTCACCTGTTTCCTGGTCTCATTCTCACCTGTTTCCTGGTCTCATTCTCACCTGTTTCCTGGTCTTATTCTCACCTGTTTCCTGGTCTCAGTCTCACCTGTTTCCTGGTCTCATTCTCACCTGTTTCCTGGTCTTATTCTCACCTGTTTCCTGGTCTCATTCTCACCTGTTTCCTGGTCTCATTCTCACCTGTTTCCTGGTCTCATTCTCACCTGTTTCCTGGTCTCATTCTCACCTGTTTCCTGGTCTCATTCTCACCTGTTTCCTGGTCTCATTCTCACCTGTTTCCTGGTCTCATTCTCACCTGTTTCCTGGTCTCATTCTCACCTGTTTCCTGGTCTCATTCGCACCTGTTTCCTGGTCTCAGTCTCACCTGTTTCCTGGTCTCATTCTCACCTGTTTCCTGGTCTCAGTCTCACCTGTTTCCTGGTCTCAGTCTCACCTGTTTCCTGGTCTCATTCTCACCTGTTTCCTGGTCTCATTCTCACCTGTTTCCTGGTCTCATTCTCACCTGTTTCCTGGTCTCATTCTCACCTGTTTCCTGGTCTCATTCTCACCTGTTTCCTGGTCTCAGTCTCACCTGTTTCCTGGTCTCAGTCTCACCTGTTTCCTGGTCTCAGTCTCACCTGTTTCCTGGTTTCAGTCTCACCTGTTTCCTGGTCTTATTCTCACTTGTTTCCTGGTCTCATTCTCACCTGTTTCCTGTTCTCATTCGCACCTGTTTCCTGGTCTCAGTCTCACCTGTTTCCTGGTCTCATTCTCACCTGTATCCTGGTCTCAGTCTCACCTGTTTCCTGGTCTCAGTCTCACCTGTTTCCTGGTCTCATTCTCACCTGTTTCCTGGTCTCATTCTCACCTGTTTCCTGGTCTCATTCTCACCTGTTTCCTGGTCTCATTCTCACCTGTTTCCTGGTCTTATTCTCACCTGTTTCCTGGTCTCATTCTCACCTGTTTCCTGGTCTCATTCTCACCTGTTTCCTGGTCTCATTCTCACCTGTTTCCTGGTCTTATTCTCACCTGTTTCCTGTTCTCAGTCTCACATGTTTCCTGGTCTCAGTCTCACCTGTTTCTTGGTCTTATTCTCACCTGTTTCCTGGTCTCATTCTCACCTGTTTCCTGGTCTCATTCTCACCTGTTTCCTGGTCTTATTCTCACCTGTTTCCTGGTCTCATTCTCACCTGTTTCCTGGTCTCATTCTCACCTGTTTCGTGGTCTTATTCTCACCTGTTTCCTGGTCTCATTCTCACCTGTTTCCTGGTCTCATTCTCACCTGTTTCCTGGTCTCATTCTCACCTGTTTCCTGGTCTTATTCTCACCTGTTTCCTGGTCTCAGTCTCACCTGTTTCCTGGTCTCATTCTCACCTGTTTCCTGGTCTTATTCTCACCTGTTTCCTGGTCTCATTCTCACCTGTTTCCTGGTCTCATTCTCACCTGTTTCCTGGTCTCATTCTCACCTGTTTCCTGGTCTCATTCTCACCTGTTTCCTGGTCTCATTCTCACCTGTTTCCTGGTCTCATTCTCACCTGTTTCCTGGTCTCATTCTCACCTGTTTCCTGGTCTCATTCTCACCTGTTTCCTGGTCTCATTCGCACCTGTTTCCTGGTCTCAGTCTCACCTGTTTCCTGGTCTCATTCTCACCTGTTTCCTGGTCTCAGTCTCACCTGTTTCCTGGTCTCAGTCTCACCTGTTTCCTGGTCTCATTCTCACCTGTTTCCTGGTCTCATTCTCACCTGTTTCCTGGTCTCATTCTCACCTGTTTCCTGGTCTCATTCTCACCTGTTTCCTGGTCTCATTCTCACCTGTTTCCTGGTCTCAGTCTCACCTGTTTCCTGGTCTCAGTCTCACCTGTTTCCTGGTCTCAGTCTCACCTGTTTCCTGGTTTCAGTCTCACCTGTTTCCTGGTCTTATTCTCACTTGTTTCCTGGTCTCATTCTCACCTGTTTCCTGGTCTCATTCGCACCTGTTTCCTGGTCTCAGTCTCACCTGTTTCCTGGTCTCATTCTCACCTGTATCCTGGTCTCAGTCTCACCTGTTTCCTGGTCTCAGTCTCACCTGTTTCCTGGTCTCAGTCTCACCTGTTTCCTGGTCTTATTCTCACCTGTTTCCTGGTCTCATTCTCACCTGTTTCCTGGTCTCATTCTCACCTGTTTCCTGGTCTCATTCGCACCTGTTTCCTGGTCTCAGTCTCACCTGTTTCCTGGTCTCATTCTCACCTGTTTCCTGGTCTCATTCTCACCTGTTTCCTGGTCTCATTCTCACCTGTTTCCTGGTCTCATTCTCACCTGTTTCCTGGTCTCATTCTCACCTGTTTCCTGGTCTTATTCTCACCTGTTTCCTGGTCTCATTCTCACCTGTTTCCTGTTCTCATTCTCACCTGTTTCCTGGTCTTATTCTCACCTGTTTCCTGTTCTCAGTCTCACCTGTTTCCTGGTCTTATTCTCACCTATTTCCTGGTCTCATTCTCACCTGTTTCCTGGTCTCATTCGCACCTGTTTCCTGGTCTCAGTCTCACCTGTTTCCTGGTCTCATTCTCACCTGTTTCCTGGTCTCAGTCTCACCTGTTTCCTGGTCTCAGTCTCACCTGTTTCCTGGTCTCATTCTCACCTGTTTCCTGGTCTCATTCTCACCTGTTTCCTGGTCTCATTCTCACCTGTTTCCTGGTCTCATTCTCACCTGTTTCCTGGTCTTATTCTCACCTGTTTCCTGGTCTCATTCTCACCTGTTTCCTGGTCTCATTCTCACCTGTTTCCTGGTCTTATTCTCACCTGTTTCCTGGTCTCAGTCTCACCTGTTTCCTGGTCTCATTCTCACCTGTTTCCTGGTCTTATTCTCACCTGTTTCCTGGTCTCATTCTCACCTGTTTCCTGGTCTCATTCGCACCTGTTTCCTGGTCTCATTCTCACCTGTTTCCTGGTCTTATTCTCACCTGTTTCCTGGTCTCAGTCTCACCTGTTTCCTGGTCTCAGTCTCACCTGTTTCCTGGTCTCATTCTCACCTGTTTCCTGGTCTTATTCTCACCTGTTTCCTGGTCTCATTCTCACCTGTTTCCTGGTCTCATTCTCACCTGTTTCCTGGTCTCATTCTCACCTGTTTCCTGGTCTCATTCTCACCTGTTTCCTGGTCTCATTCTCACCTGTTTCCTGGTCTCATTCTCACCTGTTTCCTGGTCTCAGTCTCACCTGTTTCCTGGTCTCATTCTCACCTGTTTCCTGGTCTTATTCTCACCTGTTTCCTGGTCTCATTCTCACCTGTTTCCTGGTCTCATTCTCACCTGTTTCCTGGTCTCATTCGCACCTGTTTCCTGGTCTCAGTCTCACCTGTTTCCTGGTCTTATTCTCACCTGTTTCCTGGTCTCAGTCTCACCTGTTTCCTGGTCTCATTCTCACCTGTTTCCTGGTCTTATTCTCACCTGTTTCCTGGTCTTATTCTCACCTGTTTCCTGGTCTCATTCTCACCTGTTTCCTGGTCTTATTCTCACCTGTTTCCTGGTCTCAGTCTCACCTGTTTCCTGGTCTCATTCTCACCTGTTTCCTGGTCTTATTCTCACCTGTTTCCTGGTCTTATTCTCACCTGTTTCCTGGTCTCATTCTCACCTGTTTCCTGGTCTCATTCTCACCTGTTTCCTGGTCTTATTCTCACCTGTTTCCTGTTCTCAGTCTCACATGTTTCCTGGTCTCATTCTCACCTGTTTCCTGGTCTCAGTCTCACCTGTTTCCTGGTCTCAGTCTCACCTGTTTCCTGGTCTCAGTCTCACCTGTTTCCTGGTCTCATTCTCACCTGTTTCCTCGTCTTATTCTCACCTGTTTCCTGGTCTCATTCTCACCTGTTTCCTGGTCTCATTCTCACCTGTTTCCTGGTCTCATTCTCACCTGTTTCCTGGTCTTATTCTCACCTGTTTCCTGTTCTCATTCTCACCTGTTTCCGGGTCTCATTCTCACCTGTTTTCCTGGTCTTATTCTCACCTGTTTCCTGGTCTCATTCTCACCTGTTTCCGGGTCTCATTCTCACCTGTTTCCTGTTCTCATTCTCACCTGTTTCCTGGTCTTATTCTCACCTGTTTCCTGGTCTCAGTCTCACCTGTTTCCTGGTCTCATTCTCACCTGTTTCCTGGTCTTATTCTCACCTGTTTCCTGGTCTCATTCTCACCTGTTTCCTGGTCTCATTCTCACCTGTTTCCTGGTCTCATTCTCACCTGTTTCCTGGTCTCATTCTCACCTGTTTCCTGGTCTCATTCTCACCTGTTTCCTGGTCTCATTCTCACCTGTTTCCTGGTCTCATTCTCACCTTTTTCCTGGTCTCATTCTCACCTGTTTCCTGGTCTCATTCGCACCTGTTTCCTGGTCTTATTCTCACCTGTTTCCTGGTCTCATTCTCACCTGTTTCCTGGTCTCATTCTCACCTGTTTCCTGGTCTCATTCTCACCTGTTTCCTGGTCTTATTCTCACCTGTTTCCTGGTCTCATTCTCACCTGTTTCCGGGTCTCATTCTCACCTGTTTCCTGGTCTTATTCTCACCTGTTTCCTGGTCTCATTCTCACCTATTTCCTGGTCTCATTCTCACCTGTTTCCTGGTCTCATTCGCACCTGTTTCCTGGTCTCAGTCTCACCTGTTTCCTGGTCTCATTCTCACCTGTTTCCTGGTCTCAGTCTCACCTGTTTCCTGGTCTCAGTCTCACCTGTTTCCTGGTCTCATTCTCACCTGTTTCCTGGTCTCATTCTCACCTGTTTCCTGGTCTCATTCTCACCTGTTTCCTGGTCTCATTCTCACCTGTTTCCTGGTCTCATTCTCACCTGTTTCCTGGTCTCATTCGCACCTGTTTCCTGGTCTCAGTCTCACCTGTTTCCTGGTCTCATTCTCACCTGTTTCCTGGTCTCAGTCTCACCTGTTTCCTGGTCTCAGTCTCACCTGTTTCCTGGTTTCAGTCTCACCTGTTTCCTGGTCTTATTCTCACTTGTTTTCTGGTCTCATTCTCACCTGTTTCCTGGTCTCATTCGCACCTGTTTCCTGGTCTCAGTCTCACCTGTTTCCTGGTCTCATTCTCACCTGTATCCTGGTCTCAGTCTCACCTGTTTCCTGGTCTCAGTCTCACCTGTTTCCTGGTCTCAGTCTCACCTGTTTCCTGGTCTTATTCTCACCTGTTTCCTGGTCTCATTCTCACCTGTTTCCTGGTCTCATTCTCACCTGTTTCCTGGTCTCATTCGCACCTGTTTCCTGGTCTCAGTCTCACCTGTTTCCTGGTCTCATTCTCACCTGTTTCCTGGTCTCATTCTCACCTGTTTCCTGGTCTCATTCTCACCTGTTTCCTGGTCTCATTCTCACCTGTTTCCTGGTCTCATTCTCACCTGTTTCCTGGTCTTATTCTCACCTGTTTCCTGGTCTCATTCTCACCTGTTTCCTGTTCTCATTCTCACCTGTTTCCTGGTCTTATTCTCACCTGTTTCCTGTTCTCAGTCTCACCTGTTTCCTGGTCTTATTCTCACCTGTTTCCTGGTCTCATTCTCACCTGTTTCCTGGTCTCATTCTCACCTGTTTCCTGGTCTTATTCTCACCTGTTTCCTGGTCTCATTCTCACCTGTTTCCTGGTCTCATTCTCACCTGTTTCCTGGTCTTATTCTCACCTGTTTCCTGGTCTCAGTCTCACCTGTTTCCTGGTCTCATTCTCACCTGTTTCCTGGTCTTATTCTCACCTGTTTCCTGGTCTCATTCTCACCTGTTTCCTGGTCTCATTCGCACCTGTTTCCTGGTCTCATTCTCACCTGTTTCCTGGTCTCATTCTCACCTGTTTCCTGGTCTTATTCTCACCTGTTTCCTGGTCTCAGTCTCACCTGTTTCCTGGTCTCATTCTCACCTGTTTCCTGGTCTTATTCTCACCTGTTTCCTGGTCTTATTCTCACCTGTTTCCTGGTCTCATTCTCACCTGTTTCCTGGTCTTATTCTCACCTGTTTCCTGGTCTCATTCTCACCTGTTTCCTGGTCTCATTCTCACCTGTTTCCTGGTCTCATTCTCACCTGTTTCCTGGTCTCATTCTCACCTGTTTCCTGGTCTCAGTCTCACCTGTTTCCTGGTCTCATTCTCACCTGTTTCCTGTCTTATTCTCACCTGTTTCCTGGTCTCATTCTCACCTGTTTCCTGGTCTCATTCTCACCTGTTTCCTGGTCTCATTCGCACCTGTTTCCTGGTCTCAGTCTCACCTGTTTCCTGGTCTTATTCTCACCTGTTTCCTGGTCTCAGTCTCACCTGTTTCCTGGTCTCATTCTCACCTGTTTCCTGGTCTTATTCTCACCTGTTTCCTGGTCTTATTCTCACCTGTTTCCTGGTCTCATTCTCACCTGTTTCCTGGTCTTATTCTCACCTGTTTCCTGGTCTCAGTCTCACCTGTTTCCTGGTCTCATTCTCACCTGTTTCCTGGTCTTATTCTCACCTGTTTCCTGGTCTTATTCTCACCTGTTTCCTGGTCTCATTCTCACCTGTTTCCTGGTCTCATTCTCACCTGTTTCCTGGTCTTATTCTCACCTGTTTCCTGTTCTCAGTCTCACATGTTTCCTGGTCTCATTCTCACCTGTTTCCTGGTCTCAGTCTCACCTGTTTCCTGGTCTCAGTCTCACCTGTTTCCTGGTCTCAGTCTCACCTGTTTCCTGGTCTCATTCTCACCTGTTTCCTGGTCTTATTCTCACCTGTTTCCTGGTCTCATTCTCACCTGTTTCCTGGTCTCATTCTCACCTGTTTCCTGGTCTCATTCTCACCTGTTTCCTGGTCTTATTCTCACCTGTTTCCTGGTCTCATTCTCACCTGTTTCCGGGTCTCATTCTCACCTGTTTCCTGGTCTTATTCTCACCTGTTTCCTGGTCTCATTCTCACCTGTTTCCGGGTCTCATTCTCACCTGTTTCCTGTCTCATTCTCACCTGTTTCCTGGTCTTATTCTCACCTGTTTCCTGGTCTCAGTCTCACCTGTTTCCTGGTCTCATTCTCACCTGTTTCCTGGTCTTATTCTCACCTGTTTCCTGGTCTCATTCTCACCTGTTTCCTGGTCTCATTCTCACCTGTTTCCTGGTCTCATTCTCACCTGTTTCCTGGTCTCATTCTCACCTGTTTCCTGGTCTCATTCTCACCTGTTTCCTGGTCTCATTCTCACCTGTTTCCTGGTCTCATTCTCACCTGTTTCCTGGTCTCATTCTCACCTGTTTCCTGGTCTCATTCTCACCTGTTTCCTGGTCTCATTCTCACCTGTTTCCTGGTCTCATTCTCACCTGTTTCCTGGTCTCATTCTCACCTGTTTCCTGGTCTCATTCTCACCTGTTTCCTGGTCTTATTCTCACCTGTTTCCTGGTCTCATTCTCACCTGTTTCCGGGTCTCATTCTCACCTGTTTCCTGGTCTTATTCTCACCTGTTTCCTGGTCTCATTCTCACCTGTTTCCGGGTCTCATTCTCACCTGTTTCCTGTTCTCATTCTCACCTGTTTCCTGGTCTTATTCTCACCTGTTTCCTGGTCTCATTCTCACCTGTTTCCTGGTCTCATTCTCACCTGTTTCCTGGTCTTATTCTCACCTGTTTCCTGGTCTCATTCTCACCTGTTTCCTGGTCTCATTCTCACCTGTTTCCTGGTCTCATTCTCACCTGTTTCCTGGTCTCATTCTCACCTGTTTCCTGGTCTCATTCTCACCTGTTTCCTGGTCTCATTCTCACCTATTTCCTGGTCTCATTCTCACCTGTTTCCTGGTCTCATTCGCACCTGTTTCCTGGTCTCAGTCTCACCTGTTTCCTGGTCTCATTCTCACCTGTTTCCTGGTCTCAGTCTCACCTGTTTCCTGGTCTCAGTCTCACCTGTTTCCTGGTCTCATTCTCACCTGTTTCCTGGTCTCATTCTCACCTGTTTCCTGGTCTCATTCTCACCTGTTTCCTGGTCTCATTCTCACCTGTTTCCTGGTCTCAGTCTCACCTGTTTCCTGGTCTCATTCTCACCTGTTTCCTGGTCTCAGTCTCACCTGTTTCCTGGTCTCAGTCTCACCTGTTTCCTGGTTTCAGTCTCACTTGTTTCCTGGTCTCATTCTCACCTGTTTCCTGGTCTCATTCGCACCTGTTTCCTGGTCTCAGTCTCACCTGTTTCCTGGTCTCATTCTCACCTGTATCCTGGTCTGTCA